>NC_091473.1:224766445-225068052 GCF_036971445.1 Narcine bancroftii | reverse complement strand
ACTCTCAATTTGGAAGGTGGGGGGGGGAAACTGGAGCACCTGGAGAATGTACAAACTCCTTTCATACAGCGACGGATTTTGGGCACCAATAATAGCTTTGCCCTAGCCGCTACCCTAATCTGAACTAATCATTTTCTGAACCAGCTCAAGGTCATCAGAGCTAATTGTTGACCTCAGATTCTCCACTTGTGAGTCAAGAAATTAGGGAAATGCAGTTGGTGCAGCCTAGTTGAAGAAAATAGTACTTTTTAAGATTGCACACATTATAGTCATGATGCACCAGTGGTGGAGGGCAGTGACATAGTGCTACACATAGCACAGAAGAATTAAATTACACATTTAAAGCACTTGAAAAATAAAATTAATTTAATGTTTAAATTAGAATGATAATTCATCGAACTACACCACAGAAAGAATAATTTTGCCGACTTTGATTGTGTTTTCCAATTGATCTAAATTCTCTCCTTTCCCCAAACTTCTTTTACATTTTTGATTTCCAAGTACAGGTACACAATCCTTTATCCGGACGGAACCCTTGGTGGACACAGTGTGTTCCGAATTTCAGAACAAAGGCCAGCTATCCCAGATTTAAGCCCACCCGAATTGTGCTGCCATATCAACCCACTTCCAGTCACGCTGGTGTCTCTTTTCCCCCCCCCCCCCTCGCTCACCCGAGTCGTGCTGCCGTCTCTCTCCCCCTCGCTCACCCGAGTCGTGCTGCCGTCTCTCTCCCCCTTGCTCACCCGAGTCGTGCTGCCGTCTCTCTCCCCCTCCCCCCCCCCACCCCACTCAACCTAGTCGCGCTGCTGTCTCCTTCCCTCACTCTCTCTGCTGTACCAGCACCAGGAAAAATATTGCCATTTTTGGAGCATTCCAGATTTTAGATGTCCGGATAAAGGATTGTGTACCTGTATACATTAAACAGTCCTCTAAAAGCAACGACAGTCATGGTTTCAAAATGAAAAATTTTAGAAATACTCAGCAGATGACTCAAATGTGTACAGTCAGTAATTTTGTTCCTCAGACCTGTTTCATCAGATTCAGATAAAAAGTAACAGTTTTTCTCTCTCCAGATACTGAGTATTTCGAGAATTTTTAAACTTTTAATTCACATTTTGCTTTTGTGTTGTTGGATTTGCTTCTACCACCCTTGCAATTATTGTAATTCAGATCCCAATAATCCCTACTCCACAAACAAAAATTCTTGATTTTCCTTTTTGTCTGCTGCCAATTATGTGAAGAATTTGACAAACTTTATTTTAATCTACAAAAACTGCTCAAAAAGATGCAAGTAAGATTACATTGAGCATAAGACTAATGCAGAAGAGCCGGTGGAGGCTTCAAAGGAAATGCTCACTACTTCAAAATGCTTACGCTACTTTAAAATGTGTATGGTGCAATAAGAAGTGACATGTCCTGTATGGCAAACAGCTGCAAATCTTTGAGTCTTACCAACAATTGAGAGTGAACACTCTGAACCTTGCAGCTAGTGACTTCGACATGGTATCAGGTAACAAGGACAAACTTCGCAGACTCTAAAGTAAAAACAAAAAGATGTTGGCAGTTCTGGGGCATATGGCCTCTATTTATCTGATACAGCATGCAAGATGGAACAAATTCATGGCAGGTTACTTCACAGCCCATTCCAAGACTCACCCATCAATTCCATTTAAAATGTTAATGTATGAATGGACATCAAAAATTCTATGTTAAAGTTGGATATCACATCTTGCATTCACCTTTCTTCACTTCACCATTTCCTACAGCTGGGACTGGGTAGAGACATGCATAAATGTCACAGCAATGCAGGGATAAATTCACCCCATTCCCAGTGCAATATTTCCCATCAGCAAAGAGATACAGGAGTATCAGAGACCGCACCACCAGGCTGAGGAACAGCTTCTTTCCACGGGCAGTTAGAATGCTGAACGACCAAAGGAACTGCTCACACCAACCTTTGAGACTCTCATATTCACAAAACATTACTTATTTATTGTGTACATGAACACTTGTCATAAATATGTATTGTTAGTTTCTGTGTTATGACTGGTTGCGTGTCTGCATGTTTTGCACCAACGACCAGAGAACACTGTTTCGTTGGGTTGTACTTGTGCAATCAGAAGACAGTAAACTTGACTTGATTTTCTTAGCCCAACACTTTTCCTCCTCCATCTTCTCCTCAGGATACATTCATGCCCACCCAATGAAGTTCTTATCAAGCAGAGGATTAAAACTAACTCCAGTGACATTATCTCCACTTCCATGAGAAGCATTGCTCGAGCCCCAACTTCAAAACACCTCTCCCCACTCTTTGATATTAGTCACGGTGTTTAATCATTAGACATCAGGAGCCGCATTCTCTGAATCCAAAATAGATTTCCCCTCCAAGCCCATCCTTCCTGTGTGGCTTTGCAATGGATCCTTTTTGGACAATAATGAAGTTACTGCTTAAATGACTTCAAAACACACAGAAAGTACCAACTCGGGCTATGCATGAAAATCTTCACATCACACTTAGCGATTCCGCCATAAGTGAGATCAGTTACATTTGCCTCCCAAAGCATTTACCATCTCAGGAAAGGTTACATGACATGGAATGAAATACTCAAGTTGTCTATATGATGCATTGGAAACAGGAACCGTTCGATCAAACAGCCAACTCCTCAATTTCTTTGGAGTGGGCCACACTCAGCCACAGAACCTCAAGCACATAATCGAGTAGATTAAATAAAATTGCTTAAAAAAAAAATCAGTTAAACAAGAAAGTCTGCAGATGCTGGGGTCAAGTGCTGGAGAAACTCAGCAGATCATGCATCATCCATATAAAAGGGTTACCGACCTGACCAACTGATCCTAACAAAGAGCTCGAGCACAAAATATGCATTAGATTTTACTATGTTGCTGCAGGATCTGCTGAGTTTCTCCAGCATGTTGGCCAAAATGTTGAAATTCAGACAAAAAACATATGACAACAATTTTTCTCAAAAGGTTTGCTTCCTGAAAAAAAAATTGGGGATTACGATAGACAACTTCAAGATGAATGCAAAGATGAGGAGTCACGTGATGGAGTAGTGGCCGGTCGGGAAAACCAGCCTTCTCCAGGAAAATAGGAAGTTAGGAAAAGCAAAGCATAACAAAAATAAAATACAAGAAATAGAAGATACGAAGAGAAAGAAGATGGCTCCCAAGAAGGACAAAGTAAAAGCAACAAGAAAAAAAGTAGAAAAGTCGTCAGAGAAGATAGAAGAAGGCCTTACCTGTACGAAGAAACAGGACGCTGTGGTGGCGAGGAGCACCCATCCCTCGAAGTCAGTACCTGTCCTGCGGAGTCGAGACCCACCAGTCGGTGCACTACAAAAATGGCTCTTGGAGCCAAACAAAAGTGCGCAGTGTGCGATCAAAGGAGAAAGAGGACACCAGTGGGATGGGGGGTCAGCAGAGGAGCGGGCTGTCACAGAGTGAACACCTGAGGGACATTCACACCAGGGAACTCAGCTGGAGGACGAGGAAGGCAGCATAAGAGGGAGCGATGAAACAGACGAGGGAGACAGACGAAAGGATGACCGACAAGAAGATCAACGTCAGGAAGCACAACAGACGAGCAGCCCAGGAGGGGAGGACCAACAAGATGAGGCCCAGCAAGAAGAGGCCTGACAAAGAGATACAAGCAGCTTATCAGGAAAAACAGAAGGGACACAAACACAAAGAAGAAGACCAAGATCTTCAGAGAAATAGAAGGTAAAACTGATGGACAAAGAGAAATAGAAGGTAAAACTGATGGACAAAGAGAAATAGAAGGTAAAACTGATGGACAAAGAGAAATAGAAGGTAAAACTGATGGACAAAGAGAAATAGAAGGTAAAACTGATGGACAAAGAGAAATAGAAGGTAAAACTGATGGACAAAGAGAAATAGAAGGTAAAACTGATGGACAAAGAGAAATAGAAGGTAAAACTGATTAACAGAATATAGATAAAGTCTTTTTTGAAGAACAAATGAGATCACTAAAACAATGGTTAATATTAGAGTTTAATGCAATTAAAAGGAAACTAAAAAGAACAGAAGATAAAATGCAAAGGTTAGAACTGGTAATGACAGAAATAGGGAAGTGTAGAGAATGTGGAAGAGCAGGAAATGGCTGTAGAAATGGAAGTAAATTACATAAGAGAAAGTTTTGAAGAAAGTGACAAAAATATTAAAGAGACACAAGAGTTGTTATCTCAGAAAATTGATATGTTGGAAAATTATAGTAGGTGAAACAACAAAAATAGTGGGCCTAAAGGAGGGTGAAGAAGGCACAGACATTAAGGAATTTATGAAAGGATGGATACCGAAGGTCCTGGGAATGACAGAAATGCAGGAAGAAATGGAAATAGAAAGGGCACACAGAGCATTAGCTCCGAAATCGCAGACACATCAAAAACCAAGATCCATCTTAGTAAAATTTTTGAGATACACGACAAAAGAAAATATACTGGAACGGGCAAGGAAATAAAGTTAGAGAAGATAATAAACCATTGGAATACAAGGGTCAAAAAATCTTTTAACCCAGACACAAGTTTTGAACTCAAAGAGGAGGAAGGAGTTTAATACAGTGAAATCGATTTTATGGAAAAAAGGTTACAAATTCATATTGAAACATCCAGCCATACTTAAAATATTTATACCAGGGGAGCAAAACAGATTGTTCTTGGATCCAGAGAATGTACAAGAATTTGCAGAACGTTTGCAGGAAAGGAGAAGAGATGTAACAAGAATGAAGAATGGTGATAAAGTATATATAAAGATGTAAAAACAATGTATATGTAAAGAACTACAGAGGGAAAAGAGAAGGGAAGGAAGGGCATAAGAGGGGGGTAAAAAAAAAAAGAGCTTTGTTATATGTGTTTAAAAAAAGTGTTTTTTGGAGAGGGCTGGGTAGAGGGGGAATAACCGTCACTGCAAAATCAGTTGATGCTGCGAACAAGATCGCAATCCAAATGAAAAGGGGAGTTGTGGTTGCCTGGCAAGGAATATGGGGCAACTCAGAGAGGCAGGGAACTTTTGGGGTTAAGGTACTGGTGGATGTGGGAACTGGGGGATACTTTATGTTTTAAATGTGTTGTCGTACATTAACTGTAATAACAGAAAACTAAGAGATGAAAATGGGGTAAAGGGGAATGGAGGTGGTGAAGAGGTGTATGCAAGATATAAGATGGCCATGTTGAACTATATGACTATAAACATTAATGGAATACATAACCAAATTAAAAGAAAGAGGCTACTAAATTTATTGAAGAAGGAAAAAAGATATAGCATTTGTGCAGGAAACGCATCGAACTGAAGCAGAACATAACAAATTAAAGAGAGACTGGAGACTGGGTAGGACACATAACGGCAGCATCTTATAATTCAAAAGCTAGAAGTGTAGCCATACTAGTTAACAAAAATGTACCAATCAAATTAGAGGAAGAAATAATAGCTCTGCCAGCGAGGTATGCAATGATAAAGTGTCAGATATACTCAGAATTTTGGAAGTTGCTCAATATATATGCGCCTAATGAGGAGGATCAAAAGTTTATACAGGATATTTTTTGAAGATTGCTGACCCACAAGGAAATATATTGATAGGAGGGGATTTTAACCTTAATTTGGACCCAATGTTGGATAAAACTGGACAAAAGACAAGTAAAAAGAATGAAGAAGCCAAATTTATGGTTAAATCAAAGCAGGAAATGAAATTTATGGATATATGGAGGCAACACCCAAGAGAGAAGGAATTTTCATATTATTCGAGTAGGCACAAAACTTACTCAAGGATTGATATGTTTTTGTTGTCAGCCCATATTCAATGGAGAGTTAGGAAAACTGAATATAAAGCTAGACTAATATCAGATCATTCACCCCTATTATTAGCAATAGAACTGGAGGACATCCCACCAAGAACATATAGATGGAGGATAAACTCCATACTACTTAAAAGACAGGAATTTAGGGAGTTTATTGAACACCAAATTAAAACATATTTTGAAATAAACACAGGATCAGTGAAAGACAAATTTATATTATGGGATGCAATGAAAGCCTTCATTAGAGGGCAGATAATAAGTTATGTAACTAAGATAAAAAAGGATTACAATCGGGAAATAGAGCAGTTGGAAAGGGAGATAGTAAGTACAGAAAAGGAATTAGTAAAAAGAGATGATATAACGAAAAAGAGAGAATTGGCGGACAAAAAAGTTAAATAAGAAACATTATAAACGTACAAGGTGGAAAAGAACATAATGAAAACAAAGCAAAAGTATTATGAACTGGGAGAAAAAAACAAAAATATTAGTCTGGCAACTTAGAACAAGCTAAAAGAACGAAACTGGTATCAAGGAAAAAGGACAAACAAATTACATATAATCTAACAAAGATTAATGAAAATTTTAAGGAATTTATGAACAATTATATCAAACTGAGAACGAAGGGAAAGATGATAAAATAGAGGAATTTTTAGCTAAAATTGAATTGCTGAAATTGCAAGAAGAGGAACAAAACAAACTAATAAAACCATTTGAAATAGAGGAAATACAGGTTATATTAAAAAAGCTGCCAAACAATAAAACACTAGGAGAGGATGGATTCCCCATAGAATTCTATAAAACATTTAAAGAGTTATTAATTCCTCCTCTCATGGAAGTAATGAACCAGATAGAAGAAACACAAAACTTGCCAGATTCATGTAAGACAGCAATAATTACAGTAATACCAAAGATGGGGAAGGATCCACTAACACCAACATCATATAGACCAATATCTCTACTTAATTTAGATTATAAGATAATAGCCAAAATATTAGCAAACAGATTGGCTGATTGTGTACTTAAAATAGTAAAACAAGATGAAACTGGATTTATTAAGAAATGACGAACAGCGGACAATGTCTGCAAACTTATTAACAACTCAATTTACCCGGGGCCTCAAACTCAATTTACCCGGGGCCT
This sequence comes from Narcine bancroftii, assembly GCF_036971445.1. Lineage (NCBI taxonomy): Eukaryota > Metazoa > Chordata > Chondrichthyes > Torpediniformes > Narcinidae > Narcine > Narcine bancroftii. The sequence goes on along the minus strand of NC_091473.1, from coordinate 225,061,084 downwards.
CAAACTCAATTTACCCGGGGCCTCAAACTCAATTTACCCGGGGCCTCAAACTCAATTTACCCGGGGCCTCAAACTCAATTTACCCGGGGCCTCAAACTCAATTTACCCGGGGCCTCAAACTCAATTTACCCGGGGCCTCAAACTCAATTTACCCGGGGCCTCAAACTCAATTTACCCGGGGCCTCAAACTCAATTTACCCGGGGCCTCAAACTCAATTTACCCGGGGCCTCAAACTCAATTTACCCGGGGCCTCAAACTCAATTTACCCGGGGCCTCAAACTCAATTTACCCGGGGCCTCAAACTCAATTTACCCGGGGCCTCAAACTCAATTTACCCGGGGCCTCAAACTCAATTTACCCGGGGCCTCAAACTCAATTTACCCGGGGCCTCAAACTCAATTTACCCGGGGCCTCAAACTCAATTTACCCGGGGCCTCAAACTCAATTTACCCGGGGCCTCAAACTCAATTTACCCGGGGCCTCAAACTCAATTTACCCGGGGCCTCAAACTCAATTTACCCGGGGCCTCAAACTCAATTTACCCGGGGCCTCAAACTCAATTTACCCGGGGCCTCAAACTCAATTTACCCGGGGCCTCAAACTCAATTTACCCGGGGCCTCAAACTCAATTTACCCGGGGCCTCAAACTCAATTTACCCGGGGCCTCAAACTCAATTTACCCGGGGTCTCAAACTCAATTTACCCGGGGTCTCAAACTCAATTTACCCGGGGTCTCAAACTCAATTTACCCGGGGGCCGTTGGAGGTAGAGTCTGGGTGAGGCTGGGCCGCATCAGATTTTCCACAAAAAAGCTCTTACAAAAACATTCCAATGTTACCAAATGTCTTTATTTGTATTTATTTATTTTTTTTTTTTAAAAACACAAAATAAGATGAAAAATAAATAAATTAACAATTCATAAGAAAAAAAAATCAAAATCAGTAATAAATAAATGAAAATAAAATGAAAATAATAATAATAATGAAAATAATAATAATACAGAAGATATAGAAGACTGAAGAAACCACATATAGTTGCTGACTGGAGAAATGTAATTATTATTATTCAGATTCAAATGTCTGTATTAACAGTTCTTTAACCTTTAACTTTCTGAACATGAATGGAACATTGAACATAAACTGTTACGAACATTTCTTCTGCCTACTTCTTACTGCTAGAGATCTGGCAGTGCTTCCTCTCGCATAGCCGAGCCACAACTTCCGGGTTCAGACTGGATGCCGAAGCGCATGAAGCGGAACGGCCGCGGAAATTGTGCATGTGCCTTGTGCATATAATGACAAATAGAAAATGCATACAAATTTGCTTATATTCGCAATAAGCCCAGCCGATGTCCCGCCCCCGAGAGCAATATACCCCACTGTAATTGGTAGGTTCGTTCAGCTCCGCACACAACACTGAAAAGTGCCAATCATATCAAACTCGCGGGCCGCACTAATATTAAACTTTCATATTAAGGCAGGGCCACAAACTATCATCCCAAGGGCCGCAGTTGGCCCACGGGCCGCAAGCTTGAGACCCCTGCTCTAGACGCAGAAAAAGCCTTTGACAGAGTAGAGTGGAATTACTTATTTAAAGTATTACAGAAGTTCAATCTACAAGAAAAATATACAAATTGGATTAAAGCATTGTATAATGGACCGTTGGCGAAGGTAACATTAAATAGATATGTATCGAGTCACTTTAAATGAAGTAGGTCAACTAGACAGAGATGTCCACTATCCCCCTCATTGTTTGCCTTAGCAATAGAACCTTTGGTAGAACTAATAAAAATAGAAATTAAAATGAAAGGGATAAAAATAAAGGAGAAGGAGTATAAAATCATCTTATTTGCAGATGACATCACAGTATACTTAACAGAAACAGAGGTATCAGTAAAAGAATTACACAAGAACTTGAAGGATTATGGAGAAATATCGGGGTACAAGATCAACGCAAATAAAAGTAAAGTGATGCCAATGAGTAACGCAGACTATACAGAATTTAAAAAAAGAATCACCATTTAAATGGCAAGCACAAGCAATCTGATACCCAAGGATCAGGTTAGATAATAATTTAAGCCACTGGTACAAACTAAATTATCAGACACTAATAAAGAAATTGCTGGAAGACTTAGAACATTGGAAAGAATTACCACTAACGTTGATAGGGATGGTAAACTACATTAAAATGAATGTGTTCCCAAGGATACAATACATATTTCAAACGTTACCAATTCCTTTCACAGAAAAATTCTTTAAGGAACTAAAGAGAATAATAGGAAATTTGGTTCCTGGACTCGACGGTCGTGGCCGGGATGAAGCTAATCTGGGCTCCAGTGTCAACAAGGAACCGCAAGCCACTGACTGAGTCCCGCACGTAGAGGAGACTGTGTCCTTGCCCAGCCGCTACAGCGGACGGCCTGGTCGTTTCCCTTGAAACGAGCAAGGCTGACGACACCTCCAAGCCCTGGCTCCCCAGCGCTGGTGGTAGAAGCAGAGGCCTGGAGCAGATCCTGTGGCCTTGGTTATGCTCTTGGGGGGCCCTGTAGGGGCCAGATGGTCTACTGCAGCACTAGGGACGAGGTTGGCATGGTCATGCCTGTGCCTCATGACCTGCTGGACCGCTGAGCCCTCCGGGAATCATGAAAGCCATAACTCTTGGGCCTTCTGGGTGACCTTCCTCAGGTCAGTGAAGCTCTCCTGGACCAGCAGCGGCTGGATGTCCCCGGGCATATGGTCGAGGAAAATGCTCTAGAAGAGTGGGCAATTGGTGTGCTCACCCATGAGCTTGAGCATCTCGTACATCAGCTCCATCGAGGAGCTGACCCCAGGGTGTCGAGGTGCAGTATCCGACCAACACGCTGGTGTCCGGATAGTCCGAGGGATCCAGTAAGCACTTGCTTAATGGTCTCGTATTTTTCTTTGGCGGGTGGGTGCTAAACGAGGTGCAGCACACGTCTGGCGGTGGCCTGGTCCAGGGCAGTGACCTCATGATAGAATTTGGCCATTTCAGACAAAATCTGGCAGAGGTGAAACTGAGCATCCGCGTGGCTGAACCAAGTCTCCAGCTCCTGAACCCAGAATTCAGGCAGTTTCACGGCTATAGCGCTGATCCCAGGCTCGCTCATGATGGGTTCAAAGATGTTTGAACCAGTCGGGGTCACTAATTGTAGCAGAAGCTACTCTGCTCCTGCAATAACACACACAACCAGACGGGTTGAGCTCAGTGAGCAGACTAGTTTATTGCAGGCTGCTGGGCTGTACTTATAGTCCCAGCCCGGATCTGGCTGAGAACCGCGCTGGATTAGGCCTCAAACTGGATGAAGCGCAAAAAAATTTTATTATGATAGCCTTAGCTGTAGCAAAAAAATATATATAATGTCAACTTGGAAATCAGAAGAGAGCCTGAGAATACAGCAATGGTACATGAAAATGAATAAATGTATTCCACTGGAAAAAATAACATATAATTTAAAAAATAAGGTCACATTATTTGAACAAATTTGGGAACCGTACACGGAACACAACAGAGAGAGTCTACCGCAGACCTCCACCCCCTAAAATTATAGAATGAGAAGAAGACGAAATGACCTGATCCAGTGTGTAAAAGTAGATGACACAATTTTCTTGTTTATTTTCATTGTTTGATGGGTTTATTGTATTGTATATATTGAATGTGTAATGGGTTTGGAGGGGAGTGGGAAGGAGGGAGGGGGAAAAAAAGGGGAGAAAATGCTACTGTGTACATTCAAGAGGGTAATGTTTGTGTGTATTTTGATTAATATGGTTCATAGTGTGAAAAATTTATAATTTTTTTTTTAAAGTTTACATTTGGCCTCACCCTTACCATGGATAAGCAGAAGACAGATAAATCTGTGTGAGAATCAAGAGGGGAATTGAATTGTTGGCTATAGGAAGCCAATCTGCAAACAGATTAGATGTGTTTGGAGAAGTGGTCACCCAATCTCCAATCAACAGAAGGAGGAAGAACCCTGGGAGCATTAGTGACAATGGGAAGGCAAATGATTAATGCTGCAAAGAACAAATGAATATGACACTATCAATGTTAAAAGACTACACGGTTTTTCTTTGTGTACAGTATATACAAATAAGATGCAATGAGAGAAAAAAGACTGCGCATTGTATATTTTTATTGTGAATAAAGATTATTTTGAAATTGAAAAAAAAGAACCATGCTGGAGGGTGCTGACATCACCCGGGCGTCAAGTGGTCCCCCAGCATGGGCTTCTGAGCCCCATCCTGGGAGGAAGGGAACACCCCCGACGGTGCCATTTTGGCTGGCTGCCCCTCCGCGTGGCTTACAAGCAGGGCCGGTTCACCTGCCTAGAGGTGAACTGCCACAACTCCTCAAAAATTTTTAAAAATGGGACTCAACATTAGCGGATAGATGTTTTCGCTGTAAGAAAGAAAAGGGAACAAGATTACATGCAACTTGGGCATGTACAAAAGTAAATACCTTTTGGGAAGAATTAAATCAGATATTAAATAAAATTACAAAAAAAAAACAAAAAAACCAGAGATATTTCTTTTAAGTAACATAAGAAGTAGAGAATTAGGCCTCAAATTGGATAAAGTGTAAAAAAAAAAAAATTCATTATGATAGCCTTAGCAGTAGCAAAAAACTGTAGAATGTCAACTTGGAAAATGGAAGAGAGCCTGAGTATACAGCAATGGTACACGGAAATGAATGAATGTATTCCATTGGAAAAAAATAACATACAATTTAAAAAATAAAGTCACAATGTTTGAACAAATTTTGGAACCATACATGGAACATATCAGAGAGAGCTTGCCTACGACCTCCATCCCCTAAAATGAGAATGAAAATGATAAGACGACAAAATGACTAGCTTCAGTGTATAATAAATAGATGACGCATTTTTCTTGTTTATTTTCCTTTATGTGAAGAAATTGTTTTATGGTTTTATTGTATTGTAAATGTTGAATATTTATGGATTTTGGAGGGGGGGGTAGAGGGGAGGTAGGGAAAGGGAAAAAAAGGATAGAAAAGATCTCTGTAAATTTAATGAGAAACGTTTGTACATATTTTGATTGACATGGTTCACAGTGTGAAAAATAAAATTATTTAAAAAAAATGAATGCAAAGATCATTTCAGATTTGCTTTATCACATAGGAAGTTGGAGAAACGTTAAATTGACATTTTATTGAATTTCGCCTGTTTAATCGCATAATGAGGCTGACAGATTGAATTAGTTCAACTGACCTAAAAATGTTTTTGCTGATTTTCGTTTGTACTCAGCATCTGATCCCTTTCATGTCAGTGTCCAACAATAGTTGGCCAGCATTGATGGGTTCCAGATACCCTTATACTGCTTTTCCATGGTCACAATGTCCTGGGAAAGCCATTCACCACATTAGTCACTGACTGCACCAAGATCAGCAAGTGTGAATGCAAAAAATGAATTTTACAAACATGTTACACAATTCGTGGCTTTGTCGGCTTGAAGCAGACTTAAAATATTACAGGAAATCTCAAAAATAGGTAATATCTATTGAACGGTACGCGATAGGAAAATCTTAAGGTGATTCTTGTGATCAGCAACCCAAAATCCATAAAATACACCCAAAAGTGTTCAGGAAGAAAAATGTTAATTGCCCAGTGAGATTAGCCTGATGAAAACAAAACTTTTCCATTGACAAAACATCATTGTTGTTGCTGCAGAAGCTCCAAAGCAAGCTCTCCACTTAGAGCTAGTTGAATGGTGTTACACCATCAACTTTGCACTCAACAATAGCAAAACCAAGGAGAGAGATGACTGTGGTCTTCAGGAGAACACAAATGAATCAGTGCTCATCAAAGGGTCAGCAGTGAAGAGGATCAAGAACTTCAAATTCCTGTATGTCAACATCTCCGAGGATCTGTCCTGGAACCTCCATGTCAATGCAATCACGTAGAAGACTCACCAGCAGCTATTCTTTGTGAGGAGTTTGATGAGATTCAATATGTCACGCTGAAGTCTCTTGAAAACTTCCACAGGTGTTCCACGGAGAGATTTCTGGCTGGTTGCATCACTGCCTGGTACGGAGGTGCCAATGCTCAGAAGCAAGAAAAAAACTCAAGAGGGTTGTTAACTCAGCCTGCAACTTCACTGGCTCCAGTCTTCACTCCAACAAGGACATCTACAAGACGTGTTGTCTGAAGAAAGCAGCCTCTATCCTCAAGGACCCCCACCACCCAGGTCACGCCTTCTTCACTCTGTTATCATTGGGTAAAAGCTACAGGAGCCTGACTCCAGTATGAATTTTTTTTTGTCAAATGCAATCCTTCATGCTCTAAACTATTAATTTGTTAAAAATGGTTTGCCAGATACCTATTACACACCATAATTTTCTATTTCCCTCTTTCACCTTGGGCCTCCTGGAAGAAAGCCCTATATTACATTCTTATAATTCCCTGTCGTGACAAAAGTGTCTTTCATCAGCATTATTGAGAAAGATTGAGACATGTTGCTCTTTGTTTTAGTAGATAACAGAGCTGTAAAGTCATTGGACATCGATATACTCCCTGTCACAGGATGCGATGTGCCTGAAGTTGGTTTGTGGTGAAACCTTGAACTGGGACTAGACAATAGGCTGAATAGCATTTTAAAAAATGCTGATTCACAGGTCAGTCACTGATGCAAATCTGAATTTATTGTCATGAACAGATCATGAAATTTGGCATTTTGTGGCAGCAATGTGAGCAAGTAAAGTAAGAGTAGATTACGATAACATCCAAGCAATACAAAGCCAGATTAACGCATGACTATTCAAATGCCAACATCAAACTAGCCTGGAAACCCTATTATAATTTCTCAGTGGATTCCCAACACCAAATATGCTGACGCTGCAGATCAATGACCTGTTCTCGACAGCGGCCAACTCGAGGCAGAGAACCATTTCAAGCACATCAGTTTTTCCCTCACAGCAGAATCACTGTCGCAGAGACCTCCTGCCAACCACCGCTTTCTTCCTCAAGGGCAAACCAGAAATGCCAACTTTGCATGGATTTTTAAAAAGCAACATCGGCAGCCCTCCCTACATCCAGCATTTAGTGGTTTTTTTTTACATTTCCACCCTCAATCCCTTACCTTGGGTGAAGGGAAGGTTTGGTTTGTTTATAATATTATGAGAGGCAATAGTAAAATCAACCGCCCCCCCCACAGTAAAATTGTCAATTCTTGAGGACATGCATTTAAGGTGGGGAGCAAGAGTTTTCTACAAAGAGTGGGAGATGCCTGCAGGTAGTGATGGGGGCAGATAGGGTATCAGCGTGAGAAGGTGGGAGAGGAGGCAGGGGAATTTGGGGGGGGGGGGGTGATGAACCATGTGCAGGCAGAAGACACTGGGCTGGACATCATACAGGGGCAAACACTGTGAGCCAGTCCTGTGCAGCGAGTGGACAAGCGCTGTCCTGGAGCGTTGCATCGGATGCGTCAATCAATGGGGGTCCGAGCGGCGCCCATCACCCATTCCCGTCACCCCCCCCCCCCCACCAACCACCCCATCACCCCCCACACACATACATACATACCCTCCCGCGGCCGCCGGGCTCACACTGACCGCACACCGCTCCGAACCGTCTTCCTCGCCACCGACCGAGAGCTCCCGCAGCCTAGGCTGCCCGACTTCCGGCTCCGCGCGCCGTGCACGCCGGGTAGTGTAGTTCGCGTCGGCAGTTCCCTGCAGCCCGCTGGGGAAAACTCGGGGCAGGGCAGGGAACGCAGCATCCGTGAGAAGTAAAAGCGGGCCAACTTGACAGATCTAATGCCTAGTCTGCTGGCGGCGTGCTTCAGAATCTATTGCCATGGACAAATCACGAAACTCGGGGTTTCGCGGCAGCATCAGAGCGCCAACATTCAGACAGGCACCTTACCTTTTATCCGGGATTCCGGCAACCTCCAAAATCCGTGCACGGCCTCTGCTCATCAAAGGTGGAGTTCGGCTCCGAACATGACTTGACCCTCACTCAATGCCCGTGCACCCTGCATGTCCCTCACTTAACTCACTGCAGTGCAGTGCACTCCCAGTAACCACAAAGTCTAGGCAGAGGGAACTATAGGCCATTATGTACCTTACTGGCCCAGATCCAGAGATAGGAATGGTAGGGAGGGAGAGGTGGCTCGACCTTTATGGCCCAGGACCACGGGGGAGGAGTGATAGGCTATGAGTTATCAGTGGGCGGGCCAGCTCCATATAAACAGTAGTCAACCATAACTAGATACAATGGAGGAAGCATTGTTCTTTCAGTCGGCCGTGGCTCAATGGCTTTCCTTGCTACCCATAATCCACCATGAAGCTGAAACCACTGTACCAGCGGCTGCGCAGGGGAACAGAGAAAGGGGGCTGTTCCCCTGGCATTGATACGAAGAGAGAGACAGCAGCACAACTCGGGCAGGTGAGGGAGGAGAGAGACACAGCGAGACTCTGCTGGGCGAGGGGGAGACGGCAGAGCGACTCGTGGGGAAAGACGAGAGCTCGACTCGGGAGAGAGACAGCAGCGCGACTTGGGAGGGGAAGAGATGGCAGAATGACTGGGGGGGAGGGGGGAAGAGACGGCAATGCAACTTGGGTGGGTGGGCTTAAAGGGACTGAAATCAAAATGATTCTGAAATCCGGACGATTCCGAAAAACGGCGGGTGTCCGATCCCAACGATCCTGGATAAAAGGTTAAGCACCTGTATTATAAACCATCTCCAATAGTGCACGAAAAGTAAGGCGGTGCCTTTCATTCATTGATTATTCAGGAATCTGATGGCAGCGGGGAAGAAGCTGTGCTTGTGCCGCTGAATGCTCGTCTTTAGGCTCCTATACCTTTTTCACCTGGTGGTAGCAGAGGGAAGAGGGCATGGCCTGGGTGGTGGGGGTCTTTGAGGATAGATGCCCCTTTTTTAAGACATTGCCTCATACAGACATCCTCCATGGAGTGAAGTCTGGTGCCTGTGATGTCAGAGGCTGAGTTAATAACCTTGTGGAGTTTTTTCTTGTCCTGAGATTTAGCACCTCCAATCCAGAAAGTGATGCAAACAGCCAGAATGTTTTCCACAGTACCTGTAGAAGTTTACGAGAGTCTTTGGTGACATACCAAACCTCCTCAAACACCTCACAAAGTATGGCCACTAGCAAGCCTTCTTCATGATTACATCAACTTGGAGGCTCCAAGACAGATCATCAGAGATGTTGACACCCAAGAATTTGAAGTTCTTGACCCTCTCCACTACTGACCCCTTGATAAGGACTGGGTCGTGTTCCCCTGACTCCTTCCTGAAGTCCACAATCATCTCCTTGGTTTTGCTAACATTGAACACAAAATTGTTGGTGTGACACAACTCAAAGCGCTGATCTATCACCCTCCTGTACGCTTCCTCATTGCCATTTGTGATTCTGTCGACAACTGTGGTGTCATCGGCAAATTTGTAGATAGCATTGGAATTGTGCCTGGCAATATTTGCCATTTGTTTCCCTTTCCTTGATTCGAGTCTCTCCCTGATCAACCATGGTTCCCTAATCATTCACCCCAACAAGAACATGTTGGCTCTGAATTCCCTTTTGAAAGCTCCCTCCTTGCTAGATGTCCCTTTACTGACTGATAGCCTTTCCACTTAACTGAAACTTGTCTTCTCCATCTAAATGAGCCTTGTCCCAATTTAGGAATTTAGTGTGTACCAGGCTTTTCTCTCGTAACTATTTTAAAACTAATAGTATTTTGGCCGTTGCTTCCAAAGTGCTCCTTACTGGCACTTCAGCTGACTATTCTTTCCCAAGATTGGATTTTTGGCAACGCTGTACTCCTTCTACCTGCATACTGACAGAGCCTAAAAAGAGAGGCACCAGAGATTAGAACAGGAGGCTGAAGAACTGACTGCCAATTTAGCTGCCATTAAAATGATCTATCTTTGAAAGATCAATTAACAGCGGAGTATTTTAATACATCCTGAATCATAAAAGGTGCCCTATATGCCAGAACTGTACTAAAAGAAATAAGTTGGTCGATAGAAAATCAGATGGGCTCAATTCCAGAACATGATCTGCATCAGGTTGTCTGCATCATCTGGATCCAGCATCAGAGAGGACCCCCATCTCCCAGCACAATCCCTTTATACCAGATTCGATGCCAGAACATATATTAGAGGGGGAGCTTGTTCAGCCAGGCTGGGGGGAGGGTGGGCTTGTTCAGCTGGGGTGGGGGGAGGGTGTGCTAGCTGGGACCTACCAGTCGACATGGGGGAGGAGGGGAGGCTAGAAGGAACATACTGATGCTTAATGTACGTTAATGACGCGTTCAGGGGACAGGTGGAGAGTCACTAGCGTGTGTCAACCAAGATGCTAGTCACGTGGAAGGGAATGGGGCAGGTTTGGCGGCCAGGGAAGGCTGCGACCATATTGGGGGGGGGGGCACAGCACCTCATTTGAGGGGGGGGCAATGCTAATGGATGCCCCCCCCACCCTTGGTACCGACCTTGCTTCATTTGCTACCATCAGGCAGAAGATACAGAAACCTGAAGTTCAGCATCTACTGGTTCAAGAACAGTTTATTTTTCCAACAGCTATTACCTGTATTTAAATTTTAAATTTAGACATACAGCAGTGCATCAAGCCCTTTCAGCCCACAAGTCCATGCTGCCAAATTAACCTACACCCCTGGTATGTTTTAAATGGTGGGAGGAATCCTAAACCCTCCGAGGAAAACCCACGCAGGCACGGGGAGAATATACAAAGTCCTTACAGACAGCACAGGATTTGAACCCACGACCCGATCACTGGTGCTGTAAGGGCGATGCCCTTGGGTAGTAAAATACTACCCAAACCCTACACTACTCCAGGATCCTCAAAACATCTATCTGCGCTATTGAAACACGACATTTTATCTTGCACTAACTGCAGCTGTGAATATTTATTCCTTTATATATCTATTTTTGAAATTTATTATCTCTTTCTCTGCCTTGGCAAAATGATGGTAATTTATAGTGTTGTTGTTGGTACATCTTGTGTAACTGTTTGGCTGCAGCAAGTAAGAATTTAGGTGCATCTGCATATATCTGACTTTATGTATTGGCAATAGACTCACCTCATAATATATCCATCTCCAGTTCCACTCTTCTCAAGATTCCATTGATGATGCAACTAACGACTCATTAAACACTAATCACGGAATAGTAGACCATTATATCATCATACTTTGTTCTGTTCTCATATCTGTGCTAAACAAGGAATAATCCTATTTACCAACTCAAGGTGATATATTCATAAACAGCCAGCAAATGCTTCTTTTTGAGCCTTTGCTGAGTGGGCGAAAAATTCAAAGAACTTTGTGTGAGGAGAATAACTTACTAAAATGAGTAGAGCCTTAGCCATCATCCTTGAATGGTAGCTCTGAACTTCACTCTCTGATTGTCTCCATGAATTAATCACATTGTACTGCATGTATCAGATAACGGCAAGCAGAGGGGATTGCCACTGTAGTGGTAATGAATAGAAATGAATGGAACTATGTGTTCAGTGATGGAAATGTACGGACGTGAAACTAAGGTTGGGAATGGGTTTTTCTTTTGAAAAATAATTTATTGTGAATAAAGTCTATTTTTGGTTATGAAATATAACTGCAAACAGTGAGAAGAAAAGAGTCGAGGCACAAACAGAAGCTAGCACCTCTCGTTGTCCGAGGATAAAGCCAGAACAAGTGCTGGACAAAGACGGAGGAAGTGCCAAGGTGGTGGGGAAAGAAAAGAGGGCAATGAGTTAGAGGAGAAAGTCTGACTGAGATGTATAGCACCCAGTGACCTCCAGATCTGGGAGATTGGAAGCAGAGCAAAGACTGTTGCACCCGAGCTTTAGCAGACCTGGAGCAGTGCAGAGGCTGTTGCCCACTCCCCCAGCCCCCACAAAACTCCAGGAGACCAGGAGCAGTGCAGAAGCCATGGTCACCTATGTACTGGAGAAGAATGCAAGCTGGCCAGGAGATGGAGAAGCAAGAGCACAGCCGGATCACCCCCCCCCCCCACCCCGTGATACCACCAGCTTCACCTAAGGTGACCCAATTCCAAGAAGATCACCCCAGTTCCTGAGTCTGAAATCAATGCTGCAGTTCACCAAATCAGTAGGTATGAGGGTTCAAGCTGATTACACTGGACTGCAAGGATTGCGAATTGGATACACCAATAAATAACAACAGAGATTAAATTAGCAACCCTCAATTTGCACAGTGTCAGATCCATTATACAATGTGTATGCCTTGCAATACCTTGCCAAAGTCAAGGAAGATGCGACTTTCATACAGCCACACCTCAGGAACTATCAGAGATGGTTGTGATGGTGGCTCCACGGGTTATCTGTATGGTTGGGGAAGAACAGTTGTCATGCATCTGGTCTGGGTATCTTGCTGTGGGAAAGTAACAGAGGTGGTTGGCAGGCATCTCCGCGTGGTTGATGTAACATATTGCAAATCGCCGCTCCGGCTGATCAATGTGTATGCTTCGCTCGTGCAGAGCGAGAGGTTGCCTGTATTCCAGCAACTCCCACAATTGTTGGCAATGTCCAGGCCGGTTGTTCTGGATGGTGACTTCAACTGCATCATCGAGGCAGCTGGACGATCGGGCGGTGCTGACCACAGACTGGCCAGCTTCTCCAGAACCCCTGCTGGAGATAGTAAAGGATGCACACCTGTGCAAAACCTTCAGCAACCCCTGCAGATGAAGCACAGCTGCTGCCCACCTGGTCGAGTTTGGATGCCTTAACCCAGTCTTGGATAAACTTCCTCTTCATGTGGAAGGCCATCACAAACAGAACCACCTGCGACACGCTGGTGTTCTTCCCTGACCACTACCTCCTTCGCACTTCCTATCAAAGAAGGCGGGAAGGGGAACGTGAACGTGAAGATGCTGACCCCAGAGAACACAAAGGAACTAAAGGAATACACTGGTCAGAGAACCATGTAACCCTTCTCTGACTCGCCAGTGAACTGGTGGAGTGATCAAGGAGAACATCAAGATGTTCCTTATTCTGAAGAGCATTCAGAGAGCAATACAGAGACAGAGGGAACAGAACCAATTCCAGACTGACCTGCAGCAACTCCTCCATTTGCAGTTGAGAGGGGTGGATGGATGAGAAAAACTGAGGGGTTAAGAGCTGGCAAGCCTCACTATTCACCTCAGAGTCTTCCAAGATCATCTTCCGATCCAGAGACTACACAGTGGAGCAGGGTGAGTCATGCTCTCACTTCTTCCAAAATGTTTACAGAGGGAACACTGAGATCTACAGCCTTGAGGAAGAAGACATCTCAATCACATCCATGCATACAGAGGAGATGCAGATCCTTTTATTCCCAACTCAACAACACTAAAGCTACAGACTAAAATGGCCTTCCAAAACTTCCTGTCCTCTCTCACAGAGGTCTTAGATGACAATAAGTGGGAGAGACTGGACCTAGCCAATTACCCTGGGAGAGCTGACAGACTCCATCCATTCTTTTGGGTCAAGTAAAACTCCTGGAGGCAACAACTTACTGGCTGAGTTGTACATGGCTCTGTAGGACTAGGTAGGTCCAGACCTGCTGGAAGTATTATCAACATCATGTTCCTGGCAGGCAGAATGGTAGCCTCCATGAGGAGGGAATCTTCAAACAGAACGGGGAGAAGGAGGATATTAGGAATTGGAGACCTGTAACATTGTTAAGTGTTGACTACCAAATCTTCTCCAAAGTCATCACCAATTAAGTCAAGATTGCCCTGGGGCAGGTAATCCACCCTGACCAAACCTGCACAGTTCCAGGCAGAAAAAAGTCTGACAGCCTCATGCTCCTTCAAGATACCATGGAGTATAGTAGGTGGACACCTGCCTGGTCAGCTTAGACCATAGCAAGGCATTTGACTGGATATCTCACAGGTACATGATGGACAGCCTCTTCAAAATGGACTTTGGGGAACAAATCCAATATTGGATAAAACTGCTCTACACGGACATCCGTAGTGCAGTCAAAATCAATTGATGGGCGACAAACAGCTTCCCCATCAAGTTTAGAGTCGGCCAGGGTTGACTGCTCTCTCCAGTTTTATTTTTGTGCTGCATAGAGCCCTTTGCCAAATCTATCAGGAAGGATAAGGGCATAAGAGGAGTGATGTTGTTAAGCAGTGAAGGCACTCAGGTAAAGGCCTCCCTGTACATGGACAATGTCGCCACCTTCTATTTGGACACACGATCAGTCTGCAGACACTGGCCGATCAATCATCGAGCGCTGGGGTAAATCAGAGAGAGGCAATTCTCTTTGATAACTGGTCTGACCAGTCCACCATCCCCTTTACAGTCATATCTGACTACCTGCAGGTTTTGGGATCTGGTTTAGAGGGGCCTAGGCATACAATTTTTGGTCCACCAGAAATTGGGCCTATCGATACAGCCCTCCCTCTCAATAATGGGGAAAGAACCTGGTCATCAGGTGCAAGGTGCTTTCGATGCTGCCGTATGTGGTGCAGGTGTGTCCCATCCCCCAATTCTCTGCCTTGGTGGACATCAGAGCAGTTTCCAGTTCATTTAGGGATCCAAGATGGAAATGGTCTGAAGGGTCGCATATACAAATTGCTGGTGGCAAGGGTATATTCAATGTGGCCCTCATCCTGGTGACCACCTTTGTGGTTGCATCAGGCTGTGCCTGGAACCAAAGTGCAAAGGCACCAAATGCTGCTATGTATTGAGGTCCTAACTGTCCCAGATGTTGTAAAGGTTGGGCCTGGCATCATTGCCGTGCAATGTCCCAGTGAAGAGCTCCTGTCTTTTGCTAATAAAAGCCTTGGTTTGGATCAACAAGTCTTTGGTTCTTTCAATGGTGATAGGTCTGTACTATCACACCCAGCTAGCTGGACTTTGCCACACCACCTACCCTAAGGTTTGGGTGATAACTCTTAGTTTTATTCTTGTTTTTCACCCTCATAATGGCTTTGTTGACTTTCATTGGCGCAACTCTGGTCCTCATTGAAAAATGGCAACTACAGACTTCAAAGATGATCAAAAGCTTAGCAGCAAGCCTAGCTCTCTTATACCTGTACCAATGAAGCAATTAAACATACCAGAGTAATCACAAACACCTGTGAAGCCAAATGTCCCAAACATATGGGGGAATTATGTATAAAAAGTGCTGTAATTTCTACATGGCCAAACCAAACAGGTAAATTTTGACAGTTTATTCATTAGCACATACAGCATACTTCATTTATCAAAATAAGCAGTTTTAAAGAAAAATAAAGTCAACAAGCATGGTCACTTGTTGCCACTGTGCATCTGTGGCACTTACGCATGAACGCATGCACACAAAAACCCAGTACATTTTAAAAGTTTGACAGTTTTCGAAAAGTCCGGATTCTGGGTGGTCCTGATTTCGGGCACCTGGATTTTTGGACTTCTAAGGTATCTTCTTATCCATGTACAGGTATATCCCATTTTAAGAATACTTGCTTCACAAAAATTCACCTTTACAAAGAAACCTGTGTTCACTTTTACGAAAGAATTTGAATGGGTTTTCACTTTTATGAAAATAACCTTCAATAGTAGTGAATGGGTCTTCGCTTTACACCATTTCTGCTTACAAAAAGTCACTCTAGTTTTGTAGAGGGGTATGCCTGTACCTACAAATGTTTTTTATCCACCTCTACCACTTCCTAATTCTACATACCTACCACCCTCTGTGTAACAAAAGGTACCCCCCCCCCCCCCCGTTCCTTTTCTCCTTAAATCTATGCTGTTTAGTTTTAGATTCACTTCTAATGGGAAATAGTTTATGACTATTTGCCTTATCTATGCCATCATGATTATATATACAGCTGGAATGTTTCCCCTCAGACTCCTACACTCCAGGGAAAAATAAATCCCAGCCTATCCAGGCTGCATTTAATTCAAGACCTTCAGTCTATTAAGATTCTCAGAACTCTTTTCTGTACTCTTTCTAGCTTAATGACATCTTTTCTATAGCTGGGGGAGTGGAACTGCACACAATATCCAAGTGTGGTCCCACCAACATTTTGTACAAGTCTAAAATGATACCACAGCTCTTCTACTCTTGAACGGTGAAGGCAAGATTAAGAAGGTAAGAAATAGGAGAAAGGCAAAAGCCATCTGACCCAGAGCCTACTCCGCCATTCTTGACCATCCTGTCTACTTGTGTCACTTCTTTCATGGATCTTGTACCTGTACCCCTGGGTTTTTCTATTGTACACCATCATCCAGGACCCTACATTTACTATGCATTTACCATTTACTTGGTAGGTTAAATCTAGCCGTGTTTAAACTACCAAGATGCATCAGCTCACATTTCTCAGAGTTAAATTCTGTCAACCATTCCTGGGTCCACTTTTCTAGTTCATCGAGATCCTGTTGTAATGCGGATGTGATGGAAGTGTGGACATAGACTGTGAAGAATAAATTGGGGCAGGACCAGAGCAATGAACACAAAGAAAACCATATAAAGGAGAGATGGGATGTAGACTCAGTCATGCTCCCTTAAAATGATGTTGACATCATTTACATGAGTGAACAGTCCTTAACCCTCTGTTTAAAGCTTACTTTGGAGTGAGTGGTGTACACCATTCATCTATACTGAAGTATTTTACGTACATTACATCAATCATTAGATGACTTGCATATCATTTTTTTGTCACAGAAAACCTAATATCCTCTTGCAAATGTGTGCTGCGTGGAAAACCTGGAACAAAGCTCAATAAGTGTGCGAGCCACAGATACAACACCCCTTCATGATTTATGACTGCTTTTTGGTTCTTTGGCTTGGCTTCGCGGACGAAGATTTATGGAGGGGGTAAAAGTCCACGTCAGCTGCAGGCTCGTTTGTGGCTGACAAGTCCGATGCGGGACAGGCAGACACGGTTGCAGCGGCTGCAGGGGAAAAATGGTTGGTTGGGGTTGGGTGTTGGGTTTTTCCTCCTTTGCCTTTTGTCAGTGAGGTGGGCTCTGCAGTCTTCTTCAAAGGAGGTTGCTGCCCGCCAAACTGTGAGGCGCCAAGATGCACAAATAGCACACAACTGTTGTTAGATATTGCAATAGAAATTCTACTCTAACTGGTTTTCTTCCCTAGAAAGCCAGTAATGAGTCAGCTGGATTTTACAACAGCACGACGGGGACATTTACTAATGTTGCATTTTTCTTACTTACAAATTTGCTTTACTGAGATTGTTATTAACTCCCATTATGAGTTGGATCACCAGTACACTCCAATTCACACTCTACATCATTTCTTTAAAAAAAAAAGCCACACTTCTCACACAGGCAGATACACACCCACCAACAAATATTTATTGCTTTGTTCTGTTATTTTGTTTAAGGATCTGGGCTCTAAGGCACCAAGATTAAGTTGATGGACATATACAATGGATATATAATAAAACCCCTCACAGTTCAGAAAAATATACATAGAGACAAGATCATCACACATTAACACATCTTTGTTTCAAATTACCTTTTTCACCATGTGACAAAAATGGTTTAGAGAAATAAAAACAAAAGTACTGTACTCCATCAAGAATAAACAGCAAGGGATTGCCAATAAAGAACAATGACCCTCAGATCTGTAAGTACCTGTATGTTAAAGTCCTTTGGGGTTGGCATTACGACAATAAAAATGTTTCTTAAAGTGTATATTTTAACTCCTTTGGGCCATACCTTACAACAGTGGGTCTCACCATATTGCTTACGCTCAATTCCTGTTAGCCCTCCCACTTTGATTGGGGCTCTGGGATCCATCAATGAAGATGGCAGGGCTGCCCTCTTCTGGCAGATACCCTGCACCTCAATAACAAAGGCATTTTGCAAGAGAAGAATCAAACAAGGTTACATACAGAAACAGGCTGGAGAAACTCAGCGGGTCGTGCAGCATCCACAGGAAGGGTAACCAACATTTCTGTCCTGAGTAAACATTGGTTACCCTTTACTTCCTATGGATGCTGTGTGACCTGCTGAGTTTTCCCCCCAACATGTTTGTGTATTGAAATCAACCCCAGAATCTGCAGGTATTTTTGTGTTTCACGTCAAAAAAGGTTAATCTTGCAGAACACTTGCAAATTGAAATCAGTAGAAGCCATGTTGGTAGTTCATGAAACGAAGAGCCCAAGCTTAGATTTTTTTAAAGTTGTAGGTTACAACTCCAGATTGATAATGAGTTCTATTGCTGGAGGTCTTAGGAAAGGGAGTGTTGAAAAGTCATTGCCATTTGTTGTTATGAATTTTTGTGAAGCGAGTATTCTTAAAATGGGATATACCTGTACATGAATAATGGTTAATAGGTGCCAGTTGTGCAGATCAATTTCACGCTGTCATTAATTTGCATATATTTCAAATTAAGGAATTTAATTCAGTTTGGTTTTTCAATTTACACTTGTTTCAGTTAAATTTATAATTTTCCTAACCTTTTATCCAAAGATTTCAAATGACATGCATTTAAATACAAATGGGATTGAGCCTCTTGGATTGGAGGTGGGGCATTTGGGACTAAACTAACCTCTAGCTGCAGGTTATTATTCTACGTGAAGGGACAGATGTGTCTGCAGGGAGGGCAGGAATGCTTCCTCTGTCAGATTTAGTTTGGAAGAAATGGGAAAATGGGTAAAGGCTCTGGGGTGAAGGGCAAGTTGGAAGTTGCAGGTGAGAGGAGGTCCAACCAACAGATCAGCTTTCTCTTGACAACAATTACACTTCTGCAAGAAAATGAAGCAAACCTTTTGAATAACATCCAAATTCAATTCGAGTGCAAATGGACAGCTTGGAAAATCACTGCAGTTGCAGTCAAGGCATTCAGCGAATTTCTGGTTTGAACAAACAGTTTGGCTGTATAAGATTTGAAGCTAAAGGTTATGTGTGACCCACTGCAGAAGCCCACCATCAGAAGTTCCCTTTTCCATTCTCGTGCTTGTCCTTCCTTGTATGGTTCAGAGTTCTGTGAAATCAAGGCCCCTTCAAAGATATGAAGCGTTATACCAGGAGTTAAAAGGTAATCTCATTTTGGCCATGCACCCAATATTGTGAGAGGAAATAATGCAAAAAAAAACAGTCCATCATTATTGGCCAAGAAGGAGGTAATGTTCCTATACAATACGATAATCAAGAACAATTTTTCGAAACAGAGTGTCCCTGTTGTCAGCCTTCACAGGTAGTATTAGAAAGTTTCTTCAAAATATATATTAAAAAACCCCAACAAAAAATCCTATTGACATGGCTTCCTAATTTAAACACTAAAAGTATTGAAGAAAATCACAACATTGGCAGCAAACCAAGGGGTGAACACTTCTAATCACCAGTAACCTGTTAAAAGATCGTAAAATAGGAATACCTCTGGCCACTGTATGGAGAGACATCACAAATCCCATCTTAAAGACTTCTTGTGCAGATTTTTTCCAGTGATATTGTCAACCCCTTGATATCACAATACACAGTCACCTGAGGAATATTTACCTCTATTTATCATTTCTATAATATCATGAAATATCATTATATAGGCTTTTTCCAAGGGGGTTTAGAGCAACATGTAATATCTTTACATTAGCGTCTCAGCCAGGGAACAAGTGGAATGGAGACATTTCCATTTCTTGGCCTTAAAATGTGGAAAGCCTCCAGCAATGCAGATATTGTACAGAAATGCCAAGCTGCCTTTGGGAAGGGTACACATTGGAAAGCTGTTGTAATTAAACCTTCACCTTTGCATGAATTAAGCTTTGTCATATTGCAGTTGAGTCAGGTATCCCTAATGTAAGTTTGACCTTCTGTTTTATAACCTTAGGACCTTGAGGTCCTTGCATTCAAAGGTGGATCGTGACCTCCAGAGAGTTGCTCTTAAAGCACATTCTTTTCCGTCCCATCTCGCAAACCCTGAACATGCTCTGAAGGGGCTTCCCGTGCCCCCATTTTCTATGCACCTGGCTGAGTGAAGCTCCATGAAAACAATAGATTTAGAGCTCATTAAAAACCAGTGGGGGCCCTTAAAAAGTCAAACTACATTGGACTCTACACAGCTGCCAAATTAGAGACTTTTGTCCGCTGACCCATCGTGGGAGCAACTATTTTTGATAATATAGATGTACCTATTTCTTTATAAAAATTCAAAAACTGGATTATATTACAGGAAGGAACAGAATACTGTCTGTCCAGGCTAACAAAAAGGCTTTAAAAACTGGAGTAAAGGTGAAAGTGGCTGGATAACCACAATAGAAACACTGTGTACAAGATATTTACAGCAGAGATTAAGTGCTAGGTGACATCACTAACAAATTACATTTTGATACCCAAATACAACATAGCCTGAGTATCATCTCTGAGTGCCTCTTATATGTCATATATTTTATATATATATATATATATATATATATATATATATATATATATAAATATAAAATATACATATAGATAGATAGAAAAGAACCCACTACTTTTCTAAAATTCTTCCATTCCCACTATTTGTTACATCTTTTCAAATAAGAAAATGTTAATTCTGGTGTAAAAGAAATTAAATTACAAAGCAATACAATTCTCTGCTTGTACTTTCCTCCCTTCATCTGACTGGGATGTTTGTTTGTAGTCTGAGCAGCTCGTGCTTCATTTTCCAGAGGTAGTCGTTCAAAAGATGTTGCTGGGGGTGGGGGGATGGTTTGTGTGTCGAGGGCTTTCTTTTGTTTGTGACTTCTGTAAATGTGCATTCGGCCCCTGTAATGGAGCAGTGTGGCGTAGTGCGAACGTGGGGTTGGGGGTGGGGGGGGGGCGAGAATGTCAAGACAGGCAGTGGAACTATGAAGCTGACTCCTGATGGAAACGAATAAAGTGATAAGTTTGCCTACCCCACACAGCCACTCTCCAATTCTTCCCACCGGCACTCTCACTATTTCTGTAGCACCAATGTCTTTGCTGGGGCACAGCCAGCCACCTCACATTAGCTCAACCATGCCTATATTTTTCTACATCTGATTCATAGCCATTTCAGACAGATACACAGATAGCAAAGGTTTTGAGGGATATGAGCCAAACACAAGCAAAAGAGACTATTTTTTGTGCTTTAAATCTCTCTGACTCTGATCCTGTTTAATCTTTGTTGAGCATCCCAGTCATTTCTAGACAGTTAATTTTAACTTCCATATACTACAAATTATAGGTGAGGCTGCAGATCTGGACAGAAAGCTTACAGCTTCTCAACTGAGGCCAAGTTCCTTATTGCTGAGGTAAGCACAGTCCAAAGTTTGGGCCAATGCTTTAGATGCCTCAAGCATCCTTCTGAATAGTTTAATACCAACAGAATCATGCAGGCTGATTTACCCTGTTGGTAGGGTCTGCAAATATTCCCCAAGGTCTCAAAATGTATTCTTGGTATTACATACTAAGGAAAAATTAACATGACTATCCCATTTCTTTCTCATTCATGTTCTTATTCCTCACTTGGTTTGGTGCCAAATACCTTATATTTTGCCTTTGGTTGAATGATTCACTGTTATAAGAGGGGGAAGAGCGTCAAGGAAGAAAGGCAACATCATCGATGACCGCTAAAATCATACCAAAGAATTCTTTGGAGCATTTCAACAATGGGTCTAACTCTGTGCCAGTATTAACCATGCAAAATGAGAGTTCTTGAGGACACAATCTGGGACCTTTTATCTATTTTGATTGCATGGTTTAATTTTTCAAAAGCAGGGTATCAGGATCTTCTGCCTCAGGAGCCTGTGCCACACAAATGCACCAATTAACCTACTAACCACATCTATCTTTGAAACATGAGAGGAAAGTGAACCACCAAGAGGAAACCCATGCAGGTCATAGAGAGAACATATAAACTCCTTGCAGACAGCACCGGTTTCAAACCCGAGCCGCTGGGGCTGTAATAGCATTGCACTAACCGCTACGCTAACCGTGCCGTTCCTTCGACCACAGCTAAATTTATTAATTCAGTAACAGTCTTGTCCATGAGTAATTCCAAGCAGAGAGGAGGGAAAGACAAAAAGGGAAAATACTGGCCGGGCCACAAGGCAAATTAGTGACAATCATAACACTAATATGGGTTGACTATGAGAAAAACGTTGGAAAAATGTGTTAGCAGTAAGAACATGCAATACAAAATCCCTATCTCTGTATTAAATATCAACACTTCAGAAGCATGCAAGGAATATGCCACATCTCCAATCACAAATGGGAGCCATTCTGGAAACACTTGGTCATCAACTCAATGTAGATGTTAACACAAAGTCTCCAAGGTTTACTCAGCTCCGTCTGTTTCTTTAAAGATAAAGTGTGTCCCTGACGGTAGAATAAGAAAGTTCCCTGTTTGTTCCTAGCCCATGTCAATAGAGTCAAAATCAGCTCTGAATTTGGCTCCATTCCTTCAGATTCGGCACAGCTGATAAAAAGAAAATGTTGGTACAATTGATTCAGGACTTTTCTTTTTAGCCTTTTGCAATTGAAACCCTATTTTTTTTTCCTGGTGCGAACCAACGATGACTATGCCATTTCACACCACTTGGAAAATTTGACTGGGTAGTTCCTGGTGTGAATCACCCTCACATTCAACATCAGTTCCATGCTAGGGCAGATGGGGAGATGCTCTTCCTCATGCAATACTCCTTTCTGTGCTTTGCGGGATACTGGGACCATATTGTCTGGGGCATGCGGCCTGAGACAATATGTTCTTACTTGTATAGCACCTGGTAGGAAGACCTGCATTGTCCATCTACATTCCAGACACTCCCTACACCCTGAAACAAATTCCCAAACAGTCCCCAATCTCTCGGATTAGGCACTGCATTTGAGGACCTCCACCAATTCTCCTCCCTCCACCACCCTGACATGGTATATCCCACCACACCCTGCTGGCTTTCTGCACTATCCCTCCAAACTGGTCTTTTCATTAACAACCTCCCAAACAAATTCCCAGTTAACATCACTCAACCCCCACCCTCATACCAAGCACCAACTCCCAATCTCCCCCAAGTACCAATTGTCAGCATTTTACAATCTCTCACCTTCAGTATCATCTGCTATTTTTTTCCCACTTCCCTCACTGGAAATGCTGGTCTATGTTCCCTCCTTCCTCCACCCACAGCACAGGCCTGCAGTCTTGGGACAGGGAGTATATTTTCAGTGATGACTATGTGCAAGGTATCACGCCAAGACCTTGAGATAATGGAAACATTCGTCTGGGAGCCTTTGACCAAATGCTCTCTCTGCTGCATCATTCAAGTGCTAGAATGTCCAGGCAAGTGATAACAACCCAGGATCAGGATTGACAACCATCCAGTGAAATGTACTGGAAGATGTGCATTTCTGGAGAAGATCTAAAGAGACAGGATTTAGCTCAGTCATTGAACTGGTCCATCATACAAACAAGGGCTGAAGGATGAAAGTTTCTGCCAGATTTGGATGATTCTCCCAAAGGTTTGAGTCAGCTGCATAGGGACTGGTTACGTAAAGGTGTGATGGACCATTTACAAATGGAAAATAAAACTAGTTCAGATTTACCCGGCATCAACTTTGGAACACCGAGGCTGCTGGACTTCTCAGAAAACGTACCGGAGGTGTCGGTTAATCAGGAGTAAATTGGGCGGCACAGACTTGTGGGACTTGCTTTATGTCCAAATTTAAAATTTAAATTTAAAAGGAAGAACTTAAAACTAACATGGTACTATTGCTAAATACCGCTCGTGCGTCCTGAGATATTGGAGGATATCTGGCTGTAGGTTTCCATGCGGTTTATTTTAAAGATTAGGAATTGGAAATTGGTGGAGAGGAGGAAAACTCGCAGTGTGTGTGGCGTCAAGTCCCCACGCACTCTTGGCTTCCTTAAAGTAGTAGTTCGTTAAATGGGCCTGAGGTTTGATGGGGAGAACACGCGACGTGACTCTTGAAATTTTGCTCTGTTTCTCTTCACCTGGCCTTCTTACTCCTTCCACATAGGCCTCCTGAAATGAAGTTTCCGATTTCGCAACCTTTGCTTTAAATGCAAGGATGTCCTAACCCTCTACAATAATAAAACAATAGCATGCTGCACACAAAAAACCCTTATCGTCCTCTGCCAACTCCCAAAGAAGCAGTAATCCCAAGAGTGATTTAATGCTTTTAACAGACAAAAGATAGAAGTTAAATGGCATTAGGTCCGAGATCACCACAAACAACTGCACATCCAACACTTCTTCAGGCCATCATCACTTGTCCTCCTACATATTGAATATGCTATCCCAACATCATCACATTGTGTACAGTATACACCAAACAGCAGTGATTGCCTTTCTGAAGTTGTAAAAGCTGCTATATTAATGCTAGACTTTCTATGTTTGACTGTTTCAATCATTGCAATTAACATCTACAGGAAAATATAAAGATGCTTTTGAAGGTCAGAATGCAAACAGGCAGGTTGCTAAGCTCTTGATATTACTTCAGAGACCAAGGACAATATGTGATACAGCTGCTCAAACATGAATCTTTCTTTGGCTACTTCAGACAAACTCTCTCATATGGAGGGGCTGTTTATCTTGGGTGGAGATTGTATCAATTTGGCAAGGTTGGCCAAAAATCAAATAGATCATTTCAAGTGAAAAGGTGTGGACTTTTTAAAATTGCAAATTTTTCAGGACCTGATTGGCTCCTCCCTTTGGACTGCAACTCTCTTCCTCCTCAGATGTCACCCTCCTTTATTCCCAACAGAAATGGTGACCATCTTTCCTTTGGCCCATTATTTTATACCAATGTCCCTGCAAGCACAGAGTTGGATCGCTTTGGAGAGAGCCGATTTGAAATAAGACAGCTATATTCCCTCTTCTGGTATGGTACCTGCTCAATACGAACTGCATTGATATTATTTCTCCAGGAAAGATTTCAAACTTTCCCCAGACTTTGAAGTGCTTTTGAGCTAAGGCAGGCTTAAAAGAAGAAGTAAAACATTAATGGGATTAAATTATCATGAATATTTCCATTTGAGCCAACTGCTTGGGTAAATCTGTTTACCAATATAGTACCACGCCAATATTCACATTATAGGCTCACTGGCAGAAAATAACCCTTGGGATGAGATGCCCGAGTATTGCCACGCCTGTTGGAACTACATCTCACCATGACCTAGGGGACAGGAAGAACGAGGAGATGGGAAATTCTCCTAGAACCTTACGTTCAATCCTACCAAAACTGATGAAATATTTTCCAGGTAAATAAACAAGTCATTTACTCTGATCTAATTTAATTTAAGCAAGATGTTAAAGGCTGGTGACCCCTTTCCCCATCTATTTTACTTTCACAGTCAAACCCAATATGTCCACCTTACGTAACCAAGCAAATATAATAAGGCTGGATGGAAGGGGAGATCTTCAGTTTACACTTTAAATACCACACAATTCTCTTGCCCAAAGTCATCTTTGACTCCTCCACTCCCAACCCCCCACAATCAAGCGGGGAAAAAAAATCATTCCAAGAAATCAATGATGTACCAACCCTGTGTTAATGAATCCAAAGGCTACAAAGAGGACACCTTTTGGTTGCCCACTTTATGGGTTGAAGTCATTTTATGATTGCAAACAGACAAAATGTAGGTGTTTTACTTCTTTCTCCCCCTCCCCCCCAAAAAAAACTATCATCGAAGATAACATTCCTACATTCAAGCCCTTATTAACACACTTTCTGAAAGTGATCTTTATCCAATACTTACTATCCCTGAAGTGTAAATATTTTTTTTTTGAAAAGGAAGAAAATCTGTACCATTACCTCTCTCTGAGCTTGAGTTCTGGAGAGAGGAAATAAACACACACACATATATATGACCCTCACAGAAGTAGTGCAGAATATTGTTCTTTGACTTCACAACAGTTCATTTTTTTGTCTTTTTACATTTCTTCTGACGTAAAAATATCTGTGTTTCTGTGAAAAATAGATTTTTGTTTTGCATTTGGTAAAAATGAGCAGGCACCAGGATATGTAGATAAGTGGCAGGCAGCAGCACCCTCTGTGTAGGGGAGGTTGGGTGTGGGAGTCCTAGTCCTTCACCAGCCGGTAAACGTGATGCTGGGCACCGTGCTCACTTGTTGACACCTCAAATACAAATGCTATGCACAGCAAGGTCTCCTGGGTGTCCCGGTTGGTCACAACCTGGCGGGAAACAAGAGAGAGAGAGAGAGAAAGGAAAGGTGAGGCACAATGAAGCATGACAAGATTTGTGTTACAATCCCAGGCAGCACGGAAGTGCAGGATTAGAACTACGGCCTGACCTTTCCACTGGCCACCTGGGTTCAACCCTGACCACTTAGGTTCAACCCTGATCATCTGGGTTCAACCCTGACCACTTGGGTTCAACCCTGACCACTTGGGTTCAACCCTGACCACTTGGGTTCAACCCTGACCACTTGGGTTCAACCCTGACCATTTGGGTTCAACCCTGACCACTTGGATTCAACCCTGACCACTTGGGTTCAACCCTGACCACGGATCCTGCCTGTGTGTAGCCTTTGCACATTTTTCCTATGAGCACAGTACACAAAAGTGCTGGCATTATCAGGTAAACCAGGGAGACATCTGAATAAAACGATAGGAGATGAAGGAGAATCAGAGTTTTGTGACACAAATGGAGCTATTCTGAACATTTAATCTTCATGAGCTCTCAACAGAATGATCTAATCAATCTCATTGTTCCACTCATTTATTTGCCAGATTTCTTTTTAAAATCATTAATCATTTCCACGTCAAACAACTCTGATAACTCGGTCCACGCTATTACCACTCAATAACAGAAAATAAATTCTTTCTAACACAATACACAAATGTGCTGGAGGTCCCTCAGCATCCATTGGAAAATAAAGGGTACCCAACGTTTCAGGTCTGAGCCCTTCGCTCGGTATAAGCAAAATCAAGCAGGTGACACAGTCCTTCCTAGTAAAGCAACACTTCACTTGTGATTCTACAGCAGTCATTTACTGCATCTGGAGTTCCTGACGTGGTCTTCTCTACACTGGAGAGACTGGACACAGCCTGGGAGATCATTTTGTCGAGCACCTTTGCTCTGCGTGCTGCAACAGCAAGGGCCTCCCAATGGTCAACCACGTTAATTCCACACACCACTGCCACACTGGCATGGCATAATGCACTGTCAAATTGAGGCTACCTGCAAATTGGAGGAATAGCACCTTGAATTCCATCACAGAAGTCTCCAACTGGATGGCATTAACATTGACCTCTCTAATTTCTGTTAAACCCTTTCCTCGAGTCTCATTCTTTTCCTATTGATCTGTCTCCTTCAGCTCATCCCCTCCCCTATCAGAAAGGTTTCCCCTCCCCCTATCACTTCTCAGCTTTTTTCTCTTCTACCCTGCCACTTCTATCCACCTATGAGCTCTTAGCTGGTAGTCCATGCTCCTCCCCCTGCCCCTTCCTTCCTTCTCTTCTCCCCCCCCACCTTTTTATTCAGGGGCTTGCCTGCTTCTTCTGATGAAGGATCCAGACCTGGAACATTGGTTATCCTTTACCTCCTATGGATGCTGTGCAATCTGCTTCTCCAGCACATTTATACATTGCACTTGACTCCGGCATCTGCAGACTTTCTTGTGCAACTTCCCTGTGAGCACGTGGGTTTCCTCCCACATCTAAATGACATGAGGGTTGTTAGACTCATTGAACATGGCAAATTACCCTTTGCATATGATGGATTGCTAGCATCTGGGGGTGTATGGGAATGCGGGAAGAGTAAGATGTACGGTCAGCACTGGCTGGTGGGACAAAGGACCTGCGCCCATGGTGCACCTCTCCTGCCCACTTTATGAAGGAAATCCAAGAGTTAATGTGGGCGAGAAAGAGATGGATTGGGTTGGAGCTGTAAGGATTGTGCCTGAATGGATACCAATAGCCATGATATTCAGCAATAATAGTTTGCATTTATATAGCCAATGTGATGGATTTAAGTGTTCCTGAATAGCTTTATTTGACAGAATACGACATTGAGCCATGAACAGAAATATAGCAGATGATCAAAAACTTGATCAAAGATGCGGGTTTTAGGGATGAAAAGGAAGTAGAGGGATTTAAGGAATAAATTTAGATTAGGATGGAGGTTGATGAAGGTACAGTTACCAGTGGTGGGAAGAACATGGACTTTTCTGCATATAGTGGGACTGAAGGATGTTGAAAGAAGAGGGAGGATTTCAAAACTAATTAGATGATTTTAAATTGAGACATCATTCAGACAACTTTAAATACTCCACAACGCATCCAGGGGCTTTTAATGGTTCCTAATGTAATGGAGAATATAAAAATTACGCTCTTCACATTTCTCATCAGATTTTCAATCCCCACAATATCTCACTGATTGCAAAGGAGAGTTCTACAAACATTGTGTCACCCTTGATGATAAAAAAGTAGTGCAGCGAATGAGTTGGATGTCAACGTTGATAATGACAGAGTAATTCAGTAAGATTTTTAGTAGGAAGCTATATCAACCTTGCATATTTTGTAAGAAAAATTAAGGGTTATGGTTGTGAGGAAGAGAAGGATTGTTGTGTAGTAGGGTTCGCAAGCAATACCGTGGGTTGGAGGGCCGGTACTGTGCTGTAAAGTTTTATGTTCTAAATGTAGGTGACCTGTGTAAATCAAGTCACTCAATGCAGACTAATCTGGGACCTTCATCATAAGGCTCATACATTCACTGGATAGAACTGTCAGGGCCATCTGCCATATGCAGTAAAAGTCCTAAAATCCGACTACTTGAGGATTGGGTCGGTTGGGATTTTTGGATTTTCATGTTTCTCAGGCAGTGTTTTTAAAATTCAATTTTAAGAAGGAATAAAGAACAGATGAACAGGCAAGTTTTGATTATTCATGAGCAAATACAGCGTGCTTTATTTATCAAAATGACCAGTTTTAAAAAAATATAAAGTCAACAGGATAAAAATATCAACATAAAATCTTTTCTTTACAAAAAAAGAGCGTGCAATGGTTGAAATTTTATTTAAAAATTAACACTGTAAAAGGAAAATACAGTACATAAATGAATTTCTTTCTGATAAGATTACCTGTATTAAACATGGTCACTTGTTTCCGCTGTACATTTGTGGTGCTTATACATGCACGCACACAAAAACCTGCTAAATTTTAAAAGTTTGAGAGCCCAGGTTCTCCAATGGTCCTAACATTTTGGACTTTTATCTTATTGATAATGTCATTTATAATGGGAAATCCCAGAGGGAGATGTAACGCAGGAGTTTTGAAGATAAGGCCATTGAAGATGTAATGGTGGTCAAGAGTATGTAGTTTAAAATCTAGTGCAAGGAAGCTGGAAATTTTGACACTCGGGGTGAAAAGAAGCTGGCCAGTAATTAAGCTACAGAGAAGGAACACAAGTAGTTCACAGAAGTCATGTTTGCAAGCAAATCAGGTTCGACTTTGCTGAAGATGTAACAGTTGCTCCAACTGCAACTTCACACCTTGAATCCGGACCCCCACATTGGAACGTAGGAAAACATGATAAAAAATTTAGGTCAGCCGTATTAAAGATGATGCTGGAGTAAGTGCATCAGGTGGAGTATTTAACCCAATCGATTAAATGTTAGTACATCTGTGATTATCCATGCTGTCTGTAAGGAGTTTGTACGTTTTCCCTGGGTCTGCGTGGGTTTTCTCCAGGAGCTCTGGTTTCCTCCCACCCTTCAAAACATAGCAGGGGTGGAGGTTAATGGGGTGTAAATTGGGCGGCACGGACTTGTAGGCCGAAATGGCCTGTTACCGTGCTGCAACTTCAAGCAACTTCTAAATACACTTATCCGGGATCTCCCAATCCCGATAGGTGCTGCTTACCTGGGGTTCTACTGTATATGTAAGATGTAGAAGCTGTAGAGGTGAGGTTACAAGATGACTGCAGATGTATTGCGTTGACAGTACTGAGTGAGGATGGGCATTAGTGAGCAATGTATGGCGTATGTAGGGAAGATGAACTTCAAGCGTGAGATAGTGTGTCTGTTATTGAGGCGTAATGTGACTGAAGGGGAACTCAGTGTCACCAATGTGCGGTGTGAGTGGAAGTGTTGACAGGATGTTTAAATTTCTCACTGATGATGAGAGAGAAGTGTACCATCACATAATACTTAGTGGAAGGCAAGTGTCAGACCTTTCTGCATTCTGCAATGCCACATACCCCTGATGGTGCTTACCTGCAAGATTGTGAAGTTCTCTAGCACACTATTCATCATGTACTTCTCTGGTAAATGCTTGAGTTTGTGGATGAAGTTGATCATGTATTCACACATTGGAGAGCGATGGATCCGATACACAAACCTTCCATTCTCTAGTCTGGCATATTCAGTCTGTGGGACAAGTTTAAAAAGGACTGAGAGTCACCAGCATTAAAGCCACTATGGTGAACTGCTGTATTCCTAATTACCTGGCTCTGACCTGTCTTGTGCTCCACTCTCCTTTGACCTAGTACAAAGCCTCCAACACCCTAACCCTTCCCCAGAAAGCCCGGGTCATGGCACAGGATGAGGTCCTTGTCCATTGTGAACCGTGATTCAGTTTTAACCTCCTGATTGCATCAGCCAGAGTGGATCAAAAACATGATAAAACTGTCCCAGTATTTGAAATTTGATGGAGGATTTCCCACTGCAGGATTAAGAGGCAGCCTCAATAATTGATCCATGCACAAACAGAATCCCTTCAGAAACCATTTCCAACCCCTCCCCACTCCTTTGGCCCAGCCTTATATTTATCTTAATGTTCAAAATATAGCCATGAGCTAACTAACACAAATGCTGAAAAAAAAATTCAACATCAAAATCAAGCATCGTCTGAGTTTGAGTAAAATTGTGCCTATTTCCAGACCTCTTCATGCCCAGCGAAAAATCGCATCTTCTTTCAACCCCAGGCAGCATTTTCCTACAGGAAGAGGAGAAGAGGCTTGGGGGAGATTGGCCAGGATCATGTTGAAAGGCAGGACATGTTTAAGGGGCCGATCCCTGCTCCTGTCTTCTTAAGATTTTATGTTCTTATGTTTTGACTGTAAAGTACAATAAAACCGCTGGTATCTGGAATTCAAGCTACCAGCAACCGTCAAAAAAAAAACAGGAAAATAAATTTAAAAAGTTAAAATAAATAAGAAAAAATAAATAACAGATTTTAAAAAATACATGTTGAAACTGTAAAAGTAAATGTTCCCTGAAATAACTCATAAACCTTTGATGAAGTTGAGAGCAAATATTCAGCCAGCAGAGTACCTCAATCATGGTTTTCTCCTAACAGCTGTTTGAACAAAGTTGTGTGATTTAGTCATGGCGCTGCCTGGGATGAAGAGATGCTTGATGCTGCTCGCCGTCTCCTTATCCCTGCTTAGTAACAGTCACCCCAGTCAGATGCTTTATCTGTAAACTTGGGGGAGGAGGTCGGGGGGGGGGGTTAATTATCAAAAATATCATTGTTCGTCTTTTGAGTGGCTCCGTGGAGGGTGGGGAACCAGTAGATGCAGTGACAGTTAAATGTTTTCAAAGAATGTGATTAAAAATAAAGTAAAATGCTTTAAGGCAGGGGTGGCCAACCTTTAAATATAGACATACAGCTCAGTATGGGCCAGTTCGGCCCACGAGTACGTACTGTAAGGTAAAACATCATGAGATGGGAATGTGTAGGGAGTTACCCTGTACAGGGCAGTAACAAGAAGGGGAGGTGTCCTTGTACTCCTGTTAGGTAAAACATCATGAGATGGGAATGTACAGGGCTGTAACAAGATGTAAATGCATCCTTGTACTTACAAGATAAGAGAGACATTGATGGATTGAGAGGCAGGAAGCTAGCAGGGAAAGGATAGCAACAGTTTTAGTCATTGGACAAGTAATGATATGATGATGTTCTAAGCACATATCCAAGGGTATAAAAAATCACCATTTTGCTGATAACGGCAGAATGCATTCTCCGACTAACATGTTTAGTCGCAAGTGTTACAATCCGGTAATAAAGAACAAAGAACCCTGATTTCGACTCAGCCTGGTGTTTGTCTCACTCATTCATGAACAAAGCAGACCTAACAGTACTGGGGGTGTAGGTTAATTGGGCAGCATAGACTCGTGGGCCAAAATAGCCTGTTACCATGCTGTATGTCTAAATTAAAAGTTAAAATGTTGACCACTCCTGCTTTAAGGTTCTCCTTAAAGCAAGGTACTCCGCTGGCTGAATATTTGCTCCCAACTTCATCAAAGGTTTATGAGTTATTTCAGGGAACATTTACTTTTACAGTTTCAATGTGTATTTTTTTAATATTCAAAATATATTCATGCAAATAAAGTTTGTTCAATGTAAGTGCAGTATGGTATTTTTGCCTTTTAATCTGTTTATTCTTAATGCAGGTGTATCAGTTGGGCATTGTCTCAAGCAACCGGAAAAATACACTTGTCCCACATCTACCAATCTCTATAGGTGTCAGATACCAGGGGTTTTACTGTACTTGGTAAGCCAAAAATGTGAAAACAAAATGCCCTTTGCTTCAGCACAAACATTTCCTGAGATCTCGCGTGCAAAACTTTGGGTTTTTTTTTTCCTTAACGCTGGACTTTCAACTCACCTCCACTTTCTCTACCACTTGTTTTCCAAAGGAGCACACCTTTGTGGAGCAAGTTATAGTCATGTTCTCAGAGCTGGTATACTGGCTGCTGACTCCATAGAAGGCCCCAGGTCCATCCTGAATGTTACTGTTCAGGTCCGCCTGTGGAAATGATGCACAGAATTGAAATAGCAGGACCAGAAACATACCAATGCGATGGACAGAAGTACCGGAGAAACTCAGCAGGTCATACAGTGTCTGTAGGAAGCAACAGTTTGGACCTGAGCCTTCATTAAGCTACGATCAAAAAGCAAGCAGGCACCAGTAACAGCAGCACCACATGTCCAGCGCCTGAGGTTTTCGGAGACATTGCAAGACAGCTTTCAGGGGCCAGCGAGCTCCACCAGCCTGCCATATGGGATTTCCATCTGCAGGGTCCTTGCATCATACGTACTATCTTGCATATGCCCACCCCTAAGGCCAAGGTGCCGTGGTTGTCTGGTGAAGGCAAAGCAATGCATGTGTGCGAGGCAGCTCTCAGGCAGTGCAAATTGATGAGCTGCCTCCACACCACCCTGGTCAGCTTTCTGACAATTCATATTGTGAGATGGCCTTGTTCACTACCTTACTCTGAGAATCAGTGGTTCTAAAGCTGTTAAAATACATTTACATAATTTTTGAAAACCTATTAAGCACAAGGTAATTTAATAACGGGGGCAAAAGGGTTGGTTTAGCAGTTGGCATAGCACTTCTACAACACCAGGGACCCGGGTTCAAATCCAGCGCTATTTGTAAGGAGTTTATACGTCTCCCCATGACAGCGTGGGTTTCCTCCATGTCCTTTGGTTTCCTACCACCTTTGAAAGATATACAGGGATGGTATACAGGGTGGCAGTTCTGAAAATGAGAACTTGTAGCGGGCCGAGCGGGCGCATAGCGCGGTATCGTGAACCGTTGCCGGAGTGGCTCACCAGCGAATGCGTGGAGGAGCGGGCTGGGCCACTATGCACTCACCTGGGCAATGGACCGTTCACACGCAATACTGCATGCTGAGTAACGGCATGCTGGATTGCTATGCCTCTTTTTAGAGGGTGTGGAGCTTCCACCGTGTTTACTTTAAACCCACCAGCCCCGCGGATTGGCAGCAAACACAGAGTCACGTCACCCCCCCCCCCCCACCCCCGTCCCGTGGAGCCTGGGAAGGGAGGGATATAAAAGAAGCATGGCAAACTCAAATAAACAGTCTTTGGTTGACTAACCTTGTGTATGTGTGTTGATTTAGTAGCTCTACCGTAGTAACCATATAACCACTTACAGCACAGAACAGGCCAGTTCGGCCCTACTAGTCCATGCCGTAACAAATTCCCACCCTCCTAGTCCCACTGACCAGCACCCGGTCCATACCCCTCCAGTCCTCTCCTATCCATGTAACTATCCAGTCTTTCCTTAAATGTAACTAATGATCCCACCTCAACCACGTCTTCCGGAACCTCATTCCACATACCTACCACCCTTTGCATAAAGAAATTTCCCCTCATGTTCCCCTTATAATTTTCCCCCTTCAATCTTAAACCATGCCCTCTAGTTTGAATCTCCCCCACTCTTAATTGAAAATGCCTATCCACATTTACTTTCTCTGTCCCTTTTAAAATCTTAAACACCTCTATCAAGTCCCACCTCAATCTTCTACGCTCCAGAGAAAAAAGTCTGCACAACCTTTCCCTGTAACTCAAACCTTGAAATCCTGTCAACATTCTTATGAACCTTCTCTGTACTCTCTCTATTTTGTTTATATCTTTCCTATAATTTGGTGACCAAAACTGTACACAGAACTCCAGATTTGGCCTCACCAATGCCTTGTACAATTTCATCATAACCTCCCTACTCTTGAATTCAATACTCCGATTTATGAAGGCCAACATTCCAAATGCCTTCTTCACCACACCATCTGCCTGAGTATCAGCCTTGAGGGTACTATTTACCATCACTCCTAAATCCCTTTGTTGCTCTGCACATCTCAATAGCCTACCATTTAATGCATATGACCTATTTAGATTTGCCTTTCCAAAATGCAACACTTCACACTTAACTGCATTAAATTCCGTCAGCCATTTCTCAGCCCACACCTCCAGCCTTCCTAAATCACCTTTTAATCTACGGTAATCTTCCTCACTGTCCACAACACCACCAATCTTTGTATCATCCACAAACTTGCTTATCCAATTCTCCACCCCTACTTCCAGATCGTTAATATGTATAAACAAACAATAGTGGACCCAGGACCGATCCCAGAGGAACTCCACTTGTCACTGGCCTCCAATTGGACAAATAATTTTCTACCACTACTCTCTGACACCTCCCATCCAACCATTGCTGAATCCATTTCACTGCCTCCTTATTTATACCTAATGCCTCCACCTTTTTTCCTAACCTCCTGTGGGGAACTTTGTCAAAAGCTTTACTAAAGTCCAAATAGACAACATCCACAGCTTTCCCTTCATCAACCTTTTTTGTAACCCCCTCAAAAAACTCAATCAGGTTTGTCAAGCATGATCTACCCCTGACAAAACCATGCTGATTACTCCCTATCAATCCCTGTACCTCCAAATATTTGTAAATACCATCCCTCAGAACACTTTCCATCAACTTACCCACCACAGATGTCAGACTCACGGGCCTATAATTCCCAGGTTTACATTTGGACCCTTTCTTAAACAGCAGAACCACATGCACCACCCTCCAATCCTTTGGCACTACCCCTGTGACCAGTGACATCCTAAATATCTCTGTTAATGGCCCCACTATCTGTCCACAAGCCTCCCTGAGTGCCCTTGGGAATATTTTGTCCAGTCCCGGAGATTTATCCACCTTTATCTTTTTCAACACAGCCATCACTACCTCCTCGGTTATCCTTATATGCTTCATGACCTCCCCACTATTTTTCTTTACTTCAACTGGTTCAATATTTTTTCCCCTAGTGAACACCGAGGCAAAGAAATCATTCAAAATTTCCCCCATTTCCTCTGACTTCTCACTCAGCCTACCCTCGCTATCTACAAGGGGTCCAATTTTATCCCTCACTAATCTTTTACTTTTAATGTACTTATCGAAACCCTTTGGATTTATTTTTACTCGCAAAATTTCTTTTTTGAATATCCTCCATTTTTCATTTACATCCTTACCTGAAAATATCCTGTCCCACTCAATACTCCCCAAATCCCTTCTTATTCCTTTGAAATTTGCTCTTCTCCAATCCAGAACCTCAACTTTAGGCCCCTCCTTGCTCTTCCCTAAAACTACCCAAAAACTAACAGAGTTATGATCACTAGACCCAATTTGTTCTCCAATATTAATGTCCGATACCTGACCTAGCTCATTCCCTAACAGGAGATCTAGTATTACATCATCCCGAGTCGGTTCTTCTACTAATTGATTTAGAAAAAAATCTTGAACACAAATAAAGAGCACCAACGCAGTCCCCCACTATCACAAATTTTGCAGTCGAGTATCCCGCATTTGGGGACATCGCAGGCGTCAGCACACCCGAAGTGCAAAGGGATAGCCTCGTCCTGTAGTAGTCGCTACAAACTGAGATTTTCAATCTGAGATACACCAGGCCAGAGGCACAAGTACCAGTGAGAGGAAGCTGGATTCATCACACAGGCTGCAGGGATCCATGGGCATGCAGGTTCAACCGCTGTTCACTGCTCCTTTGGTTCAGCTGTTGTGGCATACAGCACAGTACCGGCCCTTCAGCCCATGATGTTGTGCTGACCTACATAAACCTAAACCTATGCATATGTAAAACTATGTACTCAGATGTGATTTTTTTTTTGGATAGAATTTTCATGATTTTAACCAGTCTGAAGAATGTCTAATGTCTCAACGTTGGATGTTCACACACGAATGACCAAAACTCAGAATCTCCATTTCCTTATGCAAAATTAGACTATGTTCCGGAAGTGCGGTAATCAAAGAGGCAGGACTTGCCACGCACATCATCGATACGTGCTCTTCATTAGCTCCCCTGTTCACGGAACGCCTGTAGTTAACTTTAGACTGCAGGCCTTCCGGGAAATTTACTAGGGGTCTAGGAGGCAAAATATCAGAATGGGAATAGCACCCTCACTTCTGTTCCAACCTTTTTACACAGCGTGCGTTGTGGGAAAATGGCAATAATTTCCTGGAACGCAGCAGTTGTGTTTAAACAAAAAGTATTTATGCAAGTTGCCTGGTAATAGCTGGGCCAGTCACACATCAGATGACATTTAGAAGGGATAAGGGTTGACCAGATTACACACCAACTGCAATAACCTATGGTCAACTGTTTAAAAATCCTCATGTACCAAGCAGGCTATTCCACAATGGCACAGCAGTGTGGTACAAACAACCCTTCAATTCATTGGTCTCAGGATGAAAAGTTAAGTTACACCCGTGACACTGTAAAACTCTCACAGTGTGTATCTGGAGACTAAATGTGCTGTTCAGTCTTTGCCTCTTGAGGTCAAGGTTAAGAGAAGTCCTGGGCCAAAGACCCAGGCAGACTGTGGGGTGGCTGGATGGGATTGGAGCATCAGAAATGGAGGCACATTTGAAGGGGTGGGGAGGAAAGAAGGGTTGGGGGGTGGTGGCTGTGGAAGTGAATGATGAGCAGCAAAGCAGACTGGGTGAAGGGTGGATGTTAGCAGGGGAGGGGAAAGAAGAGGGAGACATTGCAGAGTGAGGGGAGCATTCAGATGAGGGAATTGAGTTCCTAAGGATCAATACCTGGTGGATCATAAATCAAACTTGTCACGGGAGGGGGTGAATGGTGCTCGAAAGCCCTGGTTGAATTTTCCAAGTGTCACAACCTAATCAAATGCTCATTATTGTGTTTCCTACCAGAAAACCGATCAAGTTTCACTTGCACCATGTTGAAGAGTATTACGCAGTTGAATTTCTTGACGTGCGTGAGAGATGTTAGTGGTAACAGCCGCCTTGATTATGGAACTGTATCTACACAACCCACAAATAATGCTTGATGAACAAAGCAATAACTTTTTTATGAGGCAGCGAGCTGTGTGTCAACGAGGGACTGTAATATGATTTTTTTTTCCAATTGTCCTTGAGATTTGCATACCTTTTAGATTGCTTACAGTATCAATTTGGGGATTAATGTAAAACCCCTGGCAAACAGCTGAACAGATTTTTTTTTAAAAACACTTCATTACCACAGCAACAATGCAATGGATACACCTGTGTAGTTTCTCAAAAAAGACATCTGTAATTTAGAAAGGTATAATAAACCAAACATTTTAATCCATCTTAACATATTGCCTCACTTCAAAGGTCTGTTATTTTATTTAATTATCTTTATCAAATAGATTTGGAATCATCAATATTTTGCTTAAGATCCATCTGTTTCATGTCTACAACACTCATAAACCAGCAAAGATCAAAGTTTTAGTGTGGGACAAATCACTCCCACATTTAATGGAAGAGATGGAGCCTGCGAATAAAGCCATGGAGGTCTCATGGCTGTATCCCTCTGAAGCACTCATGGACCCAGTTAGGGATTTCTGACCTTTTTATTCATTTATGCTGCATGGGCGAGGCTAACAAACATTGACAGGTGGTGGTGAGCCTCTGCAATGCTTCTGGTAAAGGTATTCCTCACATTGTCGTTGCTCAGGGAGCTCTCGACTTCGACCCAAAGGCAGTGCGGAAGGGTGATATATTTCCGAGGCATGAGAGTCTGCATCTTGGAGGTTGAGACTGCAGGCAATGGTGTTCTATTGCAACCTGCTATTCATGTCCCTCTTGGTGGTAGGGGTCAAAGATTTGGAGGGTGCAGTCAGAATAGCTGAGGGAAGTAATGCAGGTGATATACACTTCTTACCCCCTCCATAAATCTTCGTCCGCGAAGCCAAGCCAAAGAAAAAGATACACTGCAGACACAGTGTGCTGGTGGTGGAAGGAATGCAGGCTCTGTGTTTCACATAGGGCACTAATCAAGCCAGCTACACAGCATCAGAAAAGTTTTTGGAGCTGCATCATCCAGACAAGTTGAAAATATTCCATCATACTCCTAACTTTTTCCTTGCGAAGGAGAAAAGGCTTCACTGTGTCAGGAGGTGTGTTACCTGATAATTAGCCTCTGACCCTATCTTTTGGCACAGCATGAATGTGGATGGACAAGTTCACCTTCTGGTCAATGGTGACCACCCCCTGGAATTCTGATGGTGAATGTTAAGGCTCTCATATTGGGGATGGCCATTGATTGGTGGAGATGTTATTTGTCATTCATCAAGATAAAAAGACCTCTAGATTTCTTTTCATTTGCTCTATTCCAAGCAATCTTGTGGGAAGAAATTAGCAAATAGATAAAGAAAAATGTTTTAACAATGTTCTCAAAACTTCTTTGAAAAAAATGCAACATCTCCATCGATTCCTTCGAATCTACGCCCATGACCACTCAAAATGGAGGGGTATCCAGGATGGTACTGAGAACCTGAGTCCACGTATCAGGAGTATAAGGAAGCTCTAAGACGGTGGTTCTCAATCTTTTCTTTTCACTCACATACCACTTGAAGTAATCCCTATGTCATAGGTACTCTGTGATTAGTAAGGGATTGCTTCAAGTGGATGGGAAGAAAAAGTTTGAAAACCACAGTTTTAATCATACCTCAGTGACTTGTTATGTGCATGGTTTCATAACTCCAAAGAAATGGGCCAATTACAATTTTTCTCATGCAAAATATTTCAGTTACAATTGGGTCTAGAGCAGTGATTCTCAACCTTTCCTTCCCACTCATCTACCACCTTAAACAATCCCTTACTAATCACAGAGCACTGATGGCATAGGCCGGGATTAGTTAAAGTGGGATGTGAGTGGAAAGAAAAAGGTTGAGAATCACTGCTCTAAGGGGTGAAAGGAGCGCACCATCTCAGAAATGACCTACCTCCACTCTCTTGCCAGGCACCTCCAGCCTCATTTGTCAAGGAGGCTGTTTGTACCCACACTGGCTTCAGTAGCCACTTCTGAAACCATAGCAGAAACAAGACGTCCTCAATCACCAGACATTTAGATAGTCTCAGCCCCTTTTATTTTTAAAGATTTGGACATACAGCATAGTAAAAGGTCCTTTTGGCCTATGAGCCCATACCGCCCAATTACACCCAATTAGCCTACAAACCCTGTATGTTATGAATGGTGGGAGGAAACCAGAGTGTCTGGACATGGATAGAACATCCTTAAACCCCAGTCACTGGCACTACAGCAGCATTGTGCTCACTGCTATGCTAACCATCCCATCCCAATCTCTTTGGAATAATTAGTTGGTTATAGTATGTCACAGTGATCTGGAGACCGGAATACAATGTTTTTGCACAGAAGGCGATTCATTTTCAGGGGTGAAAATTAATTTGCAAAGGTAGATGATGGATTTACCACAAGCTTTCCTTCCTCCAACCCTGATTCAGAGGAATCGACAGCTTTAGCTCTGGAGTACAGCCACTAGCCGTCAAGCGGTGGCCTGTTTCCTGCAGGCACTGTTCCTCAGCAACCCGCACAAGTTCCTTTGACTTCCCTGAAGCAGCCTATTTCCCCATTCTTCCACCAGTGCAGCATTGATTCATGAGGTGGTCTCTTGCACTCTCTCTCTCTCTCTCTCTCTCATGGCTGCACCAGTGCTGCTTGCATGATGATGGAATTCCGCTGGACTAAACGCCAAACTAGTAGCAGGTATGAGAACTTCCAAAGGATCAATCGGAAATGCTGCACAGACCCCAGCAATATTAGTCTCAGGCAGTGCCACTCGAGGAAATCTGACTTCACTGTTACTGAGCCTTTCAACTAATGCTGTCCAATTTTTGATATGAGGAAGGTAACATTTTTGATCATGAAATCTACCATTTGCTACAAGTACAAATTAGGGAAAGAAAACCAGCATCTCGGCAGGAAAATAGATTGGCAGTAAAGATCTGGGGCAGGAAAGAGGTCTGAAATTACTATTTTCAGGGCCTCCTTGTCCACGTTCTGCTTTTATAAGGACTCAGTAAGAATGCGCCCATCGCTCTCTTACAACCACAACCTCTGTCGGAAGCAAATGTAACTGAAAGTCAAAGCCTTCAAAGTTAAAGATGGCCTTGACCTTCTGCAAAGATAGTACTCTCTGAACGTGAATATGCGGCGTATGGATGGGGAAGATTGAGAGGGTTATGCGGGCAAATGGACCTCGCTTGGGTAGATAATTTGGCTGGTGTGGTCAAGTTGGGCTGAAGATCCTGTTTCTGCATTATCATTACGACCCTATGAAGAGGGTGCATCTTGACCATACCAGGAACCACAAGACCCTTGTAGTCAGTGGTGAACCTCGGACTAAACAAGGTTGGGATTTAATCTTGAGTCCTTGAGTTAGATGTCAGTCACCTGACTCTTTGATTGATCCTAAACGACAAACTCTGACATCAAGGGCTAGAAATTGCTCAACACCATTTTCTTGGCCATAAAACAGTCTGCCTGTGCTCATGAAGTCACCGAGAGTGGGAAATTCAGTTGTAAGGTTCACAGAGCAGTACCATGGGTTTAACTTCATGCACAGCATTGTCATTTTCAGCACAGTGTCCCCTTGTTTTGATGGACGTTCTCACAGATGTGAACAAATAATGCAGCAGATGTAATCTCTGCAGACGGAGCTGAAGGGTTATGTACAATACAGTCAATGCTCTCCGTGCTACTGAATAAATGGATGGTGTATGTGGGTGAGTGGATCCTTTGGGGACAGAGGGACATGAACATAGTTCACTGCCAGACTCGTCTGCAAGAGACATGTTACTTGAGCAAGGAGGCACAGAGGCATCCTTCAGCCAGGTGCATCTCCAAGGAAGTTTTTCATTAAAGCTTGAAAGAAGCTGAGCACAGTCTATGGTGAAACCGGCAATGCAGACAGGTACTTGTGCCCACTTTATCTGTTTCAAAGAGTAGAGGGAAAAGAATGTGACCCCTTCTCTCCATTTTGAATGGTCTCTTTAACGCACAAGTACACAGTACATTGTGAGATATGGCTGAGATTGGCTAACCAGTAAATTGGCTGTTCAATGAACCGGTTCAAGAAGCTGTTTTTGCCATTCACACTGGACCACTATTAACTGGTTCTCTGTGT
This sequence comes from Narcine bancroftii, assembly GCF_036971445.1. Classification (NCBI taxonomy): domain Eukaryota; kingdom Metazoa; phylum Chordata; class Chondrichthyes; order Torpediniformes; family Narcinidae; genus Narcine; species Narcine bancroftii. The sequence goes on along the minus strand of NC_091473.1, from coordinate 225,019,407 downwards.
CCTTTCACACTCACCACCAGGCATCCCTAGGGAGAGGGGCACCTATCCTTGCTAATTTGTCCCAGGATACCCCATGTCCCTTTCACACTGGGCTAACAGGCTCGCAGGTGTCAGATCGCCCCAACGATGATCTACCGTCCCTAAGCAGTCCATCCCTGGGGTGATCTGACGCCTGCGTGCCGATTTGCAAGTGTTCATACTGGCACGTTAACCAGTAGATTGGTAGTTAGTTACTGGGATAAGGTGCAAGTGTGAATGGGGCTAGATTCTGAGGTGAGGAAGGTAACAATGATCTTGACCACCATGGACAATGCAGTCAAGGCAGGTGAGTGATGTTCGAGGTCATAGAAGGTCACAGATCTCACTGAAGATACTGCATATTGTACTTCTGTGACTGTCACTAGGAGGAAATTTGATATTGCAAATTCTAGTTGCAGGAAAGAACAAAATACAGTAAAACCCCTGGTATCTGGAATTCAAGCAAACAGCAGCCTTAAGCAACTGGAAAAAAAATAGAGGAAATTTTTAAAAAAAGGATAGAATAACAGATTTTTTTAAAATGCCATGTTTAAAATTGTATAAGTAAATGTTCTCTGAGGTAACACTTAAACCTTTGGTGAAGATGGGAGCAAATATTCAGCCAGCGGAGTGCCTTGGTTGTGTTTCACTCCTAGCAGCTGTTTGAATAAATTTGGGTGAAACAGGATGAAGAGCTGGTTGATGCCACTCGCTGCTGGAGTGACGCTCTTAAAGTATCTCCTTATCCATGCTTAGTAAGAGTCTCCCTGGTCAGAGGCTTTATTAGAAACTTGGGGGAGAGAGAGGGGCGGGTGGGGGGGAAGCAATTATCTATAGGCATACCCTGCATATCACAGTTAATGCTTTCCAAGCAAGTTCAGTGCTAGGGAAAACCACTGTTCAAAGCATTATTAAATGTACTTTAATGTAATACGTTCCAATCCTATAAAAAGGATATATATAACTGATCTTTATTGGCAATAAGTGGACATTGTTTATTTAAGAAAATATTTGTCTAATTCGGCCACAAGCCTTTCACAAAAGTTATTTTGGTACCACCATGGGATAGTGCAGGGAGCCCAATTGCAGTGGGGACAGCAATAAATAACTCTCTCTCTTCCACAGCAAATTACGGAGGTTCCCCTCCGTACAAACTGGCATTGTTCAGTAGTTTGGAAACTCGCTGGACTACCATATCAGAGGAGAGACGGAAAAAAAAAACAGGTTCCCATCAGTGTAAGGCAGAGTGCTGCGGGATAATGCAGGGAGCCCGGTCACAGCGGGGACAGCAATAACTTTCAACACAGCCACTTAACTCTCTCTATTTGACAGCTCAGCGCCTGTATTTCAAATATTTTAGAGTCTTACAAAGTGTTAAGAGGTGGTTTAAATAGCAACAACAACAAAAAGTTAATGTTGCAACAACAACAAAAATTTAACGTTGCAAATTTAAAACCGCAGGTCAGAAATTTCAAACTGCGTTAGAACAAAATACGCGCTTTTCAAAACCGCGTTATACAGGATACATATAATGTTATTGTTCGTCTTTCAGGTGGTTCCGTGGAGGGGGAGGAACCTGCAGTTAACCATATAACCATTTACGGAGCGGAAAAAGGCCATGTCGGCCTTTCGAGTCCACACCGGTTCACTAGAACAACTCCACTAGCTCAAACCTCCCGCTCAGTGCCAATAACCCTCCAACCCCCTCACCTCCATGTATACATCCAACCTTCTCTTAAATGACAGAAGGGACCCTGACGCAACTATCTCATTCGGAAGATCATTCCATTCCGCCACCACTCGCTGAGTGTAAAAGCCACCTCTAATATTTCTCCTAAAGTGTTGCCCCCTTACCCTTAACTCATCCTCTTGTTCCAACCTCCCCTGCCCTCAGGGGAAAGAGTCTGTTTATGTCTAGTTTGTCTATTCCTTTCATAATTTTAAATACCTCTGTCAAGTCCCCTCTCAGTCGTCTACGTTCCAATGAATAAGTTGCAGCGAGTGTTAAATTTTTTCAAAAAAAGGGTGACTGAAAATAAAGTAAAATGTTTTAAGGTTTATATATTCATGCAAATGAAGATTGTTCATTTGGTATTTTTGCCTTTTAAATTAATGCAGGTGTATTAGTTAGTCATTAAATAAATGTGAGCAGGAAAGGGCTTTGGCAAATACTAGAGCACATCGGATGCCCCCCAAAGTTCCTCAACATGATTATCCAACTGCACGAAAACCAACAAGGTCGGGTCAGATACAGCAATGAGCTCTCTGAACCCTTCTCCATTAACAATGGCGTGAAGCAAGGCTGTGTTCTCGCACCAACCCTCTTTTCAATCTTCTTCAGCATGATGCTGAAACAAGCCATGAAAGACCTCAACAATGAAGACGCTGTTTACATCCGGTACCGCACGGATGGCAGTCTCTTCAATCTGAGGCGCCTGCAAGCTCACACCAAGACACAAGAGAAACTTGTCCGTGAACTACTCTTTGCAGATGATGCCGCTTTAGTTGCTCATTCAGAGCCAGCTCTTCAGCGCTTGACGTCCTGTTTTGCGGAAACTGCCAAAATGTTTGGCCTGGAAGTCAGCCTGAAGAAAACGGAGGTCCTCCATCAGCCAGCTCCCCACCATGACTACCAGCCCCCCCACATCTCCATCGGGCACACAAAACTCAAAACGGTCAACCAGTTTACCTATCTCGGCTGCACCATTTCATCAGATGCAAGGATCGACAATGAGATAGACAACAGACTCGCCAAGGCAAATAGCGCCTTTGGAAGACTACACAAAAGAGTCTGGAAAAACAACCAACTTAAAAACCTCACAAAGATTAGCGTATACAGAGCCGTTGTCATACCCACACTCCTGTTCAGCTCCGAATCATGGGTCCTCTACCGGCATCACCTACGGCTCCTAGAACGCTTCCACCAGCGTTGTCTCCGCTCCATCCTCAAAATTCATTGGAGCGACTTCATCCCTAACATCGAAGTACTCGAGATGGCAGAGGCTGACAGCATCGAGTCCACGCTGCTGAAGATCCAGCTGCGCTGGGTGGGTCACGTCTCCAGAATGGAGGACCATCGCCTTCCCAAGATCGTGTTATATGGCGAGCTCTCCACTGGCCACCGTGACAGAGGTGCACCAAAGAAGAGGTACAAGGACTGCCTAAAGAAATCTCTTGGTGCCTGCCACATTGACCACTGTCAGTGGGCTGATATCGCCTCAAACCGTGCATCTTGGCGCCTCACAGTTCGCCGGGCAGCAACCTCCTTTGAAGAAGACCGCAGAGCCCACCTCACTGACAAAAGACAAAGGAGGAAAAACCCAACACCCAACCCCAACCAACCAATTTTCCCCTGCCACCGCTGCAACCGTGTCTGCCTGTCCCGCATCGGACTTGTCAGCCACAATCGAGCCTGCAGCTGACGTGGACTTTTACCCCCTCCATAAATCTTCGTCCGCGAAGCCAAGCCAAAGAAAGAAAAAAAGAAATAAATGTCTCTACAACCATAAAATACATTTATCCGGCATCTATCAATTCCCATAGATGCCAGGTACCAGAGGTTTAACTACACCAGTGGGTAAAAATGAGGAGTTGAATTTCCTGAAATCACCCAGGTGCAAAATTATTCTGTTCTGAATTAAAAGTAAGCATGAAATCTGGAGATGCCTGGGTTCAGTTTAGTACACAAAAGCACTGGAGAAATTGAACAGGCCATGCACCATCTACAGAAAGCAGGAGGCTTCAGGCATGAGCCCTTCTTCCGGTGTGCTAAAATCAGGCAGATCCATGAATAAAAAGGAGGGAGGTGGGGCTGAGCACAGGCTAACAGGTAATAAATAGATGGATACAGGTGGGGAGGAGGACAAAAGAAAAAGAAGCAATAGAAGGGACGGGCAGCAGGAAAAAAAGGTGGTTCTCTGAAGGAAGGAAAGTGACTGGTGAGCTGAGGAAAGAAGAAAGGGGATTAATGGAAATTGGAGATCAATATTGATGGTGTCTGGTTGGAAACTGCTGAGACAGAAGGTGTTCCTCCAACTTACGGATAGCCTCAAGGCGGCAGTACACGAGGCCACAGACAAACATGTCAGCGTGGTAATGTGGTGTGGAATTAAAGTGGTCGGCCATGGGGTGGTCCTTACTGTTGCAGTGGACCAAGCAAAGTGCTCAATGAAGTGATCTCCCAGTCTGCATCCATTTTTCCTAATGTAAAGGGAGCACCAGATGCAGTAAATGACCCCTGCTGATTCACAGGTGAAGTGTTGCTTCTCTTGGAAGGACTGTGTCTGGGCCCCAAATTGTGATTAGGGCAGGAAGTGTCAGTGCAAGTGTAGCACCTTGTGCTCAAAGGGGTTGGTGAGGGGGTGGGGGAGGGTATCAGGGGCGAGGTGGTGATTAGTGAGAAAGGATGTATGGTCAATGGAGCAATCCCCACAAAATGTAGAGAGGGGAGAGGAGGGAAGATACATTTGTTGGTGGGATCCTGTTGCAGGTGTTGGATGTGGAAGCTGGTGGGGTGTAAATCCCCATCCCCGTTACATCTGAGGAAGGGAAGGGGCCAAGGCAAATGTGTGGGAAATAGAGATGGGGGCTAAGTTAATAGCAGTAGAGGGGAAGCCAGATTTTCTGAAGAAGGACATCACAAATTTCCTGAAATGGAAGACCTCATCCTGGGAGCGGATGCGATAGAGATTAATAAAAGAGGGAAAGGAATAGAATCTTTCTGGGAGACACGGTGGGAGTCAAGGCAACTGTAGGAGTCGATATGTTTATAGAAGATGCCTGTAGATAACTTGTCTCCCAAAATGGAGACAGAAAGATCGAGAAAGAGGAGAGAGTTACTGGGAGATGGACCAAATGAACTTGAGGTCAGGTGAAAGTTGTCAGCAAAGTGGATAAAATCGACAAGCCCACCATGGGCTGTAGTCATCATTGTGGAGGAGGAAGAGTTAAGGATCCTCGCCTGTTTCATATTGCTCCATACTGCCAACAAAAAAGACAGGCATAGCTGGGACCCATGTGGGTACCCGTGGCTATCCCTTTGACTTGGAGAAAGTGGGATGAACCAAAGTAGGTATCGAGGGTGAGCAGTGGTGGAGGGGGTCAGGTTAATTCTGTTATTTAGGAAGAAGTGGAGACCCTTGTAACCTCCTTTATGGGGGATGGAGATGTATAGGAACTGGATGTCCAAGGTGAAAATGAGGCGGTCCAGCCCAGGGAACTGAAAGTTGTGAAAATGATGGAGAGCATGTGAGGTATCGCTGACATAGATGGGAAGCGCCTGAACTAAGGGGAACAAAATGGAGTTGAGGTATGATGATACCAGTTTGGTGGGGGTATGTTTAGACAGTGGTAATTGGGCTTGTGGATCTTGGATAAGAGGTAGAACTGGGCAATGATGGTTAGTAAACAATGAGGTTAAGAGGCTGTGGGAGGGAGATAACCAGAAGTGATGAGGTCACTGATGGCCTGATGCTTCTTGTTGGAATCCCTGTTCAAAGGGTGAGTGGAATATCAGACCTCAGCAAGCTAGAGGTCAGTGTTCTAGACTACACAGCACTGTCCTTGTCTGTGAGTTTGATAGTAAGGTTGGCATTGGTGTGGAGCATAATCTAGTCAGGATTAAACCAGTTTTGAACTGTACATCAATTTTTCTTTCAGAGTTGCGAATTCCAATCTTCTGTCTTTAAGGCTTCACAGAGTGGGGAAAAACATCAGCTTACATCTGGACAGGAGGTGGTGGGGGAAGAAATTATGAGGTTTGCTGGATGGCCAGTGCTGTCGTTCAAAAATACCACATATATTTTTAATCAATCTCGATTGTTCTCCCTGCCAATTAACTGACAAATCTCAGATTCTCTGACACTAACCACATCCCTTGGCAGTTTTTCCCATATATTCATTATTCTTTGCATGAAACTTACTTTTAAAGCCTTTTAACAGTTTACTGAACTGGGGCAATTAGGAGTGTCTATGGGGAGGGGTTGGAGGTGGTGGGGAATCGAAAGGATGTATAGGAAATAAAGCTGTGACCCTCTAACACTAAAAGACGATTGTATGAAATGCCTTCAACGAAAGCAAATTTTACTACCGTTTTAATCCTTTCACCACCGCAGTTTCTTTCAAAAGATCTTCATTTTTAACGTGTGGATGAGTTCAGCAAGGCCAGTGCTTATTTACCCAATCATTCAACATATGAGCTAAGTTACTTATTAAGCAATTTCTGAAAGCAATGGAGCATCATTCAAATGGGTGAGTCACACAAGTCCTGGAAGGAGCAGATGTTAGAGGATTTTTTTTGTTTAAATTTAAATTTTAAATGTAGACATTACATCACAGTAACAAGCCTTTCCAGCCCATCAGCCCTTCCATCCAATTACACCCAATTAACCTCCAACCCTATCCATTTGAAGGGCGGGAGGAAACCGGGGAAAACCCATGCTGACGTGGGGAGAGTGTGGCTCTGACGGTTAGGCTAACGGCTACACTAACCGAGCCCCTCCAAAAATTCATTAAATTCGTTATTTTTAGCTTCTCATTCCAAATTAATTTATCCATCTTTTAAATTTGGGGTGTTGTTTGAACTCAGGTAGCCAGAATATGTGAAGAAAAACTCAGTGGGTTGGGCAGTAGGCATGGAGGAACAGTTGACATTTTAGGTTGAAACCCTGCTTAAGGAATGGAGCAGGATTTTGACCCGAAAACATCTTTCCCTCCATGAATGCTGCCCGACCCACTGAGTTCCTCTGGCAGTTTGGTTTTTTTCCCCACTCGAGATTGCAGAGTCTGCAGTTTTTTATGACCCCCAACCAGAATATTTCATCAAAGCACCTCAGTTACTAATCCAATAACTACTGCACTGGTACCTTATTCTTACAGCAAAATAAAGACTGTAAGGTCAGAGCACGTTGACAGCTCGTCGACAACAGAGAGCAAGTGAGAAGGATAGCGAAAGGCAAGACAAATTCCTACCCAGAACTTCACCAAGAAGAAAGCGTTCTGAGGTCCTTTCTCAAACAACTCTTTTAGCCCTCCTTTTTTCTCTGGGAATTTGTCGTAGATCTGGCGAATATCCACGGCCTCCAGTAGCGGGTCACTGTAGGATGGGTTTGTTTGTCCAATGTGTACGAAGAGGTGTTTGTTGTACTGTAAATAAAGAAATGTCTGGGTTACATTTTTGTACCTTCTAACTAATCCTGAATATTTATTCATTCATCCTTTCATACTTATCATCTCTTTTTCCTGTCTTGGTCATATTGCGGTCATTTAATTTATACTAATGTTGATGGTGTCTCTTATGAACCGGTTTGGCTGCATCCAGAATTTCGATGTACATGTGCTTCGTACTTAAGAATAAATCTCATCATCACCTTCCTTTAAAGACCACCTGCCCAGTCATAAGTTTCGCCTGTTCTTGTGTTTTTTTTAGAACTGTTCTCGTCTTTTTTCCACGTGTTCTCGCCTGTTCTCACATTTTTACAACCTGTTCTCGTGCTTTATCGACTCTCAATACTTTCGACTTACGGTGGGAGTCACATCCTAAGTCGGGATCCACCTGAATATCTGTGATTTTATGTGTGTGCCCCATGATCTGGAGAAATGCTCTTTCATCCGTCAGATGATAGTAAACATATCAGTGTCAAGAACACCATCTGGGCTGACACTTCAGTGCAATACTGATGGAGATTCCACTGTAAATAAAACCTTAAATGAAAGAGACCACCTTCTTACCAAATATCTAAAGCATAGGGGAATTCTTTGCAGTGCCTCACCCAACATTGATCCTTCAATTACAGGATCACATCATCCTGCAAAGGGTGGTGATTGTCTAGAATTCTCTACCCTGCATTATTCTGGAGGGTAGATCACTGGATATATTCAAAGAGAAGATAGTTAAATTTGTGGAATGTATACATTCTTCCTATGAACACGTGGAATTCCTCTGGCTGATCTGGTTTCCAGCAAGATCAGAAAACGTGCAGTTAATTGGTTACTGTCAATTCCCCCATGTGCGTGTGGATTCTAGAGGGGAGGGAGGAGAGTTGATGGGTATGTGGCGAGAGGGGTACTGGGATTAATACAAAGCTGTGCTTTCCAAATGTTTTCTTTCCACTTTAAGTTTTCCCTATGCCAAAGGTGCTCTGTGATTAGTAAGGGATTGCTTAAGGTGGGATGTGAGTGGGAAGGAACCCAAGACCCAATTGTAACTAAAATATTTTGCTTGAGAAAAATTGTCATTGGCCCATTTCCTTTGGAGTTATGAAACCGTGCACATGACGAGTCAATTAGGTACGATTAAAACAGTGGTTTTCAAACTTTTTCTTTCCACCCACATACCACCTTAAGCAATCCCTTACTACTCAAAGAGCACCGATGGCATAGGATGACAAGAAGATTGAAAACCACTGATGTAAAGGGATATCTGATGGTCAGTGTAGACTGGGTGTCCCAAAAGGTCCATATCAGTGCTGATTTAATCTATGAGGAGCACAGATAAGATAAATAGTCAATGTTTTTCCACAGGGCAGGCGAGTCCTATACAAGAGATTAAGATGAGATAGGAATGATTTATAAAGGGCCCCCAGGGGCACCTTTTTCACACAGAGGGTAGTGGGATATGGAATGAGCTGCCAGAGGAAGTGGTAGAGGTCAGGTCATTTAGAAATGTACATGGATATGAAATGTTTAGAAGGATACGGGTGGACTTCTGACAAATAGAATGAGTTTAGGGATACAATGTAGTCATCATGGTCAAGCTGGGCCAAAGGGCTTGTTGCATGCTGTAAAATCTATGACTCCGTGCTTTTCTTAGTAGGAGGAGCTTTTGTTATCCAGCCCAAATTTTCTCAAAGCAGAGACAAACAGAAACTGGAACAACACCCTGAATGCGGGAGGTGCTCAGTGATGCCAAATAAAATTTAAATGTTAAATTTAGACACATAACACAATAACATGCCCTTCCTAACACTAACCCTTTGCCACCCAATTGACCTCCAACTCCCGGTACATTTTAAAGGGCGGAAAGAAACCAGAGTACTCGGAGGAAACCATGCAGAAATCTGGAGAATGTACAAACTCCTTACAGACAGTGCCAGATTCAAACCCGGGTCACTGGTGCTGTAACGCCATTGCGCTAACCACTTGGCTAACCGTGTCACCCCAATAAGTGGTCAACGTTTTGCTCTGAAACCCTTCATCAGGTCTGATGAGAAAGAGGAAAGTCTTCCTTGTTTGAAACCAAGATGGGAGCCTTGCCAATCCAATGTGAGGCAAGCAAGAGGAGAGATGGTCTGAGGAAGGATCCATACCGTGTCTGGGTCTCTCTGCACTTCCACAAAGGCAGAGTACTCCAGCAGCCTGAGCTTGGAGGAAGCAATGGTCCGGTCCTGCCACACTGGGATAGTGGCAGGAGGTGTGAGAGGACCCAGGGGTTCGTAACCTGCAGAATAAATAAGGCAGCAAAATTAAGCTCAAGTACGCTCAACAATACTGGAAGAAGAACCTTTGGTTCAGCAGTTTCCCCTCTCCCAACTGCCCAGCCACAAAGGATGAAACATTAATATCAAAATACAAGTTTATTTTCCTGCTGAGAGTCAATTGACGAGTGCATCTCTGTGTACAAGGGCACGAAGAACGATGGGCTCACAATGCGTTCAAGGGTAGCTGACTGGGGCGTTGGTTTAATGCTGGTGATTGATTCTGCCTACTGAGAGACAGAAGAGGCATAGGTAAGGTGAACAGCCAGCTCTCTTTTCCCCCAGGGCCGGAATAGCAAACACCAGAGGACAGCTCTACAAAGTGAAGGGAGGAAAGTTTAGAGCAGACTTCAGGGGCAATTTTTTTTTTTAAATCACAAAGAGTTGTGGGTGCCTGGAATGCCTTGTCGGGGTGGTGGTAGAGGCTGCAACATTAGGTGCATTTAAGAGACTCTTGGATAGACATGTGATTTAAAGAAACGTAGAGGGTTATGAGGTACAAAGGATTTAGTACTTTTCTTTCAGAAGGAATATATAGGTTGGCACAACATCGAGGGCGAAAGGGCCAGTACTATGCTGTAATGTTCGATGTTAATATGGTAATTCAATTCCAATGCCTTCTATATCTCATCTTTCTCTGGAACCCTTTTTGACTGACAAAAATCTATTAATCTCTGCTTTGAAGTTTTCTTCAGAAACTGTCCAAGATCCAGTGTCTGTTTCGTACAACAGTGAAATTCCCTGGTGAATGAAATTTGATACCCCCTTAACTTGTACATTGGACAATACAGATCTATGTGCACACAATGACCTTTCATCTGCCAGCACGTGGCATTCTGAGGTTTGAAGTGGAAATTAGCTGGGTTATTAGCCATGGGAAATTGCCTCATTACAACCTCAGTAAAGCCCTTCAGCCCACAATATTCTGCCAATCTATAAAAACCTACTCAACAATCTAATCCTTCCCTACCTCTTGAGTCTCTAAGAGTCTTTTAAATGTCCCTATTTTTACCAGCCACCACCACCACCCATGGCAATTCATTTCATTCTCTGTGTAAAAAGCTTACCCTTGACATCTCCCCTGAACTTTTTGTTCCCCTCACTAAACAGATATTCTCTAGTATTTGCTACCGTCGCTCCAGGAAAAAGATGCTGCCTGCCCACCCTATCTATGCCTTGGATAATTTTGTAGACCTCTATTACGTCACTTCTCATCCTTCTTCGCTCCAAAGAGAAGAGCCCTAGCTCTGTTAACCTTGCGTCATAACAAGTTTTCCAATCTAGGCAACATCCTGGTAAATCCCTCTGCACCCTCTTCAAAAGCTTCCACATCCTTCCTGTAACCAGGTGACCAGAACTGAACATGTGGTCTCAACAGAGTTTTATAGAGCTATAACATTACTTCATGACCCTTGAACTCAATGAAGCCCGCATACCATAAGCCTTCTTAACTACCCTATCAATCTGCACAGCAACCTTGAGTGATCTACAGATTTAGACCCTGGTGTCCCTCTGACTTCTACACAGTTAAGAATCTTACCATTAGCCATATACTCCACCAAGTTTGACATTCCAAAATACATCACTTCCGCTTATCTCGATAGAACTCAAATTTTCTCGATAGAAAAATGGGTAGAGAGGGTGGAGCTGAAACCAGGGAAGATGAGAGCAGTGCAGCTGATTGGAGAAGAGTTTGGGAAGATGTGCGATGGGATCAAGCATCTGAGTTCAGTTAGAGATGAAAGTTGGGCACGAACTGCGTGAGGGAGTCAGGAGCTGAGGTCAGGGAGAGTGGGAGAATGGTGGTGTCATGAAAAGGAGGGTTGGTAGAAGACTGGTTTGAGGTCACGGAGAGGTATTTGGGAGTTTAGGGGTGACAACAGTTAAGAATCGATATAGAGAATCTGCCTGGATAATGATAGACTGCTTCAACTCGCCAACATAGCAGGGCTGCAAAATTAACAGTTTTACTCAAATCCTGTCAATGCCTATGCCCTGACCTGTTTGAGATCACTGTGCTTGCCCAGTGGTATCCATATGCAGGGAGGCAGAACTAAAACCCAGATATCAATAAGACTGAAATAGTGCAGAGAAAATTTACAAGGATGTTGCTGGTGCTTGAGGAGTTGAGTTACAAGGAGAGGTTAAACAGGTTAGGACTCGATTCCTTGGAGCATCGAAGAATGAGGAGAGATTTGATAGAAGTATACAAAATTATGATGGGTATAGATAGAGTAAATGCAAGAAGGCTTTTTCCACTGAAGTTATATGAGATACAAAGCAGAGGACATGGGTTAAGGGTGAATGGGGAGAAATTTGTGGAGAATATTAGGGGGAATTTCTTCACACAGGGCGTAGTTGGTGTGTGGAATGAGTTGCCAGCTGAATTGGTAAATGCAAGCTCAATTTTGACATTTAGGAAAACTTTGAACAGGTACATGGATCGGAGGGGTATGAATCATGCAGGTCAGTGGGACCAGGCAAAATAATAGTTTGGCCCAGACTAGAAGGGCCGAATAGCCTGTTTTCTGTGCTGAAGTGTTTAATGGTTTTATATGTGCAGGCAGTGCCCAATACCAGTTAGAAATAAGGGTTTTTGTTTAACTTCCAACTCTTGGAGCTGATAAGCATTACACTGAATGACAGGATATGGAGAGTCATGGTCACACAACATTGAAGCAGGCTCTTCGGCCCAACTTGATCACGTTGACCAAACTAGTACCATTTCCCTACATTTGGCTCATGTCCCAATAGACCCATCTTATCCATGTATTGTTAAGTATTTTACATTCATTTAAGATGCTCACTTAGAACAGAAATGCATAGGAATTTCATCAGCCAGGTAAAACTGTGAAATTTGTTGCCACAAGCAATTGTGGGTGTAATTGAGACAGAGATTTATAAGTTATTCATTAGCCAGGGCATCAAAGGTTATGGGACGAAGGCCGGGCAGTGGCAGTGTCTTACAACTAAAATGGATTAATAGCTCAGATTTTGTCCTCAAGAACATAGAACAAAGCTTGAAATGAAAACATTTCAGCTAAGGAGGCAACTTGGTGGCCAACATTGAACTGGGACCAATCTCCCACACGTTTGACTCAACACACGTCATTAAGTCACTAGGGTCGGTGACTCAATTCCCCCCCGCATGTCCGATTCAGCACGTTAACGCGTCACCTGAGTCAGTGACTCAACCCCACCATGTGCCCAACTCAGCACGCTAACAGCTCCTTGACCATTCTCTCCATCCCATTCTTTCATGGCCTGAGTCACTTGGGTCAGAAGCCAACATTCTCTCAGTTGGTCTCAGCTCTCGAACAGTGAGCATCCATGATACTTCCCAACTCTGAGATCAACCCATGTCCCTGCATTGCAGAAAGACAAGGGGCCACACAGTAGATCAGCTTCCAATTCTTCGACTCAGACCCAGTTATCAACAGTGGGAGATGGTGTACTTACTTGTTATGGGTGGTGGTACCGCAGACTGAATTGAATACGATGGTTGGGCAAAGGGCTTCACACTGTGAAAGGAACAAGACATGTGGCATGGTTAGTGTCCTCAGACAGCAGCAGGAATCACATCACAACTCTTCAGCACATTTGCCAAGGTTCTCCGTTGTCCAATGCAGTTCATTCCTGTTTAAACTAAATGTATCGCAGTGTGGTGCTACATAGACTCACAGTCAAGTGAGCTCCAGAATTACACAGGGTTAACAGGTCCAAGGGTATCCACATAAAGACGCCTTTGATTGTTATCATTCATTCCGAAGGGTTTCTCTCAGACCTCCCAACTAAAGAACAACCTCTGTATCTAAAAAAGATCTCTCATGCCCTGTAAAGTAAGGCTGCCAATACTCCCAAGCTCTTTGTGGAATATCTTACAGTTAGAGGCAAATTCTTAAGGCACTGAAAGAGCATTAACGGAGTAATATCTCGGAGCATTCAAATAATGTCATTAAAGATCCTTTCTTTGAACATTTGTTTATTAGAAACAATCTATTGGTGATGAGAATAAAGAATTGACTTTTCAATCACTGTAGGAAAGAAGAATTCTGAGATGATGGACAGGTCTGTTGGTGGACCTGTGCATGGAACAGCACAAGACAATACATCGAAACAGCGCGCAACCAACCCCTAAACATGAACTTCCACTGTTACCCTTGAATCTAGAAATTAAACTTGGAGAAGTGAATAATCAATGATGCTGGCGGAGTAAATTAACAAATGGACGGGATTAGAATGATTAATAAAAGATTAAACATTTTGCTCGTGATCCACGTGCAGATGAATTGTAACAAACATACTATATACAGAATGCAAAAACAGGACCACGTAACCCATCAGGACTAATACAATAATCCTTATGAGAGACCTCCAGAAGGAAAGATTTGTGCCAATACTGTATTTGATATTGGGTGCCACAATCCTTTGTCCAGATCCAGTTACTCTGTAAACATTGTGGGCCGTATGACTGTTGATGTTCACTGTGCACATTTCTGCTGCTGTTGCGACTGAGAAGTCCACAGGAGCTCTTGGCTGTCAAACTTTGGGGTTTCAAATCCACCATGATGACAGCAAGCACCTTCAGAATGAAGATGAGATTTTGGGCTGCGTAGTGATCACTCCTACCACGGCGGTCACGAACAAATCCATTTGAAAAAGACAGGCAGCTGAGGAGGAGGGTGTGTCAATTGACGCAGCCCAGTACGTTGCAGGCCCAGTCTATCAGCTAGGTCTGTCAGGAGACGGCCAGCCCAATCATTCAGTGACTACCAAGCCAGACTTAGTGATGAAGATCAGACCATCTGCCCATCAAGTCAGATCATGGCTGATCTGGCTTTGAACACTGTTCCACCTACATCCTCCATCATCCTTAATTCCACCCCCCTCCCCCCCCAAACCATGCACAAATCTATGTCTTTAGCAGATTTGATGAAACATCCTTGGGCAGAGAATTACTTCCACAGATAGCCTACTCCCTGGGAAAAGCAGTTCCTCCTCATCTCTGCCCTAAATCTGCTCTCCAGAATCTAGAGTCTCTGTCCCCTAGTTCTCATCTATCAATGGAAGTAACTTTCTTGCCTCAATTTTATCTATCCTTTTCATAATTTTACATGTTTCTACAAGATCCCTTCTTATTCTTCTGAATTCCAGTGATCACAGTCCCAGGCGACTCTCCTCATTAACCTGGTGAACCTCCTCTGCACCACCTCCAAGACCAGTATAACCCCAACATAGTGGACATTTGAGTGACGACCCAATATACTTTAGAGTAGAAAGCACAATAGATAACATTCACTACCCTTCTTTAACCTGATACCTTGAGATTTGGGAATCAATAGGCCACTCAAAGCTATTCCCTCTTGCTCATCTTCCACTGTGCAGCGACCTCTGACGGTGACAGGACTGTGATGGAGAGGTTTGGCACATTGTCTGTAGGGTGCATTTCTGTAAGGTATCTTGAATAATCTATCCCGGATTGAAACACAGAAGTGTGCAGACACTGTGATTGTAGTAAAAGCACATAGAAACGCTGGAGGAACTCAGCCGGACTGGCAGCGTCCATCGGAGGTAAAAATATATTACCGACATTTTGGGCCTGGGCCCTTCTTTAAGGTATAAGCAAAGAATAGGAAAGTGTCAGAATAAAAACTGGCAGGAGAAGGAGTCCAGACCAACAAAAGGAGTTGGTTGGACATGATAAGAGGAAAGGTGAGAATTGATTTTGGCTTCCTGAAAGAGGGGAGGGGGGAGGGGAGGAGGGAGAGAGGGAGAGAGAGAGAGAGAGAGAGAGCTATATTAACATTGACCTCAGATTTTCGTTAATCCACCTTCTTCTTCCCCTGTTGCTTTTCCCTCAGCTCTCTCTCTTTCTTCCTTTTCCCCCTCTTTCTCCTTTCAGAGCCAAAATCAATTCTCACCTTTCATCTTATATCCAATTCACACTTTTTGTTGGTCTAGACTCTTTCCTCTGCCATTCTTCAGTCTTTATTCTTCCCTCCTGCTCTTTGTTTACACCTTGAAAAAGGGCTTCAGCCCCAAAATGTACACTTACTATTTACACAGAGTGACTGGCTGAGTTCCTCCAGTATTTCTGTATGAATAATCTATCCAACTGCCCTCCCAGTTCCTATATGTCTCTGAGAATGCTGAAAGGCCAACTGAACCAGGAAGAAACCCTAGGGTTCCTCTTCTAGGTTTCGATACAACAGTTAGGATAAAACTTAGTGGCCCAGTAAACCAGTTCAGATAGAGGTTCAAAGTCAGCTGCATTACCGGGCGAATTCTAAGTCAGGCAATAGATTTTCTCCACTAAAGAAGACGCCCATTGCTCCCACAGTCCCGCTTTGAGCCATAGCCGCGAACTGAAGCGGCATTTGCAGCAGTGGCAATCACAGCCCTCCACTCTCCCACCGATTGCAGCAGGGACCTCTCCCCCCCCACTCTCCCCCCGCGGCAGCGACCTCCGCCACCCACCATGTCAGCGATTTCTGACTCCCACGGGGCCTGCAGTAATGGCCTCTCCCCCCAGCTGCGACCCCTCTCCCTCTTGCGGCAGCTACATCTCTTCACCCCCCCCCCGATCACGGCCCCCCACTCCCCCACCTGATCGCAGCAACTGCACCTCAGCCTGGGGGTTCCCTGTGACGCAACTGCTGACGTCACCAGAGTAACCGGGTCGGCCAATTCCCCTTTACAAACCGCTGGACCAGGACACCCGGGTAAGTTTGACTGGGTTCTCTGATCACCTCTGAGGTAAGTTGGGTTCTGACTGGGTTGGGCCCTTTCAAATTGCTCTGTAACTGGGTTGCTAATCGTGCAAATTGCCCGGTTAACCCCATTTTATATGGCAATTTGAAAGGGCCCAATGCATCACTGACAAATGCCAGGACCAGTTCATCCCTTGACTAACACCACTTGGTTTGTAACTTAGGCTACTCTACAGTGACATCTGCAGGCCACAGACTACAACTGCTTCCATACACAGGATAAAACAAGGACATGGTTACAAGTGCTCTGAAACATCCCATGCACAAGGATGTTAAAATTAACTGCTCTAGTTTAACAAAAAGAAATGCTGTGCGAACAGGAGAATGGGTTGAGTTTTAAGTATAACTAACAGACACAACTTTAAGCACCAAATTCCTCTATCCTCAGATCACAGATGATGGAGGTTAACATTCTTAACTGCTCCAGCAACCAGAGTTTAGTGCAAGAGGTAAATGAAAAAATCTGCAGATACTGGGCTCTGCTGTAGTACACAAAAGAGGATTGGAGAAATTCAGCAGGTCACGCAGCATCCAGAGGAAATAAAAGGCAGTCAACAATTCAGGCCCACTCCTGAAGAAGAGATCAGACCCAAAACGTCGATTTGCCTTTTACTTCCTCTAGATGCTGTGTGACCTGCTGAGTTTCTCCAGCACATTTTTTGGGGGGCACTGCAGAGTTTGATCTTCACCGCCAAGTAGTGTCTGTGTGGAGTTTGGACATTCACCCTGCCGATGAGTAAGTGGGGAGACTAAAATGGGATGAGTAAAGGATGAGTTTTATCGCATTGTTTGACCATGTTTACACGCTGTATGGCTTTGTGAAATCTGCTGCTCCAAATCTTGGCCTTTGTGCTGTTCAATGTAAACACTGAGGCTGATAAGAGGCAGCTGCTTAACAGTGGTGGCTTCAGGAAGGCTACAAACTGCGTCGCAAGATCACACTGAGCTGGCCATGCGCCAATTATGATGTGAGAGAAACATGCTGTGATTGAGATAAGAACACTGAAATGCTGGAGGAACTCAGCATGTCTATTTAGCATCTAGAGGAGACAAAGATATGTTGCCGATTTTTCACACCTGAGCCCTTCTTCAAGGAAAAATCAGAAAAAGTATTTCAGAAAGTCTCAGAATTCAACCAATGGGGGAGGAATCCAGACCAACAAAAGGACTGGGTAGAATTTCTAGATGGGGAATGGAAAGACGACAGGGGAAGCAAGGGGGTTGGGGGTGGTTTAACAAAAACCAATTAATGCCATCCGGTTGGAAGATTGCCCAGTCAGAAGATGAGGTGTTGTTCCTCCAATTTACAGGTGGCCTCAGTCTGACAGTGGATGAGACCATGGACAGACACGTCGGCAAGGGAATGGAATGGGGAAATCAAAATGGGTGGCCACTGGGAGATCCATGGCAGTAGACAGAGCTGAGGTGCTCTACAAAGCGATCTCCCAGTCTGCGTCCAGTCTCTCCAATGCAGAGGAGACCACAGCGCGAGCACCAGATTCAGTAGATGACCCCTTGAAGATTCACACGTGAAATGCTCCTTCACTTGGTAGGACTGTTTGGGGTCATGACTGTGGGCGCAAGTGGAGTATTCCCAATTGTGGCGTAGGGACATTTATACAGTAAAACTCCCATTATCCAGCATTCAAGCAACCAGCAGCCTCAAGCAACTGGCAACAAAAAAAAATTGTGTAAAATAAAATAGGTAAAAAGAACACACAAGTTGTAAATTGGCACCTCCCTAGTGGTCAGTCCGCCAATCCACGTGATACGCACTCTCAAGCAACGGGTAAATTCACTTATCCAGCATCTACCCATTGATGCTGTATCAACATGAAGAAGAACCATCCCCTTCGTGCTGATGTGCAACATTCCAAACTGATGGAAAATAACGGATGCAAAAGGTTTCACAGAGCTACACAGTAACACCAAGGTAACAACAGATATACGCCCAGGGACATTCACTCTGTACTCCTCACATCTCAGAGATACTCCACAAAACTTAATCAACATTCTTAATGGTTACTGTAGCAGTTAGCATGACACTATTACAGCAATAGCAACAATGGTACAAATCCACCACTATCTGTAAGGAGTTTGTACATTCTCCCCATGTCTGTGTAGGTTTTTTTTCTGGTTTGCTCCCACCTTCCAAAAAAAATGTATGGGGCTTATAGGTTAATTGGCATGGGCTTGTGGGCCAGAAGGGCCTGTTATCTCTAAAACTATACAAAAAAATTATTCTCTTTGGTGTGACGAAGGATGAGGGGTGACTTAATAGAGGCAGATAAAATTATGAGGTGGACAGCCTGCACCTTTTTCCAAGGGAGACAACTGTAAATCCCAGAGGACATCGGTTTAAGATGAGTGGAGGCAAGTTTTTCGGAGAGATGTCAGAGGCAAGGTTTGTACTCAGAGATGGTGGGTGCCTGAAAATGCATTGGTGTGTGTGGTTGTGGAGGCTGGTACAATAGGGACATGGATGAAAGAAAAATCGAGGGTTATGGGTGTGAGGTTGTGAAGGATTGGATTGCCGTTGAGTAGGTTTTCATGGGTCGAGGCCAAATGGCCTGTACTGTGCTGTAAGGTTCCGTGCAAGCACAACAATGTGAGCAACACAATGAAAGCAAATGCATAGAAACATTTAAAATTCAAATCCATGTCATTACAGCCTGAAGATATGATTCTTGTGACACGCTATAGCCGCGCGAACCATCACGAAACTCCACGTGACAGAGCACTATTTCTGACTGTAGACACCGGTGGTCCACGGGTTTGATGTAAATAGTCCGCAGTGCGGCAGCCTAATAAATGTAATAAACAATTAAAATGCAAAATGAGGTTGCACATTTGGTGACAAAAATGAAAACTCTCAAAAAGAATTCCTCCCATCAAAGCAAACGCTCTATTGGTGGTTGGATCAGGGGGTCGAGCTCGCCTGCCCCTTTACCCCCCCCCCCCACAGGAGGTCCATGGGTTTGCAGTTAGTTGATCAGGGTGGAAAAAAGAATTTGAGGACCAATGGCATAGAGAAGGTCATGCAGCTTCCATAGCCAACCAATGTTTCATCAAAGAAACTGACAAAGTGCCCAAGTCTGTAACATTGGTACAACCCAATGAAGGGCCTCGCCTGAAATGTTGGTTACCCATTACTTCCTATGGATGACCTGCACATTTATGTATTGCACTTGACCCCAGCCTTTGCAGACTTTCTTGTTCAACAATATGAAATATGACATGAAACATGAAATGTGACATCTCATGTAATGTATCGTCCTTCAAACTAATGTGCCCATGGACCTGGAATAGATGATTTCAAACTCAGACACTGCAACTAACACCATCATCTCATCTAGAAATTAAAACTGGAAGTGTCTATAAAGGACATAACATATAAAGGGTGCTATGATCTGACTGGTTCTTTAAGTTGACATTGATGGAGGATGGGGAAAAAAACAATCTTATGACACAAATATAGTGTATAGTTGGGTGTGGTTATGAAGAAAGTATTCATCTTTCTACATCTCGCAACAGTGAGCTTGTCCAATTAGTTACACACACCAGTGGCTGACTAGCTGTAGGTTACACTTACCATAGAACTTTTCATTCCAGACAAGAAGCAGCCAGATGGTGGCAGAGTGGGACCTGTTCTTCTCAACTAGAAGACTTGGCAAAGCAGAGCAAGCAGTGTGCCAATTGTAATCGGCATTTCTTTCACAGGGAGGGGAATAAGCCTGACTAGGATTGTGCGATGAGCCTGTGATAAAACACTGCTCTCCCTCAAGTAGCCAGTTGAAGTAGTTCTAACAGTGGTTCACATGACAAAAGTAAATTCAACAAGATGACCACCTCTGATCTCCAGCCGGCAGGACCTGAGGGAGCACGGAGGTGCGGAGAGACACAAGTCAAAGAATCCCTGAAGGTGACAGAATCAGGAGAAACAGTGATGAAGGCATAGAGTTTGCTTGCCTTCGTGAAACAGGGCAGTGAACACAAGCAGAGGGTGATTGTGAAATAACTTTCTAAAACATTGATTAAGCAACAAATTGGAGTACTGTGTGTATTTCTGGTCACCACACCAGATGAAGGATGAGGTTGCAGTGGAGAGGGTGCAGAGGAGATTCACCAGGAATTTAGCTGGGAAAGATTGTTGTTTTCCTTGGAGCACAGGTTGGCCAATGAGGAATTGACTGAGGTGCAAAAAAATTACAAAGGGCATAGATAAGATAAATCTACTTTCCTTTTCTTTGTCTATGTGCTTTTTGATCTTATTCTTTTCATTTCTACTGGAGCTGTTGGAAGAATTATAATACTGGAATCTCAGGGAAAAAAATATTGGAAGGATATAAATGTGGTAATGGTAAACATAGTAAAGTTTATTAGTATTAAAATAAATGGTTTGAATAACCCTATTAAAAGAAAGAAGGTACAAAGATCTACCGGGACCAATGTCTGAAGAGGGCGCACAAAATCAGTGAACCGGTGTGGACTCGAAAGGCCAACATGGCCTGTTTCTGCTCTGTAAATGGTTATATGGTTATGGTTAAATAGGAAGCAATGCAGTTCAAGACTAGAGGTACAAGTTTTAACAAAGGAGTAGGTAGTATGAGGAATTTGAGAGATTATTTTCCCCCAAAAGTGTTTGGAAACTGGAATGCATTCCCTGAGAGGGAAAAAAAGATGAGGACTCTCACGATGTTGAAGAAATGTCTTGTTGACTTGTCCAAGACTGGATCCAAACATGAATTAAAATCTCCCACTACTATTATTTTATGGTGTGCATCAACCAATTGAAAACAAGTTTCTTTTATAAATCTTTTGTCATCTCCATTTGGGGTGTATAAATTTAACAGAGTCCAAGATTCAGATTGTATCTGACAGAGTACCTTAACATATCTACCTTGTGGATCAGTTGTGACATTCTGAATTGTAGCTGGAAGATTGTTCTTTATTAATATTACCACTCCCCTTGCTTTAGAATTGAAAGAAGACGCAATGGCCTGGGTCATCCAGTCTCTTTTTAATTTCTGATGTTCATTGTCCGTTAAGTGTGTTTCCTGAAGGAAGGCCAGGTCAACTCCCCTTTTTTAATAACCATATAACCATATAACCACTCCGATATAAAACCTACGACCCAAGGACCTCGCTGCCACGTCCCAGCTTGCTTGGCCACGGCACACGAACCATGGGTGTAAAGGGTGGGGCCAGTACTGCGCGCACTGCACTCCACCTAAAAGCTCCCTTGCGCAGGCCCGAGGACAGGTCCACGTCCTCCCCCTCAACGTCCTCCCCCTCCACGTCCTCCCCCTCCACGTCCTCCCCCTCCACGTCCTCCCCCTCCACGTCCTCCCCCTCCACGTCCTCCCCCTCCACGTCCTCCCCCTCCACGTCCTCCCCCTCAAAAGATGCTCACAAACTCAAGCTAGCATGCTGGAACATCAGAACCATGCTAGACAAGACTGACAGCCACCGACCTGAACGTCGGTCTGCCCTCATTGCACATGAACTCCTCAGACTTGACATCGACATAGCCGCTCTCAGTGAAGTCCGCCTGGCAGATGTAGGCAGCCTCCAAGAACGCGGCGCGGGCTACACACTCTACTGGTCTGGCAAGCCTTCGGATGAACGACGCCTATCTGGTGTAGGCTTCATGGTCAAGAGCTTCATTGCCTCCAAACTCGAAAACCTTCCGACAGGCCTCTCGGACCGAATCATGTCCATGCGACTCCCACTTCAAAACAAGCATCACATCACCCTCATCAGTGTCTATGCTCCAACCCTCCAGGCGGAACCAGCAGAAAAGAACAAGTTCTACACCGACCTGCGCAACCTCATCCAACGTACCCCTACAGCCGACAAGGTTGTCATCCTGGGCGACTTCAACGCTCGTGTCGGCAAAGACTCAGAAACCTGGCCAGGAATCCTGGGCAAGCATGGCGTCGGCAAGTGCAACGACAATGGGCGCCTCCTGTTGGAGCTCTGCGCAGAACAGCGGCTTGTCATTACAAACACCCTTTTTCAGCAGAGGGACAGCCTTAAGACCACCTGGATGCATCCCCGATCCAAACACTGGCACCTCCTGGACTACATCCTGGTGCGAGAAAGTGACAAACAAGATGTGCTCCACACCAGGGTCATGCCTAGCGCGGAATGCCACACTGACCACCGGCTGGTTCGCTGCAAGCTCAACCTTCACTTCAAGCCAAAGCCCAGGAACAATAAAGCCCCCAGAAAGAGGTTCAATGTTGTAAAACTGCAGTCAGACGAAGCGAGAGGAAACTTCCAGGCAAACCTCAAAGCAAAGCTCGACGTTGCAACCCGCCTCACGGACCCGTCCCCTGAAACCCTCTGAGATCAGTTGAAGACTACCATACTGCAATCCACTGAAGAGGTACTGGGCTTCTCCTCCAGGAAAAACAAGGACTGGTTTGACGAAAACAGCCAGGAAATCCAGGAGCTGCTGGCAAAGAAGCGAGCTGCCCACCAGGCTCACCTTACAAAGCCGTCCTGTCCAGAGAAGAAACAAGCCTTCCGTCGCGCATGCAGCCATCTTCAGCGCAAACTCCGAGAGATCCAAAATGAGTGGTGGACTAGCCTCGCCAAACGAACACAGCTCAGCGCGGACATTGGCGACTTCAGGGGTTTCTACGAGGCTCTAAAGGCAGTGTACGGCCCCTCACCCCAAGTCCAAAGCCCGCTGCTCAGCTCAGACGGCAAAGTCCTCCTCAGCGACAAGATCTCCATCCTCAACCGATGGTCAGAACACTTCCAATCTCTTTTCAGTACCAACCGCTCAGTCCAAGATTCCGCCCTGCTCCAGCTCCCTCAACAGCCCCTAAGGCTAGAGCTGGATGAGGTTCCCACCCTGGATGAGACATATAAGGCAATCGAACAACTGAAAAGTGGCAAAGCAGCAGGTATGGATGGAATCCCCCCAGAAGTCTGGAAGGCTGGCGGCAAAACTCTGCATGCCAAACTGCATGAGTTTTTCAAGCTTTGTTGGGACCAAGGTAAACTGCCTCAGGATCTTCGTGATGCCACCATCATCACCCTGTACAAAAACAAAGGCGAGAAATCAGACTGCTCAAACTACAGGGGAATCACGTTGCTCTCCATTGCAGGCAAAATCTTCGCTAGGACTCTACTAAATAGAATAATACCTAGTGTCGCTGAGAATATTCTCCCAGAATCACAGTGCGGCTTTCGCGCAAACAGAGGAACCACTGACATGGTCTTTGCCCTCAGACAGCTCCAAGAAAAGTGCAGAGAACAAAACAAAGGACTCTACATCACCTTTGTTGACCTCACCAAAGCCTTCGACACCGTGAGCAGGAAAGGGCTTTGGCAAATACTAGAGCCCATCGGATGTCCCCCAAAGTTCCTCAACATGATTATCCAACTGCACGAAACCCAACAAGTTCGGGTCAGATACAGCAATGAGCTCTCTGAACCCTTCTCCATTAACAATGGCGTGAAGCAAGGCTGTGTTCTCGCACCAACCTTCTTTTCAATCTTCTTCAGCATGATGCTGAACCAAGCCATGAAAGACCCCAACAATGAAGACGCTGTTTACATCTGGTACCGCACGGATGGCAGTCTCTTCAATCTGAGGCGCCTGCAAGCTCACACCAAGACACAAGAGAAACTTGTCCGTGAACTACTCTTTGCATATGATGCCGCTTTAGTTGCACATTCAGAGCCAGCTCTTCAGCGCTTGACGTCCTGCTTTGCGGAAACTGCCAAAATGTTTGGCCTGGAAGTCAGCCTGAAGAAAACTGAGGTCCTCCATCAGCCAGCTCCCCACCATGACTACCAGCCCCCCCACATCTCCATCGGGCACACAAAACTCAAAACGGTCAACCAGTTTACCTATCTCGGCTGCACCATTTCATCAGATGCAAGGATCGACAATGAGATAGACAACAGACTCGCCAAGGCAAATAGCGCCTTTGGAAGACTACACAAAAGAGTCTGGAAAAACAACCAACTGAAAAACCTCACAAAGATAAGCGTATACAGAGCCGTTGTCATACCCACACTCCTGTTCGGCTCCGAATCATGGGTCCTCTACCGGCACCACCTACGGCTCCTAGAACGCTTCCACCAGCGTTGTCTCCGCTCCATCCTCAACATCCATTGGAGCGCTCACACCCCTAACGTCGAGGTACTCGAGATGGCAGAGGTCGACAGCATCGAGTCCACGCTGCTGAAGATCCAGCTGCGCTGGATGGGTCACGTCTCCAGAATGGAGGACCATCGCCTTCCCAAGATCGTATTATATGGCGAGCTCTCCACTGGCCACCATGACAGAGGTGCACCAAAGAAAAGGTACAAGGACTGCCTAAAGAAATCTCTTGGTGCCTGCCACATTGACCACCACCAGTGGGCTGATAACGCCTCAAACCGTGCATCTTGGCGCCTCACAGTTTGGCGGGCAGCAGCCTCCTTTGAAGAAGACCGCAGAGCCCACCTCACTGACAAAAGGCAAAGGAGGAAAAACCCAACACCCAACCCCAACCAACCAATTTTCCCTTGCAACCGCTGCAATCGTGTCTGCCTGTCCCGCATCGGACTGGTCAGCCACAAACGAGCCTGCAGCTGACGTGGACTTTTTACCCCCTCCATAAATCTTCGTCCGCGAAGCCAAGCCAAAGAAAAGAAGATAACCATATAACCATTTACGGAGCGGAAACAGGCCATGTTGGCCTTTCGCGTCTGCACCGGTTCACTGATTTTGTGCGCCCTCTTCAGACATTGGTCCCGGTAGATCTTTGTACCTTCTCTCTTTTAATAGGGTTATTCAAACCATTTATTTTAATACTAATAAACTTTACTATGTTTACCATTACCACATTTATATCCTTCAAATATTTTTTTCCCTGAGATTCCAATATTATAATTCCTCCAATAGTGGACTCAGATCTGTCAACAGCTCCAGTAGAAATGTAAAGAATAAGATCAAAAAGCACATAGACAAAGAAAAGGAAAGTAGATACCGTCATATCTGTAACACAAGACTATCCCCCCGCAATAGGTATTGAGAAAAAAAATCAAAACACCATCCAAAATATTATAGAGGGCTGTGGCTAGCTCACAGAGGCACATCTAATGTGATGCAGACAAACATCGACTCCCCCACCCCAGAAATTCATTTTAAGTGCCCATATTTCATATTCCATATTTACAAGAGGAATAAGTAATTATCTACTAATACAAACCCATTAAATTCTATCAACTTTTAGGTCAGGTAATTGATTTATAAAGTTAGTAGCGTGTTTAATATTAATAAAAGATCTTTTTTCGGCATTAAGAATCATAATTTTCAAAATAGCAGGGTGACGTAAAATCGTATCCTTTTATCCACCATAAGTTCTTTAAGGGGTTAATTTCCCATATTTTCCTTAAAAGTGACACACTCATAACTGGGTGAAAGAAGGTCTTTTCTCCTTCATATGAAAGTAGTGCTCCCCTTTCCTTCGCACCTTTGACTGCCGCTTTAAGAATTCTCTCGTGATCTTGAAATCATACACAGTTAATTAATATTGAGCGGGGCTTTTGGCCTTGAGAGGATGGGGAGTTTATATATGTTCTATGTGCTCTGTCAATTTTTATGCTATTCCCCTCTTTGTCTTGTCCCAATGTTCTTGGAATCCAATCTCAAAAAAAGGTTACTGAGTCAGGACCTTCTATTCCTTCCTTGACATCACTTCTTCTACTGTGGTTCTCCAGGACATCAATATTAACTAAAAGTTTTTTTTTCCTGATCGAAAGCATTGAGGCTTTTATCAAAATCTGTGGCTTTATCAATAACTTCATCATGTTTTTCTTCTACAAGATTGACTTTTTCATTCAGAGATTCTATTGCACCTTCTATTTTTAAAATTTTATCAAGCTTTTTATTTGTATATTTTCTTTCTTATTTAAAGCTATCAACACATGTGTTGTGTTTGGACTTAACTTTTCTTGCCTCCTCCTTCTTTACTATTGTACTGGCAACTTCTGTTGCTTCTTCCATTGAAGTCAAGTCTATTGAGCTGAAACCTGAATCTCCATCTTTCTTGGGAAGACTCATCTTCCCTACTGAGTCCAGACCATACCAATCGAGCCAGTGGGTGGCGCATGCACACTGCCCTGTGCATGCGCAGTTGTTCAGAAGCCTCCCCAACATCCCATTCGATCAGGGGAGGCAGTGACGTCGCGGTGCTGGGCCCAGGAGAAGGCGGTTCCAGCTGAGAGGTAGGTTGAACAACTTCTACAGGCGTTTTAAAGTACAGTAGGCCTTGTTCCTGTTTAGTTTCCTTCTTTTGGTGTAGTCCAGAGGCTGCCAGTCGAGTTTTATTTATTTTGGAACCCATCTTCAGGTAGGGTCATTAGCAAGTAATTATTCTTATAGAATTAAGTTGTTTTAATCCTCTTTTTTTGATCAATTCCAGGAGGGCTGAGGTTCCAAGTCTTATCTCTCACTGCATCATGTACCCCCCCCCCCCACCCCCCAGGTCCTGATGAGATCGATGGGTACAGCTCCCCAGGAATTCCAAAGTCACAGCATCAAGGTAACTGCAGCGGCAGAAATACCATCGCTTGCTTCGATGGAGATGATCTAGTTTCAAATGTATTCTTCTTCCCATGGGGGGGCAAGAATGTTGAATGGCCATAGGAACTGCTCAGACTAACCATCTGAGACCCTCACATTCACAAAACTATTTATTTGTATATATGAACATTTATCCTGAAAATATATTGTTTGTCTGCTTGCGTGTTTTGTCTGGTGTGTCTGCATGTTTTATACCAAGGACCAGAGAACGCTGTTTCGTTGTGTTGTTCTTGTACAATCATGTGATAATAAAATTGATGATTTGTATACCAGTTACACACTCTGAATTCAATACAGATTCACTTACTATGGCATTTTGAGGAGATAATCCACAGAGACTCTGATAAACCAGCAGTTGGATATCGAATCAAAGTTCCACCGAATCCTCGTGCTGCTTATAAAAATTGATCACATTGGAGTATGGAAGGCAACCGCAAACCTCTTTACATCCCAGATTAAGGAAATGCTTGCAGCCCAAGATCAATATCCAATTGTGTTGAAGTCATAACGGCGTGTTACGTCGAGGTGTACAAATGTACGAGTATGTGGACATCTGATTGAGAAGTTGCATGTGACAGAAACATGCATGTGTGAGAATGTTGATCGGGTCACATTGGGTGAGAGTACACACTTGTGCAAAAGCATCCGCCAGCTCACTGGAGAGTGCGTGTGACAGTGCCCTGAATCATTCTGACCACGTGTAGACACAGGGCTTACTCTGGCACTGTACCAAATAACTGAGTGGCCATTCCCACTGTTTGGTTCAGTCAAAGGATAGCCCTTTGGCCGATGGTAGAATCCTACTATTGAGGGGCAGAAAGAAAAATTGCCACATGATTGAAAAAGTTTCAAAACAGAAGATTGTACAGAAGAGTGCCTCAAGCCACATAAAAATGGTGGTGCTGTTACCATAGCAATTACACTAATCAATTTGCTGAAGAAACTCAAGAGGGTCAATTCAACATTGAACAGAGGAACAAGCCCAATGGACTGAACGTGATTTCCAAATTAACTGAATCTCTGCTGTTTGCACCTGATGGATATCCCTCCTCCCTTTCACATTCATGTGTCCATGTGGAAGCCTCTTAATCACTACTATTGCATCTGCTTCCTGGCACCTTGTTTCAGTTTCCTGTGTGTAAATAAAATCTTCCAAATAAACAAAGCACAAGCGGGACTCACCAATGGCAAACATTTTTAAAGAGAATACTACTACGAGAATTCAAGTTTGAGTGCAGGTTGGAAGATGAACATAGAGTGAGTGAAGCCTGTTTGTTCACCATATCTGCCTTGTACTGAAAATTTGTCCACCATCAATTCTTTTTTAAAAAAAGAGCAAGTCATACAACATGGAAACAGGCCCTTCAACCATCGAGTGTGTACTGACCGTCAGCCAGCCACTTTAGTCATCTTATATCAATCCAACTTTTTATATTATTCACCCCACATTCTCTTCATTGATAGAATCTATACCAACACTGGCCAATTAATCTCCCAACTTGCACACCTTTGGGATGTGGGAGGAAACCCGAGCACCAGGAAGGGAAATCTTCGCAGTCACAGAGGATTGGTGCAAATTCCAGCCGGGTAATCCCAAAGATCAGGATTGAACATGGGCCTTTGGCAGTGTGAGAAAGCATTGTCACAAAACCTTCACAGCCAAAGATAGAGAACCTCAACTATTGTGGATATTGACCTCAAACACTCATCATCAAAGCCTCTGGACAATAAGCTCAACCACCAATCTTATGGCACACCACAAGATTTCAACCAAAGGCCATTTAATGATAGGTACACTGATCCTAGCCAATGGTCAATGGAAATTACCAGTTTATGCCATTTTTTTTTCCAGATTACCTCAAAAAAAGTCTGTAATGATCACAAAGCATTCACCTCATCCAATGGTCCTCCGCACAATGGCCACTTTGGGCCAGAATAATCATTATACATCTAATCAATGGCTGTTGAGACCTCTTTCCATTTTGAGCCCCCTGTCCTCTTGTCTACCCTTGTGAGTGGCAGGAGTGGCATCAATCAGCAGAGCCCAGGAACAGTAAAGATGAAAAATTAGTCCTGTGGGTATTGAAACTAACCCACAGTTCCCCAATAAGTGACCGTGAAGAAAGTACACGAACACTTGCACTTTTTTGGAAGTTGAAGGAAGTTTGGCATGCCCCTAATGACCCTCAACAACCTCTACTGGGGCACCATCGAGAGGATACCTGCTGGATGCCTCACAGCGTAGTACTGGAGATGCACCAAGATCTGAAGAAGCTGCAGGTGGAGAATCGGAACATCACACAAACCTCCCTCCCCTCCACAGACTCCACCTCCAACATACTGACAGAAAAACCTCACAGTGCCACCTCCCTCCTCCCATCAGGAAGGCCCAAAGGTGTGAAATCATCTACCCACAGGCTGAAAGACAGTTTCTTCCCCACAACCATCAGGCTCTTGAATGAATCCACAACAGTGCTCTCTTGCTTCCCTTGCCATGTACAAAATGATTGTTTTTTTCTCCCCCATTGTAATTGTGCTCTCATCCTCCGACTTGAATGTTTGATTCAAACTACCATCTTTCTCCATGTGAGGTCTAACTCCAGTCACAGGATACATGTTCCCTGATACCCACTGAATTCAGTTTTACCAGGGTTCCTCGGATCAAAAGCTGACCTTGATCACTAACTGAACCTTTTCTCTGGAAAACTATACGCTTTTGTTTTATTTTTCACAACTGGGTTAGGTTGACTTGTCTGGATAGAATGCAAAACAAAATTTTTTTAATTGTTTCTTAGTGCACATGTCAATCATTCAAGTTACTTCTCATCTCATCTCTGCAGTTCGGTTTTTTGGTCCATTTAAGTCATGTCAGATATAATACAGACTGGAAGAATCATAGCTGTTTTATGGATATCCTACTTTGAGGAATGAACCTTGTGTCAATCACAAATGAATATCCTGAAATGGTACACAGAACAGAAAACCCCAAAAAGCCAACATTATCCAATCTTGGGACTCCAAAGGACCTTCTTACAGCTGATTTGGAGAGAGGAAGACCAAAGTTATTTCAGTTCCAGTGGATACATCTACTCCTGAGGTTCCAGCTTGGTGTGTGTTGAGAACTCACATAGCAAGCTGAGAATATGCCCAGAACCCCAACCCTGGAATGGACCTCTCTTGCTCTATCTTGTCTACACCATGTAGGCAATGGAAGATGTGAGAGAAGTTGAAATATTCATGGTGCTGGATATGACGAATCTGCAGACCTTGGTGAGGAGTGTTCATATTGAACCTGCCTCAACAGTTCATCCTGCATTCACCACCAAGAAGAAAGGCAATTGGACTCGAAAGAGCTCTGCAGGAACCTCAGAGAAAACTTGATGCCGCACTTGAAGACCTTAGTGGTTGGGACATCACAGAAGATGGCAATGCAGTCTGTAGAGAGGAAGAAACAGTGGAAACCATGGAGTCTAACATTGATAATTATGTGGACATCCACTTCGGAAGGAAAAACCGTAGATCGGACTATTATTTAAAGGGTGAATAAGTGCAGAATATTGTTGTGCAGACAGATCAGGGAGTTGCTGGTGCATGAATCATAAAAAGTTAGTTTTCATTGCATCTGTTGATCAAGAAAGCAAATGGGACGTTGATCATCATTGCTCGCAGGGTTGAATTTAAGAGCAGGGAGGTTCTGGTAAAGCTGCACCTGCAGCCCTGTGTGTATTTCTCATCTCCTTTCTTGAGAAAGGAAACACCGGCTTTGGAGGCAGTGCAGAGAAGGATCACCTGATTGGTTCCAGAAATGAGAGGTTAGCTTATGAAAAAGATTTTAAGTAGCCTGGGACTATAACCATTGGAGTAAGGCAGGGGGACTCTTAGAGAAACATGTCAATTAGAAAAGGAATAAATAAGATTGAAGTATGGAGCTTGTTTCCACTGGTAAGACTAGAAATGGGAAACATTGCCTCAAGATTTGGGGGAGAAGATTTAAAACAGAGTCAAGGATGAATACTAACCCTAGATGGTAATTAATCTGTGGAAGTCTCTGCCCAATGAAGGAGCAGAGTCTGCTCAATAAACACATTTAAGATGCAGATGGATGGATTTTTGAATAATAGGGGAATTAAGGGTTATGGGGAACAGGCAGGTAGGTGAAGCGGAGTTCAGGGTTCGATCAGCCATAATCTTAATGAATGGCAGAGCCCCACAGGCCCGTTACCCTGTTCCTATTTCTTATAATTTTATACGAGTTAGATCATGACCAAAAGATGAGATCCTTGGAAAGCAGAGGAAGGAGAAAGGAGCAATGGACATGAAGTTCCTTTGTGGGTCATCTGATGATTTGAGATGAAATGCTGCCATAATCAAGTCAGTGAAGGAGATGACAAGCTCAAAAGATGTTGCAGGAGAGCAGTGCCCTCCGGGGCTCTCGTCACCTGTCTGAGCAAGTTATTACTTCATCAGATTGAGACATGTGGTGTGAGTGTTGGCTAGATGCCCTTGAGCAAGTCCTCAATTAAATCTCAGGCAAACACTCATCCATCCATTGGTCATCTAACTCTGTTGACGTTCACTGAAACAGACCTCATCTACTCCCTACCAAGTGCAAACAAAGAATTGTTAGAGGCACTCAGCATCCATGTGTATAAATAGTCAATGTTTCAAGTCAAAACTCTTTATCAGGACTATGATAGAAGAGGTTAAAAGGGGACCATGGACATTGAAGTTGGTGAACTACTGTAGCACCTGAATGAACACTGTGCCCGCCGTCGTCAGCAGATCTTCAGGGGGAAACTCCAACAGGGCTTTAACCACAAAGTATTACACAGTCAAAAAGAAAACAGGGGTTGATTTGAAGTCACCATTTAGCTGAGAATCAACTGAAACATATTAGGCAGAAATGAACGTTACGCTGAACTCTCATTCCCTGAAAAGATGCAAAGCAAAAGGCACCTCTCCATCCACTTCCCTCGCAAACAGAACTATGTAACCTTATTCAAAAGAAAAAGCTTGGGATACGTTTAGTCCACAGGAACTGTCCATTTCTTTCAGGGACATCCAATATAATTACATCTGAGTCATAGGGTCAGACTCTTCACTACAAGTCGAGATGTAATCCAGCTTTCCAGAGAACCAATCCTAATTGTTCCCCAATATTGCAAAAGATCTAACAGAGGCTGGGACCTCCACACAAAGTTCTTTCCCATTCCCTTTCTCCCAGCACCATCCACACCTTGCCTCCATTACCAGCAAGAACCCCCCCCCCCACTCCCAAACAATCATAGTTCTCCATGTCCTTTCCTCCATTTAAGGTGCCATCTGAGATATGGCCAGCCTTTCAACACCTCCCCCAAGTGGAGCACAACCCTGGGTAGATTACAACTAATGAGCCTATACCCATTCTCTCCTGGTGCTGAGACATAATTTTGTAGACAATTTTCTATGGGTATTGGTAAATTAGATGCCAAAGGTTATTTCAAAACTCCTTGCCAAACGTAATATTCCTTTCCCCTAAATCTAGAGTCCAATGGGGTTTACTTCTATCAAATAGGATTTAGATTCACAGATAAATTTCTGTTCCCAAATCCAGGTTGTGGCCCTCAGCTAAACTCACTGAGCCACATTTAATCATGGTTCAACTGCAGGTTGGATAAG
The DNA here is from genome assembly GCF_036971445.1 of Narcine bancroftii. Lineage (NCBI taxonomy): Eukaryota > Metazoa > Chordata > Chondrichthyes > Torpediniformes > Narcinidae > Narcine > Narcine bancroftii. Next base: position 224,986,894 of record NC_091473.1, on the reverse strand, counting down.
AACTGAACCAATGGGCAGGAAATGAGTACAGGAAAAGGGTTACGACCATAAATGTTCTGGACATCCCTCTCCATGGTTGCTGCCTGACCTGCCAAGTCCCTCCATCCTTATATGCTCAGGATTCTAGCCTTTCGTTCTGTCTTTCGCATGGAAGCTTGCTTATTGGAGATCTTCAGTTTACGTCTGATTTTATTCCAATCAATCAGTGGGACCCCACACAAGGAAAATAAGGAGATGGGAAAAGTAAACGAGGACAGCAGAGAGAAGTGGTGGTTGAGGGGGGAGGGGAACAGGGGGAACAATTGCACGAGGACAAATCTGCTCTGAACAGAATATGGCTGGATATCTCATTCAGTCTAGGAGAGGCTGGTATCTTGCGATGGGAGCTTGTTGGCAAGTTCAGCAAAGGAATTCTCAGGGAACGGACTGTCTGACTGAAGGGTTGTGGGTTTTGGGTTGGACATGGGGGTAGGGGTTTTGAGTTGAAGACTCAGAAAATGAGGACGAGACACTTTTGGCAGATGAATGCTGGATCAAAACGAACTGCATTTGAACCACATCAATACTCGCGTGCAACTTTTAAAATTGCGACTGCTTTCTGCAGACCGTCCACAAGACACCTGGAACAACGTCAGAAGCTTTTGTAATTAGAGAAACAACAAAGGGCCAAGCGCTCTCAATCGGAATGTGACCTGCAGGCAGCTGCAGATATTGAAGAGGAATAAATATTATTTTACAGAACTCTCCATGAGGGAAGTTGCCAGCTGCCCGACATGCACATTAAAATATTATATAGGACCCAGCCACAAAAACAAAATACAAGTGCTCTTCACAAAGGAGGCCAATCGAAGAATACTTGCTCTTCTTCCACCAAACACTAAATTCAACCCGATAGAGATCAGCTTAAAATCCTCAACCATTCCTGCTCAGCCTGAGTGCAGGGGAGGGGCAGGTGGGTGGGGGGGGGGGGGGGGGGGGGAGAGAGAGAGATCACGTCTGAAGGAGAAGGCGAACAAATGCAGCACGGGATACAAACACAGCAACAATATACACCAGTGGCGCTCATAATACAGCCCAGGGCCAGCTACAGCTCTCATCTTCCTCACCTGCGGCCCTCAGTGGATGTGCAGCTCCATGCGTCTCTGGGCCTCCATCCACACCCTGCCAACTCTGGGATGTTGCTGGCACCAGATATATATAGGGAAAAAAATACAGAGCAAGAAAGACATTGACCCAAAATAAGCCATCGCAATCATTTCAATAACACCAGTTAAACGAGCCCTCTTCCCCTCCTGCACCCTTCCCATTCTCTGCATGGAGTAGGTTGTGAAAAGCACGAGATGATCTTCTCAAAAAACATGCTCAACCTTTGGTTTAGCTTTGGACAGAATGCACACAGGACAAAAATGATTTGTTTTTGTAACTGTTTTTGCACAAAAATGATGGACAGTAACCAGCACTCAGTATACAACCTGTCTAATTGTAATTGACAAAATCAAGAGACAAATCAAGATCCATCATGGTCTACTGTATGGTCTAAAGAACCAGCCAAGAGGTTTAACCCTGCAATCCCTGTGCACCAAAGAATGAAATTCTTTGTATATAGCAAAACTGATACAATCTATGTTTACGATCAACCCAGCAGTACCTTGGAATTATTTCACTATTGTGAACAAGTTTCACAACCAACAGAGCTAATATTGGGGAGGAAAGGAATCAGTCAACTCCCCCTGCATTTAAGGGGGCATTCACCTTTAATTCAGACCAACCACATACTTGGCTCAAAGCAAGATGAACAACGTAATCGGTCACATCATGTTAAATTGCTGGAATACCTTACAGATACTTACTCTTGTGAGGACCCTGGTTGTCCAGGAAGGGGGCCAGGCCAAAACTGTAACGAAAAAAAAACCATAATTAATAAACAAAGAGGCACAATTTGTTCAGCACCAGGCTTCATCCAATTCAAATTAGAAAACTGAAGGCAAGTAGGTGAGCAGCAAGAAGCTGGAGGGCCAGGAGGCATCCATGGATAGAAATGGTCAGTCACCATTTCATGTCGTGACCCTTCGAGTCACGACCTTCGAACTGTCTACAAGGATCCTGAGGCAGCCAAGTCTGCGCAGTCTAACGTGTTTGGGAAGGAAATGATGGCTTTGAACAGAGTGTTCCAAAGTAGGTTATTATCGGGAAATCTTGGCTTCATATTTGGGCTGACTGGAAATATCAGTGGGTCGGTCCTTTCTTAGTTGCTATTGATTCACGTATCCATTCTAATAATCCCTTCTCCAGTGCCTCCTGAATCCATTATGAGAACTATCCCGGTTATGAAGGCTGCATCCATGGTGCCATTACAATCATTAGGGTCTGTTCTCTTCCCTTGGATCAGTGAGCAAGTCCAACAATCGACTATTGACCCACATATATCAAGGAAGTTTTCTGTTTAATGTCAGATCCATTCCATATCAATTAATTTCAGTGAAGAAAGGAATATTACCATTTGATTTGGAATTCTAGGTTTAGAAAAATGTTTGGCAGGAGGAAATAAAATGAAACAGCAGTTTTTGTTCCTAATAGCACAAGCTCATTTATGATCATGTGGAAAGGTACTGAATTACTCAAGAAACCCTTTTGAGAAGAGAAGATATCACTTCCTCCCCCCCCCCCCCCATAAAATATTTTTTCATATAGTCAGTAGAAGTGCTTGACTGTTTCACAGGGAAGGGGGCCCATAAACTTTAACCAGCGTCCGAAGGAGGCCGGAGCCCCCACCCCAAAAAAAATCAAGAATGGCTGATCTAAATTATACCCTACACAAAATAGCTTGTAACTTTTTAAAACATTCGATCATGATCTGAGTCTTGGTGGCAAGGCCAGCATTTTAATGTCCAATCTGCCTTTGAGAAGTTGGTGAACTTGTACCTTCATGAAGCACCACCCCTTGTGGCATAAACATGGCTCCAGTTCTTTTAGGTCGGAGAGTCCTGGACTTTGGCCCAGGGAGGTGAAGGTGCATTAAATCTGAACCTAAGTGAGACTGGAGAGGGTGGCGTCACCATGGCCCACGTTCTTCAAGGGTAGCAGGGACTGCTGGTTTGTGAAAGGTTATTAGAGAATTATTGGAGCGCATTTTGCAGAGACCTGCTGTCTAGGCTTTATCTGCCAGTAGAGTACAGGGGAACATTTCAAGTGCTTAGTCAGTTGCTAAATTAAACAGTTTGCTTGGTATGAGTAGCAATCTGTGAGGTAGCTGTCTTCCATCATGTTGGCCAACCATGGAGCTCCTATTGAGTGTTACCCATTAGCACTGAAGTAGATGAAGGGCAGCAGGAATCTTGTGCCACATTTGAAAAACATCAGCCAAAGTGGGAGAAAAATCAGCAAATGACATGACAGCGGTGCCACTTGCTTGCAATGTCAAGGTTGCTTCTGCAAGGTTGAAGGCAAGCAAATGAGATTTAATATTTGGCTGTTATTTAAAGATTGAAGTCAAGAAATTGCATTACCTAATGTTGTTAAAACAGTGTTCTTGAGACTACACACTTTGACAATGAGGTGGACAGAACAGCCATGTCACGTATCCCTGTGTAAAGCCGCACTGAAAATGGCATTGTTCAGTTGATGTGTGACCTTTCTTGCACACATCAGGGAAGTGCTACAATTCAAAGCACGTCTGCCCGACGACAGTGAAGTTTGTTGCTGATGTAATGAATGCTTTTGTTGGCGAGGGGGTTGGGTGAGGTGATGGGAGGGAGATTTGTACAGGATGGTGAAGAATAGTGCATGCATACGTTCCCAAAAAGTGGATGCCTGAGATATTCTCATAGACTGGACTGCACAAATCCTGTCTACAAGAATATCCTCAAAACAGGCAAATCCCTGCACCCAGTGTGCTTGCTTAATGGCTGAAGGAAAAGGAAATGACTTCAGGAACTGAGTCACAAGGAAAGGTTAAACAGGTTAGGACTTTATTCCCTGGAGCATAGAAGAATGAAAGGAGATTTGATGGAGGTATTTAAAATGATGAGGGGGATAGACAGAGTACATGTAGATAGGATAGGCGAGATAAAATCAGAGGACATGGGTTAAGAGGGAAGATGAGGGGAAACTTCTTCACACAGAGAACGATGGGAGTGTGGAACGAGCTGCCAGCTGAAGTGGGGAATACGGGCTCAATTTTATCAGTTAAGAATTTGGATGGGAGAGGCATGGAGGGCTATGGACTAGGCACAGGTCAGTGGGATTAGGCAAAAGAAAAAATGGTTCGGCACAGGTTAGAAGGGCCCAAGGGGCCCGTTTCTGTGCTGTATGTTCTATGGTTCCTCTCCTTGAGGTATCAGTTTGAGACAGGTGGATGTGACAGGTAGTTCAGCAGGTGAGAAAATTCAAGTCTGATCAAGCGCGCACAAGTTTTTTGCTGCCTGTGCAGACGAGGGCAAAATTACTGAGGTGGAAAACAAACTGACCAAGGGACCATTAAAATACTTGCTATGGCAACCAGGAGATGGTTCCTGCAAAGGTCAGGGTTAAGCACATCTTGTAGCTGAAGGGTGTTGTGAGAATACATTTATACAGTTGCCATGATCTTTACAAGAAGCAACCAGGCAGAACAGAGTCCTGTTTCCTTTCCAGCCAGAAGGAAGCAGCAATAATGATGAGCGACAAGTCACAGAGTGGACACAGGGCACACATGATGACAACTCCCATTGACATTTGCTGATCCTATGTTGACACCTTTCGACAGATGCTGCCTCGCGCAAAGTGGTCTTGTGTCAGCCTCTGCTGGATAATTGTGGATGCCCGGACCATTTCTCTTCCTCTCTGTTATCTAATTATCAGCAGTAGAGACCGCCAAATGAAGTTGTAATGTTTCTGAAAGTGGACGGTTCATGGCCTTGGTCAGCTGGCCCATTGGTGAGTCACATGACAGACTCGTTAACTGGGGTTATGGCCGTAACATTGACTGCAAATTTGTTCATTACTGTATTGAGTTTGTTGTCCCAGCTGAGCACACACTGAAGTCACTGTGTATTTAAGAACTGATTCATAATTTTTCAGAGCCAGTTTGACTCAGGGAGGGTGATGACTACAACAGACATGATAAAGTTTTGGATTTGGTGTGATATCACAAACTCAAGCCATATCTTTATCTTTTGTTCTGAATACAACTATTTGGCAAGTGTCTGGCAATAGAGTTTAATTTATATCGTGCCTTTTATAACCAAAGTACTTCAGGGTGGATGAATCACTTTTTAAAGAGTAAATAGTGTTGTAACTAAAGAAGCACAGCTGAATTTTCTTTCAAATACAGATTTGAAGTTGTGATTAAAAGAACAGATAATTTCTTATGTGTTGGATGAAGGGCAAATATTAGCCAAGATACCATGGACGTCACCTGGTTTCCACCCAAGTGGTATCATGGAGTCATAGAGAGTCACGGTCACAAATCGTGGAACGGCCTTCAGCCCAACTTGCCGATGCCGACCAAAATGTTCCACTCACACTCGTCCCTCTTGCCTGCATTCGGGCCATACCCCTTTAAACCAGGGCAGGCCAAACTACAGCCCCTAGGCCAACTGCGGCCTGTTGCCCATTTTTGTGGCCCGTTAGAATATAGCCTCTCACAACAAGTTGCACTTCTTAATTTCAACACTAGAAGTCGCTGCCATTTTGAACAACTTTTTCATCGATAAATGACGTTGAAAAGGTTTACGTCAGTGAAGAAAAAAAGTTTACCTCCGCTTAAGAAAAACACCCATTTACCTCAGTTGATTAAACATGGTAGAACTAAAATGATGGAAAGTAGCAAGGGAGTCCCGAAAATTTCAGACACGGTGGAAAAATGAATACTTTTTCCACGAGTCGAGGGAGAGGGTGTTGTTTGACTTGCAAGGATTCTGTTAACTTTAATAGCCTATCTACAGATATACACATTGCATTATAATCATAAGGTGGACACTTGGGCCATGAACCATATTCACTGAGAGTGGTGGAGAAATGTTGGCAATGGCCTTGTCCCTTTCTTGATCTTTTTTCCTGTTCTTATTTTGCACCCAGCTATTTATTTTGCACAGCTTTTTGAATGAGAGTTTTAAAGAGTTTTATTGCATTCATTGAAATTAAATTTAAGAGCAGCAGATCGATTGTAATATGTAAGCACATCAATAAACTACCAGAATGTCAGCAGTTAAACTATACAGTAGTGTAGTATAGTTATTTTGATAGAAAATGAATTTCCAATGGCACCGGGATTTTCTGGTCTTAAAACATCATTTTCTTGCAGTGTAACTATTGAAAACTGCCAGAGGCTCCTTATATTTTTCTGCATGTGGCCCACAACCACAAAAGGTTTGGACACCACTGCTCTAAACCCATCCTATCCATACATTGTTGAAGATTTTACATTCGCTTAAGATGCACAACTGCAATTAATTAATAACTCAGATCTTGACTCAAGAACAAGGTTGAACTGAAAACGTTCTGACTCAGGCCAACAAAAGGTGGCCGGGGGGACTAACTCAGCACGTTAACAGGGTGTTGCAAGCAGATAGAAGTCTCTTACCCTGGCTGTCCCTGGATAGGGGGCTTGTGGGATTGGCGTTATCCCCAATTTGCTCTGCATTGCAGTCGCTGAAACAATCTGTGCTGAAGACATGGCAGCCATATTCTGAAGAGCCTTATCCTTTGAAGCTTGATCCTTTAAAATAAAGAAATATGGATGAGCAACATACTCCAGAGAAATAGAGGACAGAAAAGATAAAATGGACAGTAAACTCAAAAACAAGGTCAGTGACAATGGGAAAGACCAATTAAAGTGATTGTGCCACCTTGGTTCAGAGATCTGTTCATTAACCCAAGATGATAAAATTATTCAAGGAAATCTTATCTCACTGATTCCAACATAATCCATCTTATTTGGGGTACAAGGCCACTGATGCTTCTATCTTCCTGCAGGTGAAGCTTACTTTTTATTCAATTGATCATTGGGATCCCACAATGGGCGAGATACCCAGAAGGTTGTCTTGCAATTTGGTTGAGGGAGCAATGTTGAATCATATAATCCACAATGTATGCCAGGGGAATTTGGGGAAAATAATTACTTTGGAATCTTCTCATGTTTTTATTTTGATGACTGGCCAAAACTGCGAAGGATTGGCAGAACCTGAGCATAGGTTTTCCAGGAATGATCCTGGGAGAAGAAAGCAAATGCCAGAAGACAATGGAAAATGTCCACTGATTGTAATTTATTGTGGTTGAAACTCTGAAAAATAAAGTTACTACTGTCCATGTGGAAAGGTGATCTGAGGTCAGTTCCTTGCAAGACAGCCCAGCACTTTAAAGGGATTCTTGGTGGCCACATATAGCTCATCAGTTCTACACTTCAGCTTTCAATCTAAATATTTCTGCCAGCTGGGTGAATATCTGGAAGGGTTATTTTTCTCCAATGCCATCGCTGCAGAGTTTCATCATCATTTTGAGGGACCACCTTGCTTTATTTTTTGATTCTGAGGATCAATTGCGCTGAGTTCGACAGAAGTTGTTGTGACTATGTCAGACTATGGACCCCAGCAGCAATGAAGCACGCATTAACCCAATAGGCGATTGAGATTGGAAGGCCTCAAGAAGCAGAAGGCAAAATCTTTGGCATTCTTTGACTTTTATAAGCATGACAGAACGATCTTCTTGTGTGTGTGTGTGTGTGTGTGTGTGTGTGTGTGTGTGTGTGTGTGTGTGTGTGTGTGTGTGTGTGTGTGTGTGTGTGTGTGTGTGTATCTTCTACTGTGTGTGTGTGTGACATCAGTGCTACACCTGACAAAGAACCTCATGGAGATCATGTAACTGGGCTCAGATCCTGCAATAGATTCACATCACCAAATGTTTTGCCTGCATTTAAATAAAGCGAGAACAGGTTTTAATGATTGATCTCAGCATGCAAAGTAAGAAACATGTCATTGGCGGTGGGCATATCCAATTGGAGAATTTAATTTAGACATGCGGAACAGTAACAGGTCCTCTGGTCCACAAGACCGTGCCTTCCAAAAATAAGATCGCTTATCACAAAGAGCCCTGATGCTTAGTGATTCATCTTTAATCTCAGAGGCTCTGTATCCTTCACTGCAAGGTGGAAGACTGCTTACAAAAGGAGCAGTTGTAAAATAAAAAAAATACATATAGCAAGGAGCTTAACCCACGGCAAGTGTTTTGGAGGGGTGCAATGGAGAGGAATTTGAACATACCAGGACTCTTGTTAATTTCAGTGAAAGGCAACCCACCCACCCCTGTCAATCAATCATAACTGTCTTTTATGAAGGATTGTCTCCCCAGATTCTAATGAGTGCAGGTCCGCACTGCCGTTCATCTTATTATCCCTCTTTAGAGAGGTTTCAGGATGGAAGTTAGCAGATGCATGCACACTAGCACATTGTAGGGGCACTCCATCTTATTTAACTGTCAGGAGAAGTTTCCCTTAATACTGGCACCTGGGAGAGCTGATTTCCGAATTTCTATTCCCAAGATCTTCAACTCAGGGTGAAATCAGTAACACTGAAAATATAAAAAGGGGAGTGAGGTGTCGAGCAAGGAAAGTGACAAACTGTCAGAGTAAAGAATGATTTTTTGTTGTGGTATACAACAAAACAGGAAATGTGCAAGATGTTTAGAATGCAATTCCAAATTCTAGGACACTTTGCTCAAGTATAAACATTACCATATACTGCCCTTGTTTGCTCATTCCTATTGCTCCTCAACTTTCAAATCCCAACATTTTTTTCCCAAATTCTCATAAAAGGTCATTGACCTAAAACTTTTTAATAGATTATCACTTCGTAGACAGTTCGATTGAATATTTATCCTATCAGGAAGACTTCAACCCTGTTTTCTACATCAGAGATCATTAAAACTGAAAATGCTCATCATTACTTCCCCATCCTAATTCTGGGCCCAGTGCCATGGAGGATTATAGATCCTTCAGCCCCTATCCTGGACTTTCTTTTCCCCCAATGTGGCGAAGGCTTCTGCCTCCGCCACTCCATGAGATGGCACTGTCCAGATCACCAACCTTGCCCATCTCTGTCATTAATTACATTTTCTCTGCCCTGGCAACACCTGCATGAAGCCCTGCACTCTCAAGTGTTTCCTTTCTTCTGCTAATGAGATAACTACGATACTCCAGCTGGGGTGTCTCGCTGCTCTTGTATTCAACATCTTGGCTAATAAAGTCTATTGAAATACCTTCTTAGAGTGAAACACAAAAGGTGCAGATGCTGCATCTGTCGTAAAAACACAAAAGTGCTGGAGGAACCCATCAAGCCACACGATGTCCATATGAGTTAATGATACACAACTGACATTTCGGGCCTGATCCCTTCTTCAAGGTATGAGAAAAAGGCAGGTGGACAACTGAATAAAAAGGCTGGAGGGTCATCCACTGTGCCCTGTGCTCTCGTATATTGGCGAGACTGGACATAGACTGGGAGATCACTTCTGTCAGCATCTTCGCTCTGTCATCTGCAATAGCGTGGATCTCCCAGTGGCCATCCATTTCAATTCCCCGTCCCCTTCCCATGATGACGTGTCTGTCCATGATCTCATGCACTCCCAGACTGGGACCACTCACAATATTGGACGATCTCATGCACTCCCAGACTGGGACCACTCACAATATTGGACGATCTCATGCACTCCCAGACTGGGACCACTCACAATATTGGAGGAACCTCAGATTCCATCTGGGCACCCTCCAACCAGATGGCATTAACATCGACCTCCAGTTTCTGTTTGCCCCCCTCCCTGGCCCCTCTTCCATGCCTCCTTTCCTTCAGCACTGGCATTAGAATCATTAGTGTTTCCTCTCCTGATCCCCAGATCAATCCTCACCTTCCTTCTCCTGTCAAAGTAAAGAACGATTTTCATCTCCAGTTATGGGCTTGTGTCTGTTGACTTGTGCTCCTCCCCCCTGCCCTTTCTTCCCTCCTCCCCCCCCCCCGCCACTTCATTCAGACACCCACCTGCTTCTTATTCATACCTTAAAGGACTCATCCAAAATGATGGATTATATATCTTAACATTTTTTTTTAATTCCAGCAGAAGCCACTTCCAGCCATTTAATCCCATGCCACTCAATTACACCCAAATTACTCTACAACCCCGAACATTTTGAACAGTGGGAGGAATCCGGAGCACCTGGAGGAAACCTGTACAGGGAGAAGGTACAAACTCCTTACAGACAGCATCGGATTCGAACCGGAGTCGAAAGCTCTGTAATAATATTGCACTGGCCATTATGCTACCAACGGACGATGTGCGACCAGCTGAGATCCTCCAGTATTTTTGTGTTTTTACTCCAATATCTTAATCACTTTATCTACCCATCTTGCTACAATCAAGAAAGAATTTTATGGACCTTCTAATCTTTTGCACTTCTGAGTATCCTACCTTTTATTGTGTATTCCCTTGCTTTGCTTGATGGGTCTAAATGAATAAACTGCAAATTTCTGATTTGTATTTGTTACCTCCTCAAGTGTATTGATATCTCTTGATTCCTACTATTGCAACCTATATTCCTCGGTATCACCCTCACTGCCAATATGGGTGCCCTCGACAAGCCTTTTCATTATAGCCCTTACATTTAATCATTAAAATGTACCTAAAACTAAAGGAATTTGGAATTCACAGCATGTTTGAATGGTGGAAATAGAATCCATCAGTGCCTTCAGATGGGAGTTGCATAGACACTTGGGAAAAGTTAACTCGGGGATGAAATGGTTGTCTACTCGGAGATTTGATGACTAAAAGACCTTATTCTGTGTTTAAACAATTCTGAGATTCTATTTCTCTCTGTAAGTTGAAGCTCCGCACTCCCTGTATCTCTGAACCTTGGTTTCAGTTGACAACTGATCCTTTGTTCCCTACGAAAGTGGTACAGGAAAGCACCTGACTGAATGAGACTCACCAACCCCAGCTGAAATGAAAACTCCCAAGAAGGAACAAGTAAATCTTAGACCTACAACAACCTCAACAATTTAATGAGTTAAAAAAAACTTTTTTGGTAATTTACTCCCAAATGAGGAAGGAAGACCAACCAACACAGGCAGTGCCAGTAACTGTCGGTAAAGAGATCACTGGGGGATCAGAGGTGGAGAGGGTGAGTAAATTTTTCTTGGAAGTCACCCTCTTAGAGGATCTTTCCTGGACCCAACACACTAATGGTATCGTGAAGAAAGCACGTCAGCCTGTCAACTTACTCAGGAGTTTGAGGAGGTTTGGTATGACATTGGAAATCCTGGCCAATTTCTACAAATGTGTGGTGGAAAGAGTGCTGACTGGCTGTATCAGTCTGGCATGCGGCACTAAATGCCCGAGTGTAAATCCCTCCCAAACAGTAGTGGTTACAGTAGCCCAGGACATCACAGGGAAAACTCTCCCCACTGCTGAGAACAGCAGCAATCAAGGATTCACACCACCCAGCACACAGACTGTTCTCGTTACTGCCATCAGTAAAGAGGTATAGATGCCACAAGACTCGCACCACCAGGTTCAGGAACAGCTGCTCCCCCTCCACCATCAGAATCCTCCACAGCAAGGTCAATCAGGGACTTTTGCATTTTATTGATTTTTAAATTCTCTCTGTATTGCACAGTTTGTTTACATTTGTTCTCTGATTACAGTTCTTTATTAGTTTACATGTGTACTCTGTGGACAATTTTCTTTTGCACAACCAATTAGTAGTAACTCTGCCTTGTCTGCAGGTAAAAGAATCTCAGAGGTGTATGTGATCTCATATATATACTGACAATACCTCTGAACCTAAGTTAGTTCAGTTCAAGTGAGTAGAATAAGGGGGATTAAACTCCTGGGCCCAAAATAAACAACTGGACATCAGAAGAAAAATTTCTACAAGATCAGTGTGATGTTTCTCATTCCATACAGCCTCAAGATTTTGCAGAACATGATCATTGAATAAAGATCAACTTTGGGGTAGTTTCAACAATTGTTAATCATGAGGCAAAAGACAAATGAATTAATGGAAACACGGCAAAGAAGCAGGCCCTTCAGCCTACCAAGTCCATCAAGTACAATCCTACATTAATCCCGGATTCGCCCGCTCAACTACACACCACGGGCAATTCACTGGGGAATTAAGTCTCTCAGCTATTCTGAATGTGGGAGGAAACCCTCATAGTCACAGGAAGAACAGGCAAAATCCACAGAATGCAGCTGGGAGCAGGATTGAACTTAAGGCTCCTGCGCCAGGAAGCAACAGCTCCCGTACTTGCACTTGCTAAAAGGTTGTGCGATAAAGACTAGCAGAAAAACTCTCTGCAGTAAAGACTAACATGGAAACTAACCTTATTGGTTTAGCTATCTGATAACTGCTCTCCCTTAGAATCAAACCTTAAGTGCCAAGAGAAACATAATGGTTCTATCAGCTCAACTTGTGAGAAACAAAACATTGTTTTAAATAGGAATAGCAAAACCTCAATCTGGATTGTAATAAATGGGAACATGAAAGCCTTTCTCCTTTTCAAAGGGTTATCATTAGTTGGGGGGTGGGGGGGGGAAGAATTCCTAATGCATAAGCAATTTATTGGTGAAAAGCATTTCATTGTCACCATTGAGTAACCAAAATCGCAGGTTGGATGCAATAGGGTTGAAGAAAATCAAGCAATTTGACATGTTAGCAGCTGCCTAATAGCCAGGGAGGAAGGATATTGACTACAGGGATGGTGTCACTTGGTCAATCTTAAGATGAACTATGGTGAAAATTTTACAGGGCTTGACTTCAGCAGAGGGCAGACAGACTATTTGTTTGTCTTTCCCATAAAGGCGTTTAAAGGCGACGTTTGGAGAAGTTAGGGGTGAAGGAGAAATGACCCACAGAAAGTATCCCTTTCACCAAAATATTTGCGGGTCTCAACACGAAGGAGGATGTAGCATGTTGGATCTAACCCTGAACTTGCCTGCCGTTCAGGAGCCATCTGATGCTTTATAGCTCAAACCCTTCAATATCCTCCCACAGCTTCCCCTTGTAATTTCCATTTCCGTTACATAGTAGCTCAGTAAAATAATTAAGTTATTCTGGGGTTTAACTTGTGCTATCATGGCCTTCAACTTTTCCTCACTGATGTTGCTTTCTCAGCTCCTCTTCCAGAAGCAGTCATCAAATCCAGGTATACCCCATTTTACGAATGTTCGCTTTACGAAAATTTGCTTTTACAAAGAAACCCGTGTTGGCTTTCACAAAAGGGTTTGAATGGGTTTGTGCTTTTATGAAAATAGCCTCCAATGGGTCTTCGCTTTATGCCATTTCGGCTTAAGTTTCAAAAGTGGGGTATACCTATTTCCATTCGGCTTCACAAAGCAAAAACACAATAAACTGAGGAGAACGGAGAGGACCAATGGTCTAAGGCGGCCATTCTCAACGTTTTTTTTTTGGCTATGGGTCCCTTAGGACTCTGCTCAAAGTTTATGGGCCCCTTCCCTGTGAAGCAGCCAGGTTAGTTGCTTTCTTCGGTACATCTCTCCTATTGACCACATAACAAATATTTAGGATTTCAGTCCGTGGCCCTCCTTAAATGTGCTGTGGCCCTCCTGACCCCCCATTGAGAATGGGTGTTCGAAGGAAATTGATTATCCGCAAGGGTGAAGTGCTGGAAGAATTGAAGGGTCTAAAACCCAACTCTCGTGGATCCAATGGCCTGCATCCCAAGGTTACAAAATTCACAACTGCAAAGAAAGCAGATGCATTAATGATGACCTTTCAAAATTTCCTAGATTATGGAGTAGTTCCAATAGACTGAGTGGTAGCACATGTTATGGCGCTATTTAAGAAAGAAGGGAAAGACAAAATTAGGAATAATGGATCTGATCAACTCGCACCTGTTCTCACCAGAGTGGTAGCGGAATTGTACCCTTAGAAATTCATCAAATGCTTCCAGATGGAAAATCAAACTGGGGAATCTAATGAAGCATTTGGTGGATGTAACAGGTTAGACAAGTGTAGCAGAGGCCTTTCAAAAAGTATTTATTAACTAATGATATTTTTGCACATTTGCTTTCAAAAAGTGCTCACAAGGTTGGGGTTGACGAACGCAAGTCACAATAAACTGATGAAAGGAATTAAACTATGGAAATAAATGGATAAATTTTTTTTATGTTGGAGACAGTAACTACTGTCTACCATTTATATCAATAACCTCAATGAAAAAAACTGTGCCATGTCCACGTTTGCCAACAAAACAAAGGGAAATGAGTTGTGAGGAGAATACAAGGCATCTCTGATAGCAGAAACTGTTTAAATTGGCAGGCAAGAACATGGGGTCTATGCAAATATGAGGTACTTTTAAGCAGGACTAGGGCAATCAATCTTGGTGATCAGAGGGAGCTGGTGAGTCGGACGAGGAGATCAGCAGAAAATAAACATGCAGTAAAATCAAGCAGTTAGAAATGCAAATAGTATGTTGGACTTTACTACAAAGGGGCTTGGCATACACGGTTAAGGAAACCCTGCTGAGATGGCACTGGACTTTGATCAGCCCTCACTCAGAGCGTTGCATTCAGTTTGTATCTCCGTACCCAGAGGAATTCAGCGCAGCGTATTTTCACTTGAATGATTCCTGGGACGAGTAGGATGTCCTATGAAGGAAGATTGACTGAGACTGACCAATGCCCACTCGACTTTGGGAAAGGTGAAAGGTGATCCCAATTAGAGGAGATGATGATGAAATCCTGCTTCCTCTATCTGGATAATCCAGAAGCAGATAATCTGGACAATCCTCTAACTGGATAATCCAGAAGAATAGAATTAGAGGAGGCCGTTGATCCGAGGAGAAACTTTATGAAACTCCTTCACAATTCTCCAATGCTGTCAATGTCTACTTGTTGAATGCAGTCAAGAACGAGAAATAAAGATAAGGAATCGGAGAACACGGAAAGTGATTGGGAAGGTGGATGTGAGGCCAATGCACAACGGTTAACTTTGTGAATAAAAAGGTTTAAAAGGCATATGTTTCGCCTTCTGTTCCACAATATTCCCCAAAAGGATCCATCCTGAGAACTAAAGTTTCTCTGAGACTGACACAAAAATATTCCATCGTAAACCATTCATCCAATACTCCCTGTTTCATTACAGCATAGAAAGAGACCACTTCAGCCAATGAATCTGTGCTGCCTCACAGTGCAATCCCATTCCCCGACTAGTAATCCATTCTCTGCATATTGCCGTCGGTTCTACCACTCACCCACATTGTGGTGGGGGGGGGAGGGGAATGGGGTGGGGACTGACGATGTCAAATTAGCCCACCTGCCCACACTTCTTGGATATATGAAAAAACAGAGGGATCTGGAGGAAACCCACAGGATCACATGGAGAACGTCGAAGGTCAGAACCAAACCTGGGGTACTGGAGTTTTTTCCTAATGGCTCTACTAGCTGTCATACTCTGCCACCCTCAGGCAACAACCATCTTCAACCCTTTACAGATCTGGCACCACTTTTATTTGCAACTACTGCCTTAAGTGACTTTTACATTTCATTTCAAATGTTGGAAAATGAAAGACAGGGGCAGTTCCACAAACACAGCATAAAATAACAGCCAAGGAATAACCTCTTCCAGCCCAGGTTGGATCAAAGCTATTCTTGGAATGTTCCTACTAACAAGCACACCTTTCTTGCTTAAAAAGAACAAATGAAGACTATAGGCTATTCCAATCCTTATCAAGGATATTTGAATTCTGGCCCCTTCCTTAAATAAATTGGATTAAATGGACAATCTGCTGGCACTTTGGAATTGGACAGTGATCTGTCCAATAAAGCACTGGAAGTAACCATGCTTCCAGAGTCAAGTAATTGATTACTTGAACCTCAGCAAAATTTCATTGGGTGGGGGGGAAAAAGGGCCTGCATTTTAGAAACTGACTGCCAAGCTAGAGTTTGGAGCCTCCTGAACAGGTCAGTTCAATTCTCCAACATACTTTGCAAATGGCTTGGTCTTGGAAACACCCTGGGCAGGAGAGGTTTTTTTAAAAAAAATATCACATGCACAAACATGCACACAAATGGACAAAATAATTAGATACTTACCACATTCATTGCCTGGATTCAAGAAAAACACATCATTAATGGGATTGAACACAAATTTTCATTCAGTTAATCACAACAGTGAAACCTGCCCAGCTTCCTTTATTTCAATAATTCTGCCGTGGGTTGGCGGGGGGGGGGGGATGGGCAAAATTGAGCTCATGCAACTCGTTGATAGTGGGACTATCGGTAGGCACCTGCTAGCAACCACAGGACTTAATCAAGTCATTGGTTTAGGATGCTTGCTTCACGATTAAACTGGAAACGGGCTTGGACTGTAAACCAACCCTTCTTATTTTTATTAGATTTTTTTTAAATTGCCTTCTTGAGTGAAGTTTTTGTATTTAATGCAGCTCTCAGCCCTCTGCTTATTCTTTATATTGAATATTCTCAAATTCAGACAACTGATACCAAATTCCATAAAAGCCACTTTACACAAAACATTGGGCCTCGATAAAAAGGAAAAGTTCAGTAAATGCTTTTAAAAATAAACTAGACGTTCAGATGTTTTAACCTGAGCACCACTTTAAAAGATGCAGTCAACCTATTATTTTGACGTGACAACACAGTAGATGCAAATGATTTTGCAGTGTATTCGGCAGAAACTATTATTTTCCAGTGTGTCCCGGATTTTTGAGCAAGATCTTGGTGACGTTCTTGACGATGTTTATAGAAAGGTTAAAATGACAGCCTGATTCAAATGGTTCGCAGCACCTTGTTCTGCGGACTTCACATTTTAAGGATGGGCTCATGAACTTTTCTAAGCAGGTTTCACTGGACAGACAAAACAAAATGCAGTCAATAGTGGTGAGAATTTTACAAACATGCATGATAAATATCTTTTAGGAATCCTACTGAATATTTTTCTTCACAAAAAAGTCCAAAATTTAAAAGACATCAGCTGGAATGACCACTAATTCTACAGACTATTATGCTTCAAATAAAGTCAAAAATGTAAAAAAAAGACCTTTGACTGAAACGAAGAACTGATAGGTGGGAACTGGTCAGAGCTGGCAGGCATGTGTCCGTAGGGATTGAGTTGCTCTTAGGACCACTGCCATTCTAACCTCACCCTTATTCTCGCTGATCTATTTTCAGCGTTTCCGCCTGCAACTCATTCCTAAAAGCTAGTGAAAAGCAGCATGTGGACCCCAGATCTCAAGTTCGCCACTGGCCATTTCTCTGGATAAAGATAAACTCTGATGTATGTGGTACCTTTATATTGTAGAGAAGAGCCTTACAGATCTACACTTTTGATTCTTGTCGATCGTCGATGGCCGTCCTTTCTCTACCACTGCTCTGCTTAATGCTGGAGGTAAACTTTCATATTTGAATTAAGCAGCCTCTCATGCTCATTTAAATTGAAAGTCAAGTTCAATGAAGATACTTTGGTTAAATGAAGTTAATTTTACTCTCATTAATCCAAATACAAATTGGACTCATTTCAAGATCATTCAGATTGCCTCAATTCCAGAGTGCTGGAGATGCTGTGCAAATGAAAGGTTTTGGTTTTTCCCTTTGTTTAATTTAAAATGGGGGGAATGACTTGCATTTATATAGCACCTGCTTCTCAACATTTCAAACGTCCGTGAAATTCCTCTATGGTGCAGCCACTGTTGTGCAGGCAAATATGGCAACTACCTTATGCAATGCCAAATCTCTAAAACAGAAGAGTAATTAATGTGCCGGTGAAGGTGAGAAACAGATGGCCTTCATCTTTAAATTATACCTTGCGTTCATTGTTAACCTTCCACCTTTCCCTATCCCTCAGCGTCCTTTCTTCCAGCTCCACACATCATAATTTCCCATCCTTTTTTCTCTTCTGCCCTCCCACCCATTTCCATCCACCATTTTATTCAGGCACCTGACAAACCTTTGCTCATTTCAGGCCCGAAAGCATATCTTTGGTACATAAAGAGCACAGCGTGACCTGCTGAGTTTCTCCAGGCACTTTTGTGCATCGAACTACATTCACAGCATCTGCAGACTTCCTTGTCTATCAAAAATGAACTTACTCTCCTTTAAAGGACAATGCAGAACCTTATCTGATGAGATGAGAAACTGACATAAACACTGAAGGTGAACCCCACAACTTCTAACGTGGTGGGAAGACCAAGGTGCTGCAAGTAATGGATGGGATTGCCTTGGGTTTCATCAGAGAATTGTTCCAGGATCTGAGGTTTTGATTCCATACAAGCATCACAACCTGCAAAGTGGGAGAACTGTGGAGGCTCTTCAACACTTCAGTGAAGTTTTAGAATTCTTTTCAGTCGGTGCCACCTTTGATGGCTCCGATTATTAAGGGAAGGTTGTGACAATTCCTTTCCAGCTAATGCTTGGTAACTTGCTTTACTGTTCGCTCCACTGTAAATATTTTAGCCATTCTTTCTATCACTGCCACCTTCTCCCACTATTGTACAGATGAGAAATCATCTAAAATTACTGAGAAACGCAGTTTAGGATTCCGAGATCATCCAGAAGAACTTCAATCACTTTTACGGCAATGACACAGTGGAGGGGGCTGGAGGGGGGGGGGGGGGTGGTGTTCACACACAAGATCGTGCACATTTGACTTGTTTACCCTATTAAACTCAGTGGGTCTTTTTCAGGATATAGGCGGCACTTCAAGGCCAGTATTAAAAATAAAAAATTTAAAAAAAAAAAAAAAAAAAAAAAAAAAGGCCAGTATTTATTGCCCATTATTAATTGCTGCTGAAGGCGGTGGTGTGCTGCCTTCTTGCAGTCTCTCTAAAGATGGTGCTCACACAGTGTTAGTTGGAATGGGAACTCAAAAACTAAGCGCCAGGATTTTCTCCAACATGGGATTCCACATCATTCATAATTGGGCTAAGGACGAAAAGGGTGGCATGTTAGAGTAACGGTTAATGTGACGCCATTACTGTGCCAGTGACCCAGAGCAGTCTGTAAGGAGTGTGTACATTCTCCCATGTCTATGAGGGTTTCTCCAGGTGTTTTGGTTTCCTCCCACGTTCAAAAGACATACAGGGTTGGTAGGTTAATCTGGTCTATTTGGACGCACAGGCTTGTGGGTCAGTAGGGCTTGTTACTGTGTTAAAATTAATTAAAAAGTACAGGGAAATGGACTGTGGTGAGTACAATAAGACTGTGGCCATACCAGTCTTTCATGGTCAATGCTTTTCACACGAAGGTTACAACAAGCCAGCTCTGAAATACCGTACATGTTGGCATACAAGATCTTTTAAAACGTCATTCCAAAACCAGGAAGTATAAAAATCCAAACCTTAACCGCGAAGTCTCAGCGCTCCCCATGCCAGGCTTAAAATCTGAACCTTAACAGCAAAGACTCAGCGCTCCCCTCAGGGGTCCATCCTCCCAGTCCAACTGCCGTCAGCTCTGTTCAAACTTTAAACCAGTAGTGGTTTATTTTAAAATGTGCTGAATAAAATTTAAACTTTACTGGATAATTTTCTTTGAATATATTGTGAATTAGTACATTAAATGTGCTCAGCAGTAAATGCCAGACGGTGCAGTCTTCTACAGTGAGTATAGCTCAAAACCGACACTCTAGGTGGAAATTCAGGGGCTTGTCTTATACAGAGTCGTCTTATACGCCCTTATACATTGTCCCCTGCAGTCAAAACTCTTCCAATCGCTTTGTGGTTTATAACAAAATAATTGAAGCAGTCTGGGCAACTAAATACTGTCTTAATTAGTTACATCACTTTATAACTGCAGAATTTATATCCACAATATTGAGGGTCGAATAGACTGCATTGTGTTGTAGTGCTCTATGCTCTATATTGCCATTAAACCGGATATGTACATATCAAAAAATTGAGGCTGTTCCTGATTTGACTACAGCTGAGTTATTGGTGAAAAAAAACTTCCGAGGTGTACTGGAGGCATCTATGCAGAGAGCACAGAAATGAACATGAGGAAGAATAAAAAATAAAAACAGTTTAGTGTAGTGGTTAGCGCAACGCTGTTACACACCCAGCGATTGGGTCTGGGATTCAAATCCTGTGCTGTCTGTTATCACACTGTATATCTAAATTAAAAACTGTCAATGCTGAAAATCTGAAAACAAATAAAATGGAAAACATAGCCAAAACTCAGCGGATCTGAGGAAAGGGAAGAGGTCAAAGATTCCATGTCCGTGAACCGATGTCAAAATGCTGCCAAACGGCCAAGTTCCAAGCTGAGTGAGAGAATGTGGAGGCGAAGGAGCAACATTGACCAGTTGGGTGAGATAAATGATATGGAGAGTACACGTGAAGACGTTGTGTGGCCCATTGAGGTAGTCTGACTTCAAACTCCTCAGTAAATGTATGGCCAATGGAGCCCAGCTGTGAGCAAAATGCTACTGTGCTGTTTATGGAATTCCCCACTGCTCCCAAGACACAGGCTGCTGTGTTCCTGTGCAGCTAATCTGAGTGCTGGTATCAGCCTGTCAAGAAAGCTCCTTGTAAGGCAAATATTTCCCATTTGACACTGCAGTGTATTTATTGAAACAAGTGCAGTTTTTGTTTATACAAGATAAAATTACAGGCCAAATAAATCACAGGCAACTGGGCATGGTTTGTAAAAAAAATAACTCGGATTTAACACTTTGCTTTAGAGGATGTGTTAACCCTTTGAGTGGGAGTCTGGGTGTACTCTGAATCACAG
Source organism: Narcine bancroftii (assembly GCF_036971445.1). NCBI lineage: Eukaryota > Metazoa > Chordata > Chondrichthyes > Torpediniformes > Narcinidae > Narcine > Narcine bancroftii. The sequence continues at coordinate 224,966,167 of NC_091473.1, read as the reverse complement.
CAGAGCAGATGGAAGGGCAGTTACCGAAAACAGTTGGCTGAGATCAAATGGGTGGCACGATTAGCGTAGTGGATAGCACACTATTACACCACCAGCACCCTGGGTTCAAATCACACAGTTTGTATGTTCTCCCCATGGCCTGTGGGTCCCCAGATGCTCTGGTTTATTTCCCCCCCTTCAAAATATACAGGGATTGGTAGGTTATTTGTATGTATTTTGGCCAGAAGAGCTTTCTTCCGTGCTGCTTCGTTAATTGGCACAGCATTGTGGGCTGAAGGGCCTGCAAGGCTCGATGCTCTAATGCTCATTTACAATGCATACATATACACTCCATGAAGCACGTTGATGAAGCCATCTCTGTTCAGAGGTGGTAAATCTCCAATGCACAAGTTAACTGCTCGGCTTAAACCCTAGGAATTGAATAATATTTCTGTCTGAGTTTCTCTTTTGATGTTACATTTATTGTGAGAATTTGGACATTTAAGTGAAATCTTAATACAATGCGGTGTTCGTACCAGTCACTTAAAGTATCATTGGGTGGGACAAAAGTGGCATAAGGCAACCAGCTCACGTCACTCTTATTGGGTCGTTTTCCCTCACTACTGACTCTCACATGCAAAAAGATGGCAAAGGTCCAGAACATGAAACCAACATTCAGGAGATCTCATCAAAACACACAAAATCCTTACAAGGCGAGAGAGGCTCATGGCAGGGAGGATTGTTTTTCCTGGGTTTAGAACTGGGTGTCACAGGTGGAGAATAAGGGGTGACAGTTTATAACTTAAAGGAGAAGACACGTCTGCACTCAGGTGATAGTGAATCTTTAGAATACTCAACCCTGAGAGCTGTAAAAATTTCATTCAAGATGAGGCTCGATAGAAATCTGGATATAATGGAAATATAGGTCATGCCAGAAGGTGGCAGGGAGGTAGAAAATCAGACATGATTTCAAACATGTTGGAGGGTCTCCTCTTGATCACAGTTCTTGTCACCCTTAACAGAGGGCAAGAGCAGGATTTAAAGGCACAACATTAAAAAAAAGAGGGAACAAATGATAGGGCTCCAGATTGGATTGTATGTCAGAGTCTCTGAGAATACAGGATGTCATGTGTCCTAAAGAGGCACACTGAGTATACTGGTTTGCAAGGAATCATTAACCATTAGCTCTGCATTTGTTCCAAGCCATCTTCTATGCTTGTTCCAATGTGCCACCCAAGTTTTCTGGTGCATTGAGGTTACATGCACGAGCATCAGGTGTTTTAAGTAACCCAGCAAAACATTACATGTCCTGTTTGAATTTGACATTTGTTATTTCTGGGTGTAGGGCAACCTATTGGATGGGAGTATTACCGTATTTTTACACAGATAACGCACACGTTGTATGTATTTTTTAGACAAACCGGGTTACCGACCGTGCATCATTTCTGTAAGTGCACTATACCAGAACTTTTTTTACATATTGAATATAAAATTGAAGTTATTTGAGCATCAACTGGTACTACATTTTTAAAAAATTTAAATCACAATTAGTACTTGCAATCATACTACTGGTCATGTGACTCTCCTAAGGTAATGCTGCATCATTCTTGCCAACTCCAGGTTCACAGGGGATGCTCTGCAAAGGGGCTGGGGTGCCAGAGGTGAATGGGGCAGGATGAGGCAGAGGTAGCTGGAGTGTTCAATTACATTCCAGGATCTGTTTATGGATAATCTTTTATCATTCTATATATCCTAAACACACACACACACATATATATATATATATATATATTATAATGGTTTTTAAAAATCAAGAAATTTGTATGATGAATGTGGCTAGAGGTGGTGCGAACTTTTTCATGAGATCTTAAACAAACATATTCCTTTGGTGTAAATCATCCTAACCACTTTTGGACATTTTGAAGTCAAATCAAAATGTTAAGGTGCCATTTCAGTTTGTGAATCTATATTGAGCCCTTTTATTTTGTAAATGCATTAAAAATGTGTGTGATTGATTACATCCTGAATGCTGAGGGGGTTCTTAAGACTTGCTGCTCCTCTTAATCTCAAGATGACCTCATGCTATTCAACAGGCTTCCATAAAGATGTGAAGTTGATGGGACACATGGTATTTCATAGAGTCACCAAGTGATGCATCATGAAAGAGGCTCTTCGGCCCAACTGTTCATGTCTCATCAGCCTGCACTTGACCCATATCCCGCAAACCTTTTCTATTCATCTTCCAGTCTAAATATCATTTACATGTTGCATTGTACCCACCTCTCCCACTTCATTCACATACCCCATCCTCTCTAGGTGAAAAGGTGCCCCTCGGGTTCCTTTGAATCTTTCTCCCAACACCTTAAATCTATGCCCTCTCCTGGGAATACAATTATGATTATGTATTTACCTCTAGATCTCTCTGTTCTCCAACTCTTCCCAGGTCCCTACCTTTTACTGTGCAAGTCTTGTCCTTGTTTAACTTTCCAAAATGCAAGACCTCGCACTTGTCTGTGTTCATTTCCATCCTTGGCCCATTTCCCCAATTGATACAAACTTATTGTCATAGAACATTGCAGTACAGAAACAGGCCCATTGGCCCTTCTAGTCTGTGCTGAACTATTTTTCTGCTTAGTTCCATTGACCAACACCAAGTCCATAGCCTTCCATACCTCTCCCATCCATGTACCTGTCCAAATTCTTCTTAAATCTGAAAATTGAGCCTGCATTCGCCACTTCAGCTGGCAGCTTGTTCCACACTCCCACACTTTCAGGGTGGAAATTCTGCCCAATTGAAATGCTTAGCTCTATTTTTTCCCTTTCACCCTTAATTCATATCCTCTGGTTTGTATCTCATCTACCTCATTTACCCTGTATATACCCATCATGATTTTGTAAGCCTCTATCAAATCTCCCTTCATTCTTCTATGGTCCAGAGAATAAAGTCCTAACCTGTAACTCATTTCCTGAAGTCTGGGCAACATCCTAGTAAATCTTCTCTTCACTCTTTCAATCTGCTGTTGTCATCTCAGATAACTTTCTTCACTGTCCACCAACTTTGATATCATCCGCAAACTTATTAATCACACTGACTATACTGTCATCCAAGTCATTAATATGGATAACAACCGTGGACCTTGCACAAATCTGCAAGGCACACCACTGGACACAGGCCTCCAATGTGAGTCACAGCCTTCCACTACTACCGTCTGTCTCCTATCATCATTATGTCAATTCCATATTCACTGGCCAGCTCATCTGGATCCCATGCAATTTGACCTCTGGACTAGCCTTCCAGATGGAACCTTGTCAAAGGCCTTGCTAAAGTCCACGTAGAAAACATCCACCACCTCCAGGCCACTTCATCACTGTTTAAAACAAAAATACTCCCACCCACCCCTGACTAAAAAATAATGCAAATATCTTGGTAGGGCCTGCAATTCCTTCCCAAACTTTCCACAATGCCATAGGCATTGGAACTTACTCTTTTGTAATGTGGATATGTTCCAAGAAATCACTATTCATTTTCCTTAGTTTCAACAGTATGTTAAATACATTTAAGGCTTTGCCCATCTCCTGTGACATTGATCCTTCAGGGGACTATTCTCTCACCTTTGACCCTTAATCTACTTATGAAATCTCTTAGGATTCTCTTTTACCTTATCTATCAGAGCCATCTATTTTTTCCCTCTTAAGTGAACCCTGCATCTCGTATGCTCAAGGGATTCCCTTGATTCTAGGTGCCTACAGCTGCATAGGTCTCCTCCTTTTCCCTGACAATAGCAGCATCCCTCATCAACCACGAATCACTAATCCTGTCCACTTTGCTCTTCACTCTAATAGGAATATGGCATTTCTGAACATTTTCTATCTCATTTAACAGACATATCTTTGCCTGTAAATAGTTCCTCTCAATCAACTTTTCAGAGCTCATGTTTGTTGGTATTTAAATTAGCCTTCCCACAGTTTAATACCTTTTACCAGAACTATTTTAAAACCAATAGAATTACAGTCACTGGTCCCAAAGCACTCTCCCCATTGACACTTCAGACACCTACCCTGCCTCATTTCCCAATAGAAAGTACAATGTTGGGCGATCGACACCAGCCATTCCCCATGAACTCTGCTCAACGGTTATGGGTCCCCTTGTCCATGAAGCAGTCAAGTTGATTACTTCCATGCTTCTCTCCAAAAGATTACATAAAAAAAAATTTAAGATTTCAGTGCATGCTCCCCCACCCTAAATATGCAGAGGCCCCAGGGAGGTCATATGGCCTCTGCAGAATGGTTAGTCCACACATTACTTGAGAAAATTTTCCTGGACATACTTAACAAATTCTGCCCAATTGAAATGCTTAGCTCCATGACAGTCCCAGTCAATTTTATGGAAGATAACATTATTATCCTTAAAGATATCTGCGATCTCCCTATATAGTTGTCTTCTAAGTCTCGCTGATTATTGAGGAGCTTATGGTACAATCCCATCGAAGGGAGGACCTATTTATTTCTAAGTTCTTCCCATTCTCATTGGATGACCCTCCCCCCAGGAATAAATTCTCTAACAACTGCTGGAATGGTCTCCCTAATCAAAAACGTACCCCCAATCTCCTATCTCCGCACCCTGAAACATCAAGCTGCCATCGTGCCCTTCTCTCAATCAAGTTTATAGTTAGTTATGGCTATAATAGCCCAATCCCATGTACCTATCCATGCCTGGAGTTCTCCTGCTTTGCCTGTCAGCCTTATCCATGACTCTTTGGTTAAGGGGGGGGGGGGGGGGGGGGGCAGAGGGATTGATTTGCCTGAAATTTTACACAGATAAAAAACACAAGTACGAATTTTAAATAATTTTTTTAAAAATCAACCGATGATACACAGTTAGTACAAATCACCCAACATTCAACAAAATAAATACGGTTTTCCATACTGTTTTGTCTGTATTTGGCAGGGAAGGGGGTGGTTCTTTCCCCCCCCTCCCCCAACTGCCCCCGAGTCATACACCCTTGGCCTTCTTACATGAAAATAAATGCAGTTAAGTCTCTCCAAACTTCCTCACTCCTGCCTTGCCCCAACCTGTCCAAATCACCGAACATGCTAGCTTTAACATTTATAGTTGCCTCACACTATTGCATTGGTTCCACTCCTCTCCCAGAATAGCTTAAAGTTGCAGTCTCTTGGCTTTTTTGACAGCACCACACACATTAAGGCTTTCGCAAATTTATGCTTATATTCTGAACTAAGCTGCAATGAATTTATAGACTAATGATATTTCAACATGCTCATTAGTATTAAAATATAATTTTAATTTGGTAGCCAGTTAAAAGAAATGGAAACAAATCTATCCTTGCATAATTACTGTGAAAAATCAATTACTCTTTGGCAGTGAATGTATGTCTTGTAATTATATAGGTCTAATCAACTGGCAACGTCTTTCAAAAGTTAAAAGAGCAAATTTTACAAACAAGTCAAATTCATTGAAACTAAATAAGAGATCTACATGGGAAGGTTAAACCCAAGGAATCCAGCAACTAACATGATTCTCCAATGCAATTCTGCAAAATCCACCAGGATCGTGAGGTTTGCTGTTTTTTTACATTTCTTGCAGAGTTTGTTTACTTTTTCTGCATTGGTGATTTAATGAGGTAGGGATTTAGAGACAGGTTATTTTGGAGAGACTGGAATCGGCAGGTTGAGGCAATACATGATTGGATTACTCATTCTTTAATTCTCTTTGCCACAAGCAAGGTAGGGATCAGAAATGAAAACAGAAAATACCGAAAAAATGCTTAGCAGTTATACATTGGGGGGGGGGGGGGGGAGAGAGAAATGCTTAACATTTCAATCCAATGACATTTCATTGGAAATCCCATCTTGTTCTGACGAAAGATTTACAGCTTGGAATATTAACTCTCCATCCCCACCCCCTCTCTCTACACACGTTTTCATGTCAGATTTTCATCATTCATGGTATATTGCTTTAGTAAATCAACTTTGTAACAAGATTTTCCTTTCAGGCCCATAACTTCTCAAGGATTTGGGGCAGATGATTATTACCCTAACATATTGATACTTACAGGGCAATAAAAAGCTTGCAATCTCTGGTTGAACTACCTGCATTTAATAAAAACAATTGCATGACCACCATCGAGATACCATGATGTCTACACTTGGATGTTGAGAAATTGAACTTCACCCAATTTAGAAAATCAAAAACAGGTGCTGTGCTTAATTCTGACAATTAATGATGGATTCCTAATTCAAACTCATTAATATTGATCATTGCAACTAAAGGGTCTTGTCAGCCCTCTTGTTCACAGCAATGCTCTCCAGTCCAAGCAATGCAAGAACTGTCAGGCACAAATGGTGCACATAAAATCAATGTCCCAGCAGGGATAGTTCAGTTTGCAGCTGGATGGAACTGGTCATGGGGGTTTGCTTCTTGTTGTGCAGGTTGTAGGCTGCACTATGTTGGTTAGATTTCTGCTATTAGAGCTGAAGCAGCCATTGTGCACACTAATGGTGCTGTAACATGCACAAGTGGCACTGGAGAAATAACTTGCACACCAGGGTGAATCCACTTAGGAAGTGAAAATCAAAAAAAAAATCAGTGTTCAGGCTTTGATGATGAGCCTTCCATAAGTACCAGATGTCCCTCCCACTTTTTGCATTTCAAACTCATTCATTTTCTGCTTGGTACAATTCTGAAAGAGCTATCCCAAACAGCCCTTCAGCCCACAATGTAGTGCCTTCCTATGTAAACCTACTCCATAACCAACTAACTTTTTCCCTTCCCCACACTCCTAACCATCTATTTCTCTTATATCCATGTGCTTATCTGAGAGTCTTTTCAAAGTTCCTATTGACCAAGTCTTCACCACCACCCACGGCAATACACTCCAGGCACCCACCACTCCCTGGGTAAAAAAAAACATACCTCCGTTATCTCCGCAAACATTTCACCTTAAACAGATGATCTCTGGTATTTGCTACTTGTCCAGGAAAATGGAGCTGGCCGTCCACCCTATTTAACACTGTCATCATCTTAAATATCTTTATTAAGTCCCCTTTTATGCTTTGTTGCTCCAAAGAGAAAAGCCCTAGTTTTGCTTCATATGACATGCACACCAATCCAGGCAGCATCTTGGTAAATCTCCAAAGCATCAAGATCCTTCCTGTAATGAGGCAGGCAGAACTGAATGCAATACTCCAAGAGCGGACTAACCAGAGTTTTATCGAGCTACATCATTATCTCATGGCTCTTGAACTAATGAAGGCCTATGCCTTCTTAACCACCCTAACAACGCGCAGGGTAACCTTGCAGGAACTTGAGAGATGTATTTAAACATGTTAATGAAAATCAGAAAGACTGCCAATACTGGAGATCTGAAATAGAAATGCTGGAAGCATTCAGATTAGCATAATCTCTGAGAATATAAACTGAGTTAATTTTTCGAGTCTTTAACTTGAATGCTTTCAGTATTTTTTTGTTTAATTTAAACAAACTGAATGGCCATTAGGATTTGTCAATATAAAGAACAATTTCAAATGGAAATGCATTAAGTCACAATTGTTTCCCCCCTCCCTGTTATTTTGATATCTGTTGTTTGGCTTTCAGATCTGAATTCACAATGTAGATTGGAAATATATGAGTTCTTGTCATTTAACAGTAGCCTCTCGGCATTTCCCGCCATAATGCCTTTACTTACATTGTGTATCTCATTTGTTTTAACAATCTTAAGCAATCCTTACTTTGGATTAGCTCATCCTACAAAGCTTTGATGAAAGATTTAATCAGAAGAAATGCAGCCCTTAAAATAAAATTTTGTCAAAGAGCTTAGATCTGGAATCCTTTCCTCTTCTAAAGGCAGAATAGACACTTCCGACTAATAAACATTCCTCCTGCCTCTCTTCCAAGAATAATTTTTGTTTATGTGTTCTCAAAGATAATGAGGTCAATGGTATATTTGGCCAGACTTGTTACTATTTTCACTGGGTGGGTCATGTTGCGGCCTCATTAGAAGATTATGAGCTCAAATCTCTCTCCACAAAATCCAAATAGTTCTGAGAAGGTAGAGGATGCCCCTCAGCTAGATTTAAAATCAGAATCCATTATTGATTGCCCAAACAACATCACTTTAAAAATTGACTTATTTTGATGACCAGCTACAGGATATTATTGCACACAGTTAGGGCTTCCACCTTTCCTATACTACAACAGTGGCTGCACGTGAAGCTTTTCATTGCCTTGAAAGCTCAAAGGTTTCAGAGGTTGTGCAAGGAGTTTCTTTCATCTTTTCGAGTTCTGCAGAGGCTGGGGGTTTCACTCAGTGCACAGCCAGTGCTGTAAGAATCCCCAGAATTTCCATCAGCAGCAGGATGATCAAAATGTGTGTATGTGTGCACTTAATCAGCTGAATTACCATCCTGAAGCTGCAAGGTTAGTCACCAAAGGCGAAAAGGTCACAAGTGTCCAGCACGCTTGCTATCTGCCACTAAATTTAAATGAAAAACAACAAGACAATACATATTAAAATATTATTAAAATTAAACCTGTCTTTTTGCAGAACTCCAAATGTATCAACCGCAAGGAAATGTACTTCAATCTTAGTTAAGTTCAGTATTTTGACTCAATATAACAGTCAACTAATTCCACCCTGATATTTGTGTAAATCAAGAGTTTTTGGGACGTTACTTTGCTCACTTTCTCTTCCTTGCAACTTGCTGGCAGATAACGTACAAGCAGCTCAATAAACTGAAACATTGATGGGGGTCGAAAGGCGTCTAAACTAATGGGTGTGCTTTTATCATCCCGTAACCTAGCCCTTGGAGCTTTTCAAGAGTCCAGGAAATAATTCATACCTGTCAATCCACAGTGGGATTAACAAGAACAGAGAGGATTTTCTGCATTCTCAAAGCTTAAATGACATTTATTGACATTTGCTGGAGAATATCAATCTTGCAAAGAAAAAAAAATAATTTTTTGTACTCTATCGCCTCCCTGATGCCTAACCTTCACCAACACTATATAAAAAAAACACGTCTGGTCACCAGCACATTACTGTCTTGGAATCATGCCTGTGTATAAATTGGCCACCAAACAGCCTACATTCTACCAGTGACTGCATTCAAAAAGAATATTTCAAATGCTGTAGTTATATGGAATGTACCAAAACTGCAAAAGGTGCTATAGAAATGAAAGCTCATTCCCCTTTTCAGAGATGCCATTAATATTATTACGTCCTTAAGAACTGAGGCAGTTGTTGATTGTAGTAGATGGCATTTTCATAACAGAAAGCGTTTACACTCTTTTATGCCATCTGTCATTCTCTCCATCCTGGTTGTAGCAATGTCTATTCCTTTTCACTATGTTCAGCCTATCCTTCTCACCCCTCCTTTGCTGGTGTTGCTCACCCTAACCAGTGGCAGAGCAGCAGGTATTGGCCAGGAAAGCAGATGGTACAAAAATAGAAGTCCTTGCGTGAGGGAAGTAGTCGTGTAAACAGCATACAAACTGATTGGCGAAAGAATTTCCAGTTCAGTCCAGGAACCAGCTACCCTTCTGAGCCAATTGCCCAACTTCTCCAGGGAAACTGATGTGGAATTAAGGAATCAAATGGATCCAATAATCCAGCATGGGAAATTAATACAAGTTGCCTTTTGCTGCACATACTCCGAGAGAGAGAATCAGTCCTGTTAAATGATCGTCCAAAGCTCAAGGCCAACTAGCAAGGAAGAGTGATTGTCAGTGATGAAGGGCTCTTCTTGAGCGGGGCAACAGCAGGCTAGCAGCATGCACAGAGGGAGCCAGGTTGCAAGGTGGAACTCTTCAGAATGGAGAATGACATTTTCAAAAGTCTGAACTACTGAGAAAATTACAGATACTTACTCAGGCAGAGAAATGAAAAAAAAAGAGTAAATGCTCCCCATTTAAAATGTTCTCTTGGATCAAGTTCATAATCAAAGCTGTTGGTGCTCCTGTTGTATGTGATGTCACGTATGCACTTTGACAATAAATCTGAAACCTGGATCTAAAAGCCTGCTTTTGTTGGTACAAAGTGCAGCAGATGCTGCCCTAATGGGAATTTAATGGTTCCATCTTTAAACTAGCCTGATTGGCGCATTGAACACAAACAATTCATGAGTGGGTCGCCCATTGAGCAGGAGTCAAGGCAACCCCTTTGTTAGCTTTCGCTTCTTCCTCCAAAGTCCTCAATCCCCATGTTAATTAAAAGCACTAATCTCACTGTTGCCAGAGAGCAAACATAAACGTGGACCAGGCCAGGAAATGAAAGCAGGTTGAAGTTCAGAACCAGCTTCATGCAACATGATGGGTGTGTTGGGAATAGAGAGCCAAATAAACAGCTGTTGGACTAGAGAGGTTAAAAGGAATGGCATGCTTGGTGATAGTAGGATGGAACAGGAGAGAGGCTGGCTACAAATTCAGTTCATCACGGCAGTTATTCCCAGAATAAGCATTGAATCTGAGCATGATATTGCTGAGCTAAGCCAATATTTAGGGAACCCAGTTCTGGTTCGGAGAGATAATGGGGGTAATATCCAACAGATGCAGTTATTACAGGTATTGACTTACTAACTCAAGAACTTTACAAAAGCCAGGAGACTACCTCTGCCCAAACCCCACCAGTGAGATGAGTTGGCAACCAAATGGATCTGTGTGCCCACATTTAGTCAACTTTAGTTTTGAAAGAAAATTAGACTCGAAGAATGCAAATCTCCAATGCAGACCTTGTGAAAATGGCATCTAATTATTGAGGTGCTGGGCATTAGGGCCACAATCGGAGTTGTCACAGTATAATTGTTAAGAAGGATGCCTCTTATCTTCACTGAAGAAACTGTGATCCCTCTATATAACTCAGTTGCCCACCTGAACGCTAACATCACCACATAACTGCAATGAGGAATTCCAGTCTGCTGTTAAAATTGGGTCAAGTAGAGATGCCACTCAAAAGGTCACCTCACTAGGGCAGAGCTGATGAAGAATGGTCGAGCATTTGTTCTCGCTTCTATTAGAAGCTCTGGCAAAAGGTCAGTCTGGAAACACTAATTGCTGCATTTGTCACAGATGCTGCCTCAATGGCAGAGCATTTCCAAAAGGCTATGGTACTTGCCACTTCACAAACGAGGAACAGTCATTTGCAGTTGGATGATCGATGTGACATAAGCCATGAGATTGTTGCTCAACGTTGAGCTTGGCTTTTGGGGAGAGGGAAGGTTTTGAGATTATATCCAGAGTTAAAAAGAGGGGAGAAAACTCGGTCTAAATACCATACTAAATTCAGCAGTGCTCCTCTCAAATGCTGGCAGACCCAGCTCCAACCATCAGGACTAATGGGATGGAGTTGGCTGGCCATTGGTTTCATGGAGAAGGTTTGACCACTGCTCCAGAGTGCGTAGCCCAGATACTTCTCCAGAGGAATGACCCTACCAAAATGGTCATTGAGCACTTCCAATTAATGCAGCAAAATTAAATTTTCCTCTACAATGGAAAAATAAGAAGCTAAAATAATAGTAAATATAGATTTTCTGCACAACAAAACCTGGAGTCGCCAGGTATTTTATCTGTGCTATTGTGACCTTGGTTAAGGACAAGAAATGTTCTCAGAAATCAAAGTCGTCTGATTTTGCCTAACCTAATATTTTCAGTAAGCCTGAGGAATGGGATCTTTCCCTCAGTCTATGGCCACTCCTGTCTGTGCTGCTGGGGAGAGGGGATAACACTGTGCAGACTCGCTAACTCAGCAAAACAATTTTCCAAACCCCAGCTCTTTGGTATTTCCCTGCTCTGACAGCCATCCTTTAAGAGCTACAGTTGCAGCCACGTGGAGCCACATCCACTGGCAGAGATTCAACCCAACCCAGGTTACTTTGGACACAGTGCTCCTCGACATCCTGGCCTTGCTCCAAGACCATGTGGCTTTCCCCTCGCCTCCACTTGGAAGTGACTTGGCTGAAGCAGGCACCCTTCAGTGTTCCTTTCCAGGTTTAGAACTGAGCCCAGAGGGGAAGCACCTCAACCCACCCGCTTCTCCACATCAGTCCCTGCTCTGACTTCTGTTCAAGCCGTTTCAAGTTTTCTTAGGGGCGAACAACAATTTGAATCCCGATTAAGGGATCAGCCTCAGGCCCTTTATCTCCTATGGACGCTGGATGACTTGATGAGTTTCTCCAGCACTTTCGTGTGTTGCACTCAATAATCTGTTTTCATGTCTCTTTAACAGCCACGTTCACCATTATGGCTCTGCACAACCAGGACTGGCCAAGCCTGAGTTACATCACTTCTAAAGGGTGGCAAGAAAAGGTATGATAATGACTTGGAATCATGGCTTAAGAGGAACATATTGATCTGCTTTTGTTCAGATGATCTCGACAGTCAGGTAGTTGAGTAGTGGCTGTCCAGCTGGTTGTTGTAAAGAGTGTACAGGAACTAGAGAAATGGCAGCAAAGGAGTTAGAGGAATGGTGGTGATGTGGACTGCACCAACGTTGCACTGAATCTCCTGTAACATCCACAGTTAGTGTGTGCAGTTCTAGTCACCATGGTATAGGAAGGATTTTTTCTTTAGTTTAGAGATATAGCACGATAACAGGCCCTTCTGGCCCATGAATCCCTGTCGCCGAAATACACCAATTAACTTACCAAACCCTCTACGTTTTTGGAGGGTAGAAGGAAGCAAGAGCAGCTGGAGGTAACCCACGCAGGCCTCGGGGAGAATGTACAGACAGCTCCAGATTCCAACCTGGGTTGCTAACCACTAACCGTCCCACCCGATGAAGCTCGAGAAGGTGCAGAAAATATTCACAAGGATATTGTTGGGATGAGTTGTAAGGAAAGATTAGATAGGAGCAAAGGAGACTGGGGGGTGATTTATAGAAGGTTATCATAGATCAGTTGGATTGTCACCATCTTTCTCCCCCAGAGTAAGGGAATCCAAAACTAAAGGGCATTAGTTTAAGATGAGAGGGGAAAGATTTTGAAGAGTCTTGAACTGTACATTTTTCCTCACATAGGGTAATGGATACATGGAATGAGCTGCCAAAGGAAGTAGTTAAGGGAATACAATTACTGTGATTCAAAGATAGGAAAGGTTTGGGGCAATATCAGCCATATGGGACTGTCAGATAAGCACCTTGGTCAGTGTAGATGAGTTGGGCTGAAGGGCCTGTTCTCTGCAGTATGATTCTGCTACCCTCTCTCCCAACCCGAGGAGAAGTTCATTTCCTTCTATCTGCTTAATTAAGGAAAAGTATGAAAATTGGAGACGACAGAGGTAATTCGGCATGATGCATTTAGAAATGGATGATTCGATGTGCCCAGATATTCTGGATCCTAAATTTCTACGAGAAGTCAGGGTGGACAAGAGTGGAAGGGTTTCCAATCTTTATCAGGCACAAGGGGAGGTACGGGAAGACAGGATAGTGACATGTCCGTGAAAAAATGAAAGGACATTCATTGCGACTACGGGCTAGTCAGTTTAATATTCTGGAGGAATCAAAACTGATCAGGCACTTGGAGAAAGATTAATGAGAGCCAGCACTGACAGTCTGCCAAATATACTGAATTTTTTTGAAGTGAAAAAGTTAATGAACAGAATGCAGTGAATTTGATGAAGAGTCACATCAAAGACTGGTTGGCGCACTGAATAGGTTCTGTATTAGCTGGTTTAAAGCAACAGGCTGAGGACTTAAAACAGTGAGATATCCTACATGGTTGATTTTGGGACTGCTGGTTGATGGAAAATGGTGCTCCCAAGAGTCAGTGCTAAGACTGCTGTTCACACAACGAGAATGTGCAAATTATGCTCAAGATACCAAATTTTTTGGGGAGGGGGTAGTGATGAAACACAGAATGAGGATGCTACCCACCATATGCAACTTTTGTGCAGGCAGGAGTCACACTGAATTTAATACAAAGAAGTGGGAATCTTAGAACTGTGAGGGGATGTATTTTGGCAGATGTGATAGGATTAATGACCCAGTTCTAAAGATTATGTAGGAAACAGGAATTCGGGAGCTCAATTGCAAATAACTCTTGATTGTGACTGTATTGAGAGAGCAAATGGCAAAGCATGTGGGATCCAGGACCTGATAAATACTTAATGAGTGCCAAAGGGTGGTAGTTAGTTATGCTGAGCCTTTGTCAAGATCCGGTCAGGTCACAACTAGTGTTGCAGCCAGTTCTGGTCACCAATATAGGGGGATGCAATGAGAATTTTATTTAGTTATGTACTGAACATTAACGACACCGTAAGTATTGCGCTCTGACCATGAGGTAAAGATGAGAGATATCAAAAAGAAGTAGACAGGCCCAAGGGAAATAAGCTTACAAGGGTAATGGGATAAAATGAAGGAATGAGACGAATAGATTGCTATACAGAGGGCCAGAATGGACTCAATGGGTGGAATGGCCTCTTTCTGTTTCCAATTATTCCATGGATCTACAATTGAATGGGTTCTCCACTAATCACTCCTTTTCAATGATCCAAACTGTGTGGTGCAATGAAGTTCACTCAATCCTTGAGGGGGAAAATGTCCTTGGGTTTCAACGTTACTGGCATTTATTACCTAAATTTAATTGCCCTTGGAAGGTGAGGGTGGATCTTGTCTTTGACCCACTGCAGTCTGCCCGCTAAGTGCTGCTAGGTGGGGAGTTTCAATTACTCCCCAAATTACTCTAAATTGGAAAAATAACTACCTCTACTTGAATAGCTGGTTACACATGGTAATGATTATTTCTGGAGTCTGGAGTCTAAACCAACCTCTTGTAGCACAGTTTGAACAAAAAGTCTGTGTTCTGTGGCTCTACTTAATTTTGTTAAATACAAATTGAATTTCATCTTTTTCTTTCCCCTCCCCATTTCCCACTCAGCCCCTTGCATGACTAAAGCATCCAGCTTAAATTGAGTTCCCTTTTTAGTGGGATCTTCATAATTTTAGCTCTCCTTTTCCCTTCCCGCTGCTCGCAAAGTCACCATCAGTCAGAACGCTCCGAGATTAACTACAAGCTCTCCTGTCTGTGGAAATACTGCTCTGGCAGAGATCACTGCAGTTAACTGGGAACAGTAACATGCGGTCGGACATAAGCTAAATGCAGAAACAGGCCTGCCCGCTTGTTCCCATCACCCACCCCCACCTCACCCTGAACTGGGTCTGCTAAACTTGGAAGCTGCTGTGCCGAGGTTTTGGATGAACACAGCACACCAACCCACCTGAGCAATGAAAGGTAGGTTGGATAGAAAGGAAATGGAAGATTATACAGGAGCAAGAGAGAGGGGAAAACCATGATCAAATCAGTCATAATACTTAATGATCCCTGCAGGTCAGGCTACCTCATATAACCAATGACCAACTCATTCTTTTCAATGCATTTCCCTGTCCTTATCTTTTCACTTTCTTCCTTCCCCAACCCAACCATAATTTACCTGCTTTTGTTTATCTGCAATCTTCCAAAGCAACACATTCTGTTTCCAGAACACGTGAAAAAATTTCCCCGAATGTTTACTTCATTGGATATTTTGAACACCAGATAATGAAGTTCTTGGATCTGGTTTTTCTGCCCTGATTTGACCCTGATCAATTCCTTTACAGTTTACATTTGTCTTCCCCTCGTGTCTATAGAAGTGTCGTTCATCGGGTGTGGGTCAATGGCAGACTCTCTAAAAATTCACGGGGTCAGAGAATAAAAGCTTCAGTACCAATTCAGGTTACGCATTGGAGATCAGACTTGTAGAAGATTTCAAGATAGACCTCGATCTACTGAGAGGTGACCGAGTAGAAGGCAGACCTACTGAAGGGGAAGTAAGTGGAACTAACTGCATGCAGGCAAACTTCTGGTAGCCTTGTATCTGCAGAGTCGAGAGGGTTTAGTTCACAAAGCACAGGAAGCAAGTTAGTTTGCGATTTCACTGCACACTGCCACAAAGCCAAAATAAAAAAAAACAGTCACCCCATTAAGAGCCAGAGAGAGCTGAGACCTGAACCTGAAGTATAGCACAGTTCTGATAACACCGGGGGATGCTCAAGGAAAAGATGACTGATGCAAATTTGGTTGCTCAGTCACATGCAGGGAGACTGTGCTGATTTCAGCCAGACTCCAGACCAAGTTCTAAAGCTGCACAACTGGCACCAGTTCACTGATCAGAAAGCACAATCACAAAACCTGCTGTGAAAGATCATGGTGAAACCACTGGGTTGGCAAGCTGCCGGAGGTTTAGTGGTCAGTTCTAACGCTGACTTCTCCAGACTGAGCACGATTTTTCCAGCCGGTGGGTTTATGGGATGAAGTTCTTCTGGGGAAGTCTGGCTGGTTCAGAAGCCTCAGTGGGTGATCAAAATACCTCCGTAACCCAACATTGCCTAGTTAATGCTTCACATGGGCCTTCTCACACCTCACAGAACACTTTCCACTGCACAGATAAAATGGACCTATTTAGTTTTCCTTTCAACCTAGTGACACTATTCAACACGAAATGATCCATGGGACAAGGTTCACATTCTTAACCCTCACTGGGCAATGTTTTCCCTTATGTGGGAAAAGTGGCAGATGGAGTTTAACCCGGATAAATGTGAAGTGACCTATTTTGGAGGGTCCAACTTGGAAGGTAAAATGCATGGTTAATGGCAGGATTCCCAACAATTTGGAAGAATTGAGGGTCCTTGGGGTCCCAAATCCATACCTCTCTCACTATTGCCCTGAAGGTTGATAGGGTAGTTAAAAAGGCTTGTGGGATGCTGTCCTTCATTAATCAGGGGATTGAGTTGACGACGTGTGGGGTAATGTTCTCGAGAGGGTGCAGAGGAGATTTACCAGAATGTTGGCTGGATTGGAAAATGTGCCTTATGAGGCAAGGTTAACAGAGCGAGGGGTTTCCTCTTTGGAGCGAAGAAGGATGAGAGGAGGCTTAATAGGGGTCCACAAGATTTTGAGAGGCATAGATTGAGTGGACAGCCATCATCTTGGTCCCAGGATGAGAGCAGCAAACACTAGAGGACATATGTTTAAGGTGAGAGGAGGAAAGTTTAGGGGAGATGTCAGAGGTGAGGCTTTTTTTTTTACACACAGAAAGTAATGCATTACTCGGGATGGTGGTGGAAGCTGGTGCATTTAAAAGACTCTTAGATAGGCAAATGGATGCAAGAAAAAGTGTTATGGGAGTCAGGAAGGGAACGTTTACATTGTTGAAAGTGTTTTTACATGTCAGCACAACATGGTGGGCCATAGGGCCTGTACGGTTATACGTTTGTTCCATGTTTATATTGCCTACTTTTGGGTAGCCACACCAAAGAATATTGTTTTCTCTATCTATACAGCTCCTTCTCAAATTCCCAGGATGATCCTTGGTCTATGTCCAGGAATGAAGAATACCAAGTCTGGGACCAACCTAATTCCGAATTCTTCCTGCTGTTGAATTTCATGCCCATGAATTTGATCTGATCTGATTGGGGAGTTAGAAGGATTGGAACACATTGTGATTGGATAAGAATCCATGCAAAAGGACAGGATTAGATTTGGCCCTTGCATTTATTGGACCAATCGCATTCCTTTTGTTTATCTTTCCTCCACAGCCTTGTACTCATCAAAATCCCATTATCCAGCTACACCTCAATAAACTGGTCTCCTGCACACATAATCTAGTCTTGGTTGATCTTGGTTGATGTGAAGATGAAGGGCACCAGGTAGAGTCTGTGACCCATGCTCCACCAGGTAAGGTTCTGTCGGGGCATTCACTACAAAACTTTCCTTGCCGACCACATGCAAGGTGTCATCAGCCTGATGGGTAGGCATGGCTCTGCACTCCAGAGCTCCTTTGTACTTTAATGGGTAGGAGCGTTGTGGGGGGGGGGGGGTGGGGGTGGGTGGGGGGGGGTGGGGTGTAGTATTGTGAAAGGATGATATTGTGAACTTTGGATATGGACTGGAAATCTTTTGGAAAAAAGCAACAGCAGTTCGTTGGCTGTTCCAGGAATGGCCAATGTAATCTGCATTACCCTCATGGCACGACATGTCATTATCACTGTGTGATAATGGCAGCTGTAACCTGTATCACAGCGCGATGACATGGCAAGCCCTCCTCTCGTGACAAATGCGGTGCAATGCTTCACATCACCTGACAGGTTTACCAGGACATGCCGTCCCCAGCAATGGAAGCACGACTCAATTCTTGAGATCCAAGGTCCAACTGGATCTCCCTCAGCAGGACGAGTGCCAAAAGTGTGAGAAGATCCGAAATAGCATCCTATTTATTGCTCCATGCTACTTTTTAAATTTGCTATTGGTTGCCTTAGCAACGTCAGTTTGTGTTGGGGAAATGGAAGGAATCATTAATGTTTATAGACTTCAACGTCACTGCCAGAACATTTGGAACCATCAGCACTCCTCAACTGAAGGAGGTTCCTACAACTAGAGGGCTTAAGTTTAGAGTTAGGGCTAAAAGGGATCTGAGGAAGAACCTTTTCACCCAGAGGGTGTTTGGAATCAGGAATGAACTGCTTGGGTGGCAGGTGGAGGCAGGTACTCTCACACCATTTAGCACGTGGATGTCTATGGACCAAGTGCTGGCAAATGGGATCAGTGCAGACAGGTGCTGGATGATTGGCATTGTGGACCGAAGGGCCAGTTTCTGTGCTGCACGACTCCACGCATTAGTTAATGGAGAAGCCGCGCACGCTCTGCCAGAGGAATTCAGCGGGTCCAGCAGCATCAGTGGGAGAGAAAGAACGGTTGATGTTTTGAGCCAAAAAACCCTTCATTAGGATGTTCCAATGCAGAGTTTTGGGTCAAAACATCGGCCACTTTTCTCCTCCCATGGATGAGACAGAGTTGGACCTGCTGGAGTTCCCCCAGCAGATGGGGTTTGGCTACAGCCTCCTGTGGCCCTCCAGTTCATGGAGGAGGAGTTGGGTTTGAGGGATGGTGTTATCAGAACTCCCTAGACCTGCTGTTCAGCCTCAACCAGCAGCCAAACACAAGGCCAAAGCAGAGAAGCGCATACCTTTAGCTTGGACTGAATCTCACGAGCTTTCCTTCGGGCAAGAACCTGCATATGACTAGACACCTGCAGGAAAGAGCAAAGGGGAAGAAAAAGAAGAGCCTGTAACCATGGAGATGAATGTCCCCCGGATTCATGCCGGCTGCACGTACCTTGATGCTTGCTTGGTACTCTCGCACTTTCTTCCTGGCTAACACCTGTATGTGACTAGACACCTAGGTTGACAAATAATTTAAAGACAAAAAACACAAATGAAAGGCAATGCTTCTGTCACTACAGTATACAGTGAATACATCATTAGTTCATTAGTTTAGGCATGCAGAGCCAAGCCTTCCACCACCATCTTTCCCCGCGCCCAACAAGCCCTCATTTTAACCCTGCAGCTGCAAGCAGCCATGCAATTGAAAGCCATGTTGCTTTTCTTGTTGGCCTGCATCCCTTGGGTTTTCCATTCACCTTCGTTCTGGAACGCAGTGCTGGTTCTTTGTTACTATGGCAACCAGTAACTAGACCTCCACTTCACCAGAAGCCCATGTGAAATAACCAGATTTGTTCTTCGAATCAGATAGCCTGGGGAACAGGCCTGTCTATCCACCCAAGCCCATGAAACCATTTCACCCATAATTGGTGCCCAATGGTAAATAAAGGTACTATCTGATTCAATCGCTTTCCCACTAAAAACAATGATGTTGTTTCTTCCTACATAGATGCTACCTGACAGGCTGAGCATCACCAATATTTTCTATTTTATTAGGATCAAAAATTCTGCTGCACCAGGCTACAATTAGCCAAGCAAGGGAATCCCTTCTGCAACATCCCCCCATTTTGTGGGTAATGCTGTTTATCTGTTGAGAAATGAGGATTTGAATTTGACATTTAAAACTATTGCATCCAGGGAAACAATTCTCCCTCCAGAAATGAAAGGAGTTGTGATGAAAGGCCACTGACCTGACTTATTAACCCTCACTCTCCTTCCTCGCAGATGCTGCCTGCATAATTGAATATTTCCAGCATTCAGCCATTTATGTTGAAGACTTCAATTTGTTTGGTTAATTGTTCCTCAGAATTTAATTGCCCGATGAGTGACTTGAACCTACAGTTTGTAGCCGCACCAAGATACTGATTTTGAGATTTTCAATGTAAGGGGTTGCATTTGCTGCTTTTGTAAGGAAAGAGGCAAATTGGAGACATCTGCATCACCTATAAAACGAGTTCCCCAGCTGGTCGGTGGACAGACAAGAGGTTGTGGGCCGCCCCCCCCCCTCCCCCAATTGGGTGCCCAAGTCAGATGAGGCTACGAGAAGGCTATCTCGGACCTCCTCTCTCCCACTATTCCAACAGTGACAATTGCGTAATCTGGGAAATGAACTCTGATAGCCTTGAAGATGGAAGAACATCGAACACTCTGACACAGGGACAGCCACTTTGGTTCACAATGTCTGCACCAAACATGACGTCAAATTAAACTAAAACTCTGCTGTGTGTATGTGATCCACGTCCCACAATTTCCCGCATTTTATACAGGTAAACCCTGCTTTACGAATACTCGCTTCACGAAAATTCCCTTTTACAAAGAAATTATAATTGGTTTATAAGAAGTTTTCACATTTACAAAAATTGCCTACATTAGTAGTCAAATGATCTTCGCTTTACGAATTTTCAGTTTATGAACTGTTTCCGAGGAATGCTTCCCTTCGTAAAGTGGGGTATAACTGTATCTTGAAGCATCAGAAATGACACCATCACACCTGCTTCCTCCATTATCCCTGGCAGACCATTCCAGACAATTGACACTCTGTGTGGAAAAAAAGCTTGCCCTCCCCCCCCCCCCCCCCCACTTTAAATGTGTCCTTTGGTACGTCATTTTTTTTAAATCCTGGGAGAAAGATTCTGACTGCCTACCCTAGCTATGCCTCTCATATTTTTAGAAACTTCTACTAGGCCTCCCCTCAGCCTCCAATGCTCCAAAGAAAACAATCCAAGTTTGTCCAACCTCTTCTTGCAGCTCATACCTTCTAATGTAGGCAAACCTCCTGAACCCTTTAAAAAGTCTCCACATCCTTCCTGTAATGGGGCGACCAGAATTTCACACAGTATTCTAAGTGCGGCCTTACCAAAGTTTTATACAGCTGCAACATGACTTCCTTTTTCTTGTATTCAGTACCCTGATCAATGAAGTCAAGAATGCCATGTGCCTTCTTTAACATCTTGTCTACATTGTGGTCACTTTACAGGAGCTATGAATCTGGACTATCACACCCCATTGCACATCAATACTTTTAAGAGACCTGCCATTAACTGTACACTTTCTTCTTCTATTTGACCTCCCAAAGTGCAATACCTCACACTTGACTGGATTAAATTCCAATCTGCTCTTTCTCTACCCATACCTTCAACTGATATATATCCTGTTGCATCCTTTGATAGCCCTCTGCTCTGTCCACATCTCCACCAATCTTTGTGTCATCTCCAAAATTACTCACCCACCCACGTACCTTTTCATCCATGTCATTAACATGCATCACAAACAATAGAGGTCCCAAAACCAATCCCTGCAGAACACCAATGGTCACAGTTTTCCATGCAGAACCACACATCTTAGCTGGCTTAATTCATCAATTAAATAGGTGATGCTGTGGTGGTTGTGATAATTGTCCACTGTCCTTTGAGAAATCCTCAGTCAGCAATGGGTATCAAAGTAAATAATTTTCAAAATAAAATTCAGTGTTTTTGCATTCTCTGTGAAAAATAATTGAATGAAGTCACTCCCCATTGGTCCGTGGAGATGTCCTGTTTGCTTCCCAATTGATGTAGGAAAGTACAGGGCGGATGTCCTGTGATTGATGGCAGCAGCATGGGCACTCGAAGGCAGGGCATGTGATGACACCTACAGGGATATGCTTAACCAATGTTGGCAACCCTAGGCTTGACAGAGCAAATGAATATTGCTGCTTTTGTGGGTGGCTGGCCCGTTCATCCCAATCAATTGCCCTCTCAGTCACTATTCATATTAGCTGAATGACGAGATGTCTTGCTGAAGGGATCTCAGAAGCAATGATCCTCTTTCTCCCTTTCAATGGGGTTAATGGAATCTCATGTCATTTGGAAACTCTATTTAGTGTCAAATAATTCAGTGAGGTCCATACTCCTTGGAGTAGCTTTACGCTAACTTTCCCATGCCCAGATCATCCTGAAAATCATCATTCATTGGTTTCCCACCATCTAAATAATATTCTGCCTTTCTCTCAAAGTGAACTACTCAGATTATACTCTACTTAAAGGGTAAGAAATTGTGTGAATCTGTTGTGCCTAAATCTGAGCATGTTGGGACATGAATTACAAAAGGCTAGACTGCAGGTGGAATAGATAATGAAGGCGGCAAATCGGATGCTGTCCTTCATTGATAGAGGATTGAATTTAGGAGCAGGGAGATTCTTCTGCAACTTACAGGGTTCTTGTGAGGCCGTACCTGGAGTACTATGTGCAATTTTGGTTTCCTTACTTGAGAAAGGGTATACTTGCTTTCAAGATGTTGCAGAGGTTCTTCAGGTCGATTCGAGAAATGAGGAGAGTAGCCTGGGACTGTATCCAATGGAGTTTAGAAGGATCGGGTGGGAGGTAGAATCTTATAGAAATGTGTAAAATTATGAAAGGAATAGATGAGATGATCAGAGAAGTTGTCTCCACTAGCAGATAAGACGAGAACTTTGTCCAAGCCTCAAGATTCAGAGGAGTAGATTTATGACAGAGGAGGAATGGTTTCTTCCAGAGAGTAGTAAATCTGGGATTCTCCGCCTAATGAGGCCTCATTAAATTTTTAAATAATAGGGAAATTAAGGATTAAGAGAAACAGATGGGGAGGGGGAGCTGAGACCACGCCAGATCAACCCTGACCTTAATGAACAATGGACCAGGCTCGATGGGCCAGATGGCCGACCCCTGCTCCTATTTTTTTAGCGGACATTCTAATGTCCTTCTGCCACTTGCTCAATCAGTCCATATCTACCTGTTGACAATTTTTGCACCCTCACACAGTTACTTGCCTACCCATCTCTGTATCATCACCAAACGTGGAAACGGTAAACGGTGCTTGATCTAACTTGGTGATGTTACTTGTAAGTAGCTGAGGCCTCATCATTGATCACAGAAATACCCCAGGTTGGCAATTTGAAAAATGATGCACTCATCCTGAGTTTCCTGTTAGTTCACCAAAGCTCTCTGCACGCCAGTACATTATCTTCATTCACACATGGAGCTCCTATCTTTGCAGTTAGCTTGTTTTGTGTCATCATATTGGATGTCCCTTGGAAATTCAATTCTTTATTTCCACCTGTTCCTCATTGTCCACTTTGTTTGTTCCATTCTCAAAGGATTGGAACAAATTTGCCAGACTGTCCATTTTATGAAACTGTGCAGATTCTGTCCAATTGTATTGTCACTTTCTAAATGTTCTGCTGCTATTTAAGTAATAAAATGTCATTATTTTCCAAATGGCAGACACCTGAGCAACTGGCCAGAGATCTTTTGGCCTTCGTTGCAAGGTAATGTTTCAGCTCTATAAAACTCTGGTTCAACCACACTTGGAGTATTGTGTTCAGTTCTGGTCGGTTCATTTTAGGAAGGGTATGAAAGGTTTAGAAAGGGAGCAGAGAATATTTAGCAGGATGTGGCCTAGATTAGAGAACATTTCAAAGAAGGTTGAATGAGGTAGGGCTTAATAAGAGAAGGGACTTAATAAAGGTGTATAGGATTATGAGGGGCTTAGATAGAGTGGGCAGCTAGCACCATTTTGTCAGGACAGCAATGACCAATACCAGAGGACATCTGTTTAAGGCGAGTGGAGGAAAGGTTCGGGGAGATGTCACAGGTAGGGTTTATTTACACAAAGTGTGGTGAGTGCCTGGAATGTGAGTGGCAGTGGTGGCTGATACAAGAGGGACATTTAAAAGGCTCTTAGATGGACTGTGAGGTTGGGTATGGTTCAATTAATCCTGTAGTGTATGTGCCAGTGCAACATTGTGGGCTGAAGGGCCATGTTATTTCACTCTCCCTTTATTCCTGAGTAGCACAGTTACATTTTCAGCAAAATGGAAAACCTCAACCTTTCCAGAATCAGTGTGTCAATGCAGCAATGGTATATGGAATTAAAATAGTTGGCAACTGGGAGATCCTTGCTGTGGTAGCAGACAGAGATTAAAGCTGTCCATGATTATTCCACCAATTGTAAGAAGCCCCTGTTATTTTTTGATTGATGCTCTGTCCAATGTTCCACTGTCAGGGAACCCAAAGATTACTCCCCCCAACGATTTCTTCCCTTTCCATTTTGTTTTCTCTCAGCGCACACTGATTTTAATTCCGGTTACAAGAGCCAAGATCTTTTTCCGTTTGCATCCTAAAAACATGCCCCTTCTGAATCCTAGAATATTTATTCTTTCTTTTCATCAAATTCTTCAAGTTACCTTTGTAATTTTGCAAGCGTGTCTCATAATGGCTGTTTCATCCTAAGCATTTCTGACCTTTTCTGCCTTGAATTCATTTGCCTTGATTAAAAAAAAAGCCTTGTCCAGTTGGAGCCTTTAATTTTGACAACATTTGGTCATCGTTGTCCCTACCTGCTTAACCTTTGTTTACACACATTTCCTGTCACACTTTAACTATTGCTCTCTCTCCCCCCCCCCCCCCCCCCCATCCACCCCCTTTCAAATTTGCAAGTTTCCACTTCTTGGTTCCCATTTAGATTCCACGATCCTGAAACCTCTCCCAGACTAGATGATGATTTACTGAGATACCTGTGAGTTGGGGAAAAAAATATCCATGGGATGGTACATCAGAGCACATCTTTGAGGGGGACCTTTCAGTTCATTCCATCATTCGATATACGAAGATGAGAGTAACCCATTTAGCCCATGAATGCTATTCAACTGCTGGATTTGATGGAATCAGACCTATAACTTAGTTTTGTTGGTCTGCCTCTATATACATACCTCAACTTGTAACATCATCAACTTTTGGTAGGGGTGTGGTGGTAGGGTAGAATAAGGCTACCTCGGTTTTACACGGACAAGTTTATTCCCAAGTTAACTCCACTTTTGGTTGTTTTCCTCATTCTGAACCCTCTCATTAGAGGGATAGCTTCTCCCCCTAGCAAATCCTCAAATCAGCCAGTTGTTGGCCAGTTTTGGGCAGGGTGCTGAAACGATGGCCTTGCAAGAAATGTGTTTGCTGCCCTCGGCCAACAATTTGCCTTCTTGTCCATTGTTTTAAAGCCATGACAGTCTGGCTTTCAGCTCTGTGATTTGTTTGTTTTGGCCATCCTTGTGCACTAGCAGTACAGTGAACACCACAAGCATTCCAAAAAAATAATTTAGGCTGATGGCCTGACTTTCTCTTCTGTCTGATGGGTATAATGATCGCATGTTGGAGAGAAACTCTTTATGACAAGGCCCACAGTCATTGCCACCAGTTTGCAATGTCATCCAGACAGACTTAAAGATTAATGTGGGCAATATTCTAACCTTGGGGTTAGAGTCTGATAGAAGGAGCTCAGCACTCCCTGGCTTGTGTTGTACCTGATCTGGGGTGAGTTAGGTTCATGAATTAAACAGTATTCCACCCCTAGCCTAAGACATTTATCCCTCTGAATAGCAGGAACCCACTGTCCTACTTGGATTTCAGTTCAGTGAACTCTATTCTTGGAGTTGAGGCAGTGCAAATTGGCCAAACCTTCCACTCCAGCTGCTTGACTTGGAATGACACAATTTGATCTGCTGTAACTTATTTTTATTAAATACTCTCAGATGTTTGTTTCTGGGATATGAACATCGCTGGCAAGGTCAATGGGCCCTGGCCTGAAACTTTGGTGTCCCTTTACTGGCATGACGTTGCATGACCTGCTGAGTTTCTCCAGCATAGATGTACTGTATATGGCAAAGTCAATGTTGTCCTTGTCTAAATTCCCCCACATTGGGCAGCTTGCCCTCATTTTCCAGGCAGTTCAAGATTAACCACATTAATGGGCCTAGTGTCATGTCGAGCAATAACTAAGTACAATACAGTAGAAGCACAAAAATCCGGACTGCTCAGGGATTGGATCAGCCCAGGTTTTCAGATTCTCAGGAAGTACTTTTAAAATTCAAATTTAAGGAGGAATAAAGAAGAGATGAGCAGGTAAATTTTGATAGTTTATTCATGAGCAAATACGGCAGTTTAAAAGAAAAATGCCGCCATGCATCTGTGAGGCTTGTGAACGCACACACACAAAAGCTCACTAAATTTTAAAACTTTGAGAGTTTTCAAAATGTCTGGATCCTCAGGTGGTCCAGATTTCTGGCGTCCGAATTTTTGGACTTCCAATGTAGAATTTTTTTTCCTGGGAAGGATATTAATGATTTTTTTAAAAATAAAATTGAATAGCTTTACATTCACTGCTAGCTTTTTAAAAATAATTCTGGAATTACTTCATTACTGGAATTAGTTTACATTCTACCAGCTGCCACAGTGTGGTTTGAACCAGGCCTCTGAACACTGGTGGAGGAACTAAACCACAATGCCACCTAATGAGGGTGTCATTTCTCTCTTGTTACATGCCAACCATGCTGCCCCATTGCCCATTCGCTGTGTCAGCCTCAACAAAGCAGCAGCCAAAATTTTAGCACAAGCCACCCGCTTTAGCCCCAAAGCCAAGCTTTGCTGATCAGCATTACCTGCTTCCTTGTCCGTGTTTTGCCAGTCCGAAGCTTGATGTATCTTGCTATCAACTCATTGCGGCCTGTCAGAATTCAAAGGACAGCAGAAATCAAATCCTTCAGTTCAATTAAACCAAAATACAACACAGAGCAGAAACATCTGCACTGACTTCCACTTCTGGGCACATTTCTATTAGCCTCGAAACTGAGTTGGATTCAGATGGCTTTGATTACTGTCTAAACACCTACACTAGACATAGTACCTTGCAAACAAGGACAGGATCAAGTCCAATAGAGACGATGCTGTTCTTTCAGATAAAGATGACTAACTCACCACATCTTTTGGACAGATTCATTTTCACTGTGTCTGCCTATCATATCTTAGATGTAGGCAAAATGCACTATTAACATTTGCCCAAACCATAACCAGGATTTCCAGTGAAACCTTGCTGGCTACCTCTTCCTGGTTAAAGACCAGGTCTAGGTAGATGATGTCTTCTCCACCAATCGTTACACAACAGTCACAATGAACAGACTAGAGGGCAAAAGGGTTCTTGGATAAAATGTTGTCTCTAAAACGCTACAGTAAACAAAATTCCAACTGCCCTGTCCCACAGTGCGGGGGGGAAAAAAATAAGGTTCAATTAATTAACCAATTCAAAGTCTAGAAAGTGGGGAACAGAAGAGTGAAAAATAAAAGCAGGTTTTCAAGACAGTGGCATTGCCTAGTATCTCTCTCAGTCTGAGTCATTTATTTCCAATGCAGTGAGATGTAGAGTCCGACAACGAGGAGCATCTTTCCTCTCTGATCATCAGCCTTACCATTTCCTAGACTGCATCAAGTGTTCTGGTGCAGAAGTTAACATTTCAACAATGGCACTGGGAGACACAGAAACCTCAGGTGACCCATACCCCACCCAAATAACTTGGAGGCGAGTCAAAAGAACTCTTGGCAATTTGCAGCAACAACATTGCTCAGTTGCAAAAGGCTGCCTCAAAACTCGATTAAGTGGTGTGCACAATGCAGCTGAAACCAAACAGTTTTCTGGGAATGACACTGTAACAGAAGCAGGTATTCTTATACATGGCGATGCCCTTCATAGTAGAGGCGCACGCCTTGTGAGGTAACAATTTTTATTATACCTGGCAGCTTAAAGGCTTTCCTCATTGAAGCAAATGCTTACCTCAACCATAGTTAACTAACATTGCTTTAATCTAAAGAGGTGCCATCGTTCTTATCCCAGTCAGAACATTGAGGCTTTAAACCCAGTTCTATCAACAGTTCAAGCAGCGACTGAACCCCCCCCACCCCTCTCCCCAACATGGTACAATTATTTTTTAAACCAAGGGGCCATCTGCTGCTTCTTCCATACCCTGTGTTCATTTTTTGAGGAGAAGTTCTCACTGGGAATTCTGACCGTTATCACACTAGCCATCAGAAGTTTATCGCACTGCTGCTCGGTGGACATGTTTCGGTTGCTTCGGGAAGTCTCCTGGCTGCGAAAGGCTACCAACCCTGAACTGTTTCTCACAAAGTGAGGGTGACGACCGGAAGGGCTGAAAATGGTTATGTGACGGGAGTGCCCAACTCTTTGGTGCGTTCCTGAAATTCCTCCAAATTTT
This sequence comes from Narcine bancroftii, assembly GCF_036971445.1. Lineage (NCBI taxonomy): Eukaryota > Metazoa > Chordata > Chondrichthyes > Torpediniformes > Narcinidae > Narcine > Narcine bancroftii. Next base: position 224,937,874 of record NC_091473.1, on the reverse strand, counting down.
GCCCCATGTAGACCCTCCATAAATCTGCTTAAAAATAAATTCCAAGGCTAACTCTCACTGCCTCCCACACAAAATGAAGTGGCCCCACTATAACCCTTTCCTCATGCTTCGCAGCATTTTGGGTTTGATTCGGCTTTCCTAGGGTTGCTCAATCATTGGTGTAAAACGTATAGATCCACAGATATACGAGGGAGGATTATTTCCTGAATACTTTTTATTTACGTGATTTCTTTTAGAATTTGGGCCCCGCTGGTAAGGCCAACATTTATTAACCGTCCCTCACTGAATTTGAGGTGGTGTTGAGTTGCCTCTGCCTAGGAAAACGCAAAAGTCTGCGCGCACTGTGAGTGGAGTAAAAACAAAGAAACACTGGAGGAAATCAGCAGGTTTTACAGCGTCCACAGGAGGTAAAGATATACAGATATTCCGTTATGCGGAATTCAAGCAACCTGCAGCTTCAAGCAACTGCCAAAAAAAATTACAGAAAATAATTGCGAAAGTTTAACATCGGTGCCCTCTAATAGTTAGTTCGCCAATCCACGCAACACAGAATCTCAAGCAACCGGAGAATTCACTTATCCGGCATCTATCAATTCCCGTAGGTGCCAGAACTGGTTTTTTTTAACAGTACCTTGAAGAAGGGCTCAGGCCCGAAATGTTGGTTATACATCTTTATTTCCTGCGGACGCTGTGAGACCTGCTGACTTCCTCCAGCATTTCCGTGCCTCCTTCCAGTGAAGGAATTTCCACAGTGCTCTCAGCCAGCAGTTTCAGAACTTAGATCCAGTCACATTTCAGGTGGGTGCATAATTTAGAGGGGAACCAATCGTAGGTTGTGGTGTTCCTATAAATTTGCTGCCTTTCTCCTTCCTGCTGCTTGAGGTCATGGGCTTGAGAGGTGCTGTCAGAGTATCCCGGTGGTGTAAGTGCGCTGCAGTTAATAAGGGGTACCATTGTATCCTTTGAACACAGGTGGTGTACGAATGATAGTTAACCAAATTCATTACTCCAGTTTAAATTCATAACAATATTTGTTCATCCCTTATCTGCAAAACACTCCTGTTCACCCATCACCTTGGTCTTTGCTGAGGTGCACTAAGTCACAATGCCATCAAGCCGTACAACATGGCAGCTAGTGGAAAGCTTTGTAAAGGGTCCCTATCTGGAGCACTGCCTGTCCATTTCTCTCCATGGACACTGCCTGACCCAGAATTCCTCCACATTCTTCTTTTCCGTTCTGGATTTACAAACTTAATTCTACTGGGTTCAAGGGTCGATGGGGTTATACCCACTGGGGCATCCTAACTATGTGAGAGGTGACCCAGAGACCTTCTTTTATGCATCAATAGCCCCTACGCTCACTTGATCCGTAACTCTCCAATAAACTAGTCTAATGCAGACATTCTCAACATTTTATTTGGCTAAGGCTCACTTAGGACTCTGCTCAAAGTTTATGGGGCCCCTTCCCTGTGAAGCAGTCAAGTTCAGTTGGTTTCTTCCTTACTTCTCTCCTACCGACTAAAATCATTTTATGATTTCAGTACATGTCCCCCTTAAATGTGCTGTAGCCCCCAGGGGGGCCGTGGAGCCTCAGTTGAGAATGGCTGGACTAATGGATGTTTCACCTCAATGATTTTTGTGGGACTGTGTTGTGTCAAAAGCTACCATTTTGTTTTTAAGACATACAGCCCGATAACAGGCCCTTCTGGCCCACGAACCCTTACCGCCCGATTACACCCAATTAGCTTACCGACCCTGGTACGTATTTTTTTGAAGGGTGGGATGAAACAGGAGTACCCGGAGGGAACTTACCCAGACACCAGAAGAATGTGCAAACTCCTTACAGACAGCGTTAGATTCAAACCCGGGTCACTGGAGCAGTAACAGCGTTGCGCTAACCATGTCACCCTACACACTGCGAAACCTAACTGCCCTACGCAATAACATTTTGCCGACGTACACAGAGGAAAGATGTTCAGGAGAGGAATTTGAATGCACAGGTCTTGAGGAATGAGAACCAGCCCATTGACGAGGGTCCTCACTGCCCACATCTCTGTCCTCCCCACATTTACATCACACATCAACTCAGGGAGAAGAGGAAAATGCCCTCCAAATCTACTGCCCTGACTCTTGAACAGATAGGACATTTGCAACGATCAGTTCAATGCGCCATCCTGCACTCATCTATTAATTATTTTAGAAAAAGCTGGGTCTTGTTTGCTTTTAGGGTAGTCTGACTGCCCAGCGGGGACGATTTGAACCGCAAATTGATGTCACATGGGAGCCTGTGGTTCCAACCACACTGATACACTTGACTGACCACTCGACAAAGATCAACACATATGACAAACATTTAATTCCTGAGCAAGCGAGTTGCATGCCATTTCTAACTTGTTGAAGACCAAGCCTCTGACAGTCATGCGATGACAGTGCACAGGGGAATGCTTTCAGTCAGTTGCCATTATTGGGAGCAAACAAAAGACTTTTTAATTGATGCCAGCATCATCAGCTTTCTCAGGAGTACTCTAAGGCAATTCAGATAATCAGTATCTTTTTGGGAAGGTGATTCGAGAACAGTGGGCTTCAACCTTTTTCTTTCCACTCTCATACCACCTTAACTAATCCCTATGCCATTGGTGCTCAGTGATTAGTAAGGGATTTCTTAAGGTGGGATGTGAGTGGGAAGGGAAGGTTGAGAACCACTGCTCTAGACCCAATTGCTACTGAAATATTGTGCTTGAGAAAAATTGTCATTGGCCCATTTCCTTTGGAGTTCGGAAACCGTGCACATAACGAGTCAATGAGGGACGATTAAGACAGTGGTTTTCAACCTTTTTATTTCCACTCACATACCACTTTAAGTAATTCCTTACTAATCACAGAGCACCTCTGGCCCAGGGATTACTTAAGGTGGCATGTGAGTGGAAAGAAAAAGAGTTGGAAAACCTCTGTTCTAGAACTAGAAAGGGGAGAGATTTCGGAAGGACCTGAGGGGCAACTTCTTCATTCCAAGGGTAGTCCATACCTGCCAGAGGAAGCTATAGAAGCAAGACCAATTAAAAGACATTTGGATAGATACATGAATAGGAGTTGATTAGAAGGATATGGACTAACTGTAGGCAAATGTCATCTTGGTCTGCATAGATGAGTTGATTGCAGGGCCTGCTCCATGTTGTATGATTCCATGACTCTATAGTGTTTCAAGACAATTATGGCCAGCTTTAGCTCACAGAGCAAGATCCCAGCCACTGCTTTGGAGGAGATTATTGCGTGTATGAGCGAATCTTCTAAGGAAAGTTACCCTCTCACATTTCTTCATTTATAGCCCTGCTATCCAATCAATTATCTTTCCAATTCCTTTCGAAGATATTCATCGGATCTGTTTCCAACTTTCTTCCAGGCAGTGAATTCCAGATCTCGACCACTCTCTGGGTAAAGCAGTTTCTCCTCACACACCGTCACCGCTGGGCTGAAAATTGCAACCCGTTCTCCATCTCCTCCCCACCCCCCGCAATCTTCTCTCTCCCTGTTCCTTGAACTATTCTCAGATGAGCACAGCTTCCCTCCATTTCAATCAGTCAGAACACCGCCATCAAATATCCTCTCAACCTTTTTTGCTCTAACCCCAGCATCTTAGAACCTTACAACTAAGGTCCCTCAACCTTGGAACCATTTCAGATGACTTTGCTCTCTCCTCCCTTGGATTTTCGCACCCCTCCTGAAGTGCAATGACCAGAGCTGAATACAATGCATTGCACACTTCAGCTTCACTGATAAATCCCAGAATCCCACATGCTCTCAATATAACCTTCCATTTCAAGGATTTCTACAGAGGCATGCCCAGGTCTCAATACTCCTGCACTTTTTAGTCTATACTGTCTCTCCTTATTCTTTCTGCCAAGATGTATTTTTACATCGTTAAATTTTGACTGTGTGTTTACATCCTCTGATCACCCGCTATTAACCTCCTTCTCTCTGAAACATACTTCCTTGCTGTGAGCCATTCACAATTTAGGAAGTTTTAACTTTCACACTCAATAGCTATTTTAATAACAGATCAAATGTAGAAGAGATCCCACTGCTGACCAATGGGAAAGAGCAGTGTCAACCATCCTCTCATCTGGAAAACCACCTATTACTCTCTACATTGGAGAGACCAGTCGCAGATGAGGAGATTGCTTCGCCCAGCACCTCCTCTCCGTCAGCAACAAAAGTGACCTCCCCGTAGCCAACCGTTTCAATTCAGAGTCACTCTCAAGCTCGCATGTCTGTCCATGGTCTTTCACACTATCCCACCCTGACCACCCGCAGATTGGAGGAACAACAGCTAATTTTTCGTCTGGGCACTCTCCAACCCCAGGCCATGAACATTGAGTTCACTGCATTCCACTAATCAGCTTGGCTTCCCCAACACCCCCCCCCCCCCCTCTTTAACTAGTCATTCTAATTCCTACTTCCTTTCTCTCTCCACCTAGCCTCGACTCCTCCCCCCACCCCTCTCCACCTATCATCTCCCATCCTCACAACCCCCCCTCCTCCTCCTTTCCCTCTTCTGTCTGGACATCTCTCATGTTTCCCCATACCTTGATGAAGGGCTCAAGCCCCAAACGTTGGTGATATATCTTTATCATTGCGACATAAAGGCACTGTTTGACCTGCTGAGTTTCTCAAGCATTTGTGTGTTATTTCACATATTATCACTACATTCTGTATTTTGCCTCCATTAACAGACTCTTCAATTCCATGGGACTCAATCCTATTAATCAATCTTTTTTGAGTGACTTTATCAAATACCTTCCGAAAGCTATCGCAGATGATATCCCTTCATTAACATAGAACATTATAGCCTTTCTTTCATCCATGTGCCTGTCTCAGTCTCTTAAATGCTCCTATTTTTCAAGCCTCCACCACCACCAGGCACCCATAAATCTGTGTAAAAAAAAAACTACCTCTGGTGTCTCCCTTAAATTTTCCTCTCTTCACTTTACACAGATGCCCTCCAGTGTTTTCTACCCCTACCCTGGGGAAAAGGTGCTGGCTGTCTACCTTATCTATGCCTCTCATAATCTATTAAGTCACTTCTCATCCTTCTTCACTCCAAAGTGAAAAGCCCTAGCTCTGTTAACCTTGCTTCATAGGACATTTTCTAATGCAGGTTGCATCCTGGTAAATCTCCACAGTTAAAATAGCTGGACTTGCATTAGTTTTTAAAATGAATTACTAGTCAGTCTGCTTTATTTTGGAGGGATGGTGGTGATAGAGGTGAAGGGAAGACTTTACTTGCAACAGTTTTTTTTTAATATGTAGGGAGATAGTTGTTGCATCACTGAGGTATTTTCCATGGGTTCAGGATTCCTGAGAGCACACTTCAGGCACATAACTCTTGGAGTACAAGATAACACTGCAATCAATTTGGGAAAAGCACGATCTCACAGTTCAGTCTGGGACAACCGATTTAATCATGTGCTCTCAAGACACTGACGGAGCAGTGCAGTCATGCAGGGTTCATGAGGACCTCCCTGGTGTCCATCTGAATGATGCCACTTCCAATCACACACCAGTCCCTCTGCATTCTGAGGTGGGACTTGAACCACAATCTTGTGACCCAGGACATTCAATGCTCGCCACTTAGCCATGATTGGCTGATGAAGCAATGACATCATCACAAAATCTATGTAGTGTAGATGATAAGGAGATATATGCCAATGACAACTCCACACTAGGGCCAGAGCTTTTCAAGGATTAAATCCTCAGCTCTTGTAAGTGAATGGATCCCATAGCATAAGTAGCAAAAGCATTAAGTTCTTGTGGTTACTTCCCCTCATCAGCAGAGCTTTGATCCCCATTAGGGATGAGGTTGAATGGCAGCAGCAAAAATCCCCAAGGCCTGAAGGACACAGCATGCATTGAAAATGGCAGCATCCCCCATCAGAGCTTCCAAGCTCAGGAGCCTGAACGTGAGAGACTAGCAGATCCTGGTTATAATTTATGGAGTGCAGACAGTTGTGGTTGTAATGACTTCAACTTGACCATCTGTGTCAGGACATACATTCTTATGCTCATTCATACATTTTTCCAAATTGAAAGCAAGATGACTCTACAATGAAACTCTCCAATCTTGACACCAAACTCAGTCCCCTCTCAGATGTCCCATGAATAAATAAATCTCTCCAACCTGTTTGGTGCTCGAGCCGACACTCTTTACTTTACAGCCTTCTTCCAGTTTGTGTTGAAATCCAACTTCGTGATTCTCAAAGACCATTGGTCCTTGAACATCAGGAACATGGGAAATGCCAAAGGGAGAAAGACCAAGGACCATCCAGGTATCCACAACAACTGTGTGGTTGAAGGATATTGAGGTGAGTGACCAGTTATAAGCCATTTTACACTGGTTAACGAGTAAATTGACTGTTCAGTGAACTGGTTAAAGTTTTTGCTATTCACACTGGACCACCGTTAACTGGTTCTCTGCATTCTTTCACACTCATCACAAAGCATCCTCGGGGATAGTGTTAGGTCTGCTTTGTTCAAGAATGAGTGAGTCAGACACCAGACTGAGTCGAAATCAAGGTTCTTTATTACCAGATTGTAACACTTACAACTAACAGTGTTAGTTGGAGAAGGCGCATTCTAACGATATCAGCAAGTGGTATTTTTTTTATACCTCAGGACACGCACTTAGTAAATTATCATACCATTACACTGTCCAATGAATAAGCTGTTGCTACCCTTCACTGTTAGTCTGCTGCTCATCAGCTTGTTAGTGCCAAACTTATCTTGAGCGTACAAGGTCACACCATCCTGTTACTCCTTAGTGCTGGGTGACTCCTTCTCCAGTCCCATCTCATGATGTTTTTACCTTACAATAGGGGAGTCTATCCTCCACCGACCGGTGTCATCTGAGTGATGCATTGAGCGATGGTGAACCTGCCCTGAATCCTGATCCATGTATTATGATCTTGTATTTAAACAAAATTAATCAAGCCTAATTATAACATAATTACAGCACAGAATGAGCCCTTCAGCCCCTGTGGTTGTGCTGACCTATATAAAACTTTAAAAAGTTCTAAAGGACCGAGCAAAAGTTGTAGCGGCAATAGCGGGCAATTTATAGAGACCGTGGGAAAGAGCGATGGTAGACCTGTCCTCCCAGAATTCCATGCAACAGAGAAAGGGCTATATGCAAGGAGCACTCATGGAAGGGTTTCTCTGCCGCAGAGAATTCTGGGAGGGCAGGTCTGCTGTTGCTTATGCTCTCTCTCTCTCCCCCGCTGCGACTTCCCCATGGTCTTTTAGAAATTTTTAATTTTTTTGTTTCCTTCACGTTCCGGCAGTCACGCAAAAATGTCTTCAAGGCGTCACTACTTTGTCCCTTGATAGTCCATGACCCTTTCACACCAGGTTAATCGGCACGCAGGTGTCAGATTACACTGGGGATGATACACCCTACCTAGGCGGTCCATCCCCGGTATGATTTGATGCCTGCGGGCCGATTCTGGAACATTCACACTGGTGTAGATTGGCCATTAATTACTAGGATGAAGTGACTGAGTGAAAGGGGCTATAGTAATCAGTCCATGGCAGATTTGAATTATGTGTGGCAGGCAAGGAGAAGGCAACTTTGATTTCTTCCTGGTACACCTAAATCACTAACATTTCCAATTCAATCAACTTGTACTGATTGTGGTGTTTAAACAAGAAAGTCTGCAGATGCTGGAGTCAACTACAATGCACAAATATCCTGGAGAAACTCAGCAGGTCATGCAGCATCCATGGGAGATAAAGGGTAACCAACGTTCGGGCCAGAGCCCTTCATCAAGAATCCTGTTCAATCCTATTCACCAACTCTCAGAAACTGATACTCCACACTTAACTGCAGCAAAAAAATCTGGGCAACATTCAACTGCACCAACACCTATGGACAGGAGGCATCACTACACAACACCATGGGCAGGAGGCATCACTACACCAACACCCACGGGCAGGAGGCATCACTGCACAAACACCTATGGGCAGGAGACATCACTGCACCAACACCATGGGCAGGAGGCATCACTGCACCAACACCATGGGCAGGAGGCATCACTGCACCAACACCATGGGCAGGAGGCATCACTACACCAACACCCATGGGCAGGAGGCATCACTGCACAAACACCTATGGGCAGGAGGCATCGCTGCACCAACACCATGGGCAGGAGGCATCACTGCACCAACACCATGGGCAGGAGGCATCACTGCACCAACATCATGGGCAGGAGGCATCACTGCACCAACACCATGGGCAGGAGGCATCACTACACCAACACCATGGGCAGGAGGCATCACTACACCAACACCCATGGGCAGGAGGCATCACTACACCAACACCCATGGGCAGGAGGCATCACTGCACCAACACCATGGGCAGGAGGCATCACTGCACCAACACCATGGGCAGGAGGCATCACTGCACCAACACCATGGGCAGGAGGCATCACTACACCAACATCCATGGGTAGGAGGCATCACTACACCCACACCCATGGGGAGGAGGCATCACTACACCAACACCCATGGGCAGGAGGCATCACTGCACCAACACCATGGGCAGGAGGCATCACTGAACCAACACCATGGGCAGGAGGCATCACTGCACCAACACCATGGGCAGGAGGCATCACTGCACCAGCACCATGGGCAGGAGGCATCACTGCACCAACACCATGGGCAGGAGGCATCACTGCACCAACACCATGGGCAGGAGGCATCACTACATCAACACCATGGGCAGGAGGCATCACTACACCAACACCCATGGGCAGGAGGCATCACTACACCAACACCATGGGCAGGAGGCATCACTACACCCACACCCATGGGGAGGAGGCATCACTACAGCAACACCCATGGGCAGGAAGCATCACTACACCAACACCCATGGGCAGGAGGCATCACTACACCAAAACCCATGGGCAGGAGGCATCACTGCACCAACACACTGCTGTATGGTCTTGGTGAAGGGCAGAATGGGTGCAAATGGTTATTAGGCAGAAGGGAGCATATTAGATGCTCAGCAGAACAATTAAACCATCCAGGGTGTCACAGACTTTGTTTCAAGTAGTTGCGTATGTTGAACAGAATTTTAACAGAACACGAAACATGTGCAATGCACAAAAGCACTAGAGGAACTCAGCAGAACACACAGCTTCCACAGAAAGCAATAGACAGTCAAAATTTCAGGCCCGAGTCCTTCATCAGGAATGTCACCTTCTGAGCTCTTTCAGCATCTGCAGAGTCCTCGTTCATCTGCCAGTGAAACATGCATCTGTTAAACACGAGACTGAAAGACATTTAGCCTGTGCTGTGATGCCCTAGAGGTTCCACATCTCAACTCATTCCGGTAAAGGTAGTCCCCACATAACAATAGACAGGTAGCCAAACACAACCTGCTGGGGGAACTCAGAGGGCCGAGCAGCATCAGTGGGAGAAACTCTTCATTCACGACTTTTCATCTCAAAATGTCAACCATTCTTTCTCGTCCACTCGCCCTGCTGAGTTCCACCGGCACTCTCCTGGGTGTCTCCAAACGACAGTCTAGTCCAGTCCAAAGGCAGTGTGAGCCTCCCATTGCCAAGAGAAATAGCCTGTGTTATAGAGCACCCAGCATTACTACACACAAACAAAACTTGACCCTGATTTTTGTCAAAGTCACAGGTTTTAAAGAGTGAATTAAAAGAGGCAATGTAGAAAGGTTTTGGAAAAGGAGTTCCCGAAAAATGAGCAGGGCAGGGAAAAGGAGACCAGGGATATGTAAAATACCTGAATTGGAAGGGTGCAGAAATTTCAGAGGGTCAGGGAATAAAAAAAAGTTTCAGTAACAGTGACCACCAAGGAATGTGAAATCTAGGATTGGATTTCCAAAACAAAGGCTTTGTTGGACTGGGACTGAGTGTGCATCAATGCCAATCGGTAACCGGATCAGAGAGTTAGGACAGGAGCAGCAAGGTCTTGAACCTCTCTTATCTCTGGTGGGGCCCTGACCCTCAACACCTGGAGATGGCCACTCATCACATCCCATCACCCATGTGCTCCCAAGGTAAGTCGACACAAACCAAGCAGCAAATGGCTTTGTCAAGTCTGTCCTATCTAGTAACAGCAGAAAGGCAAATCTCAACTGAATGAAAAGCTGGCACCAAACCAACTGTCCAGATGTTTGCCAACACGACAACCCTTCATTTGCTAGTCAACAGAGTTGTTTTTTTTCCCCAGAAAAGGGCTCACTGAAGCTCTTTCTACCCGTGTCACTCTTCAGGAGTCTGCCATAGGTATTCAGTCCAGTGATTTCCATCCAAATAGAACTTGTGGCAATAAACTGAAGGGGGAAAAATGTCACCAGCATCCTTTCCCTCATTCAGCTCAGCAGCAAGAGAGAAAAATCCCTGGCTGAGGTCCAAGTTTCCATTTCACCAAGGAAACAAAAAACAATCAGTGCACAAACGAAACAATGCTGGCCCACATCGGGCTGGAATTTAAAAGTGCTTCAACCTCTGACCTTTGCTCTGTTCTGACACTAACGGGTCACACTCAGAAAGGAACAGTGAGGCAAGTCTCCAACCATTTTTTTTTTAAAGTTCAAGTGTGAGGCTTCCCCTCTCAGAAGCCTGAGACTGTTCTAAAAACACTGGTTTCACAAGGAGATTTGCATTAACAGATTCCCACCATTAACATGCCTGGTGGCTTTGAATGTGTATCTGATTGAGTATGTCAGCATCTAGTTCCTATAGATAGCCAAGAGATAGGTTATGATTATAGGTTCAAATCTACTCGGTCTTGAATAGTGATTGGTCACCACAATTAGCCCTGGGCAAAACGCAGCTGCTGTTCATTCCAATAAAAGAGAGTCTGCAATTACTGGAGTCAAGAGCAATGCATAAACGTGATGGAGAAACTCAGCAGGTCACGCAGCATCCATGGGAAGTTTCCAGACACACTGTAGTTTTAACCAGAAAAATGATTAAAAGTTAAATGACCTTGCCCAGCAATATTTCCCAAATCAAATGATGATTCCAAAAAAAATGTTAATTAATTTTTTTTTAAATTTAGACATACAGCACAGTAACAGGCCACTTCGGCCCACGAGTCCATACCGCTCAATTACACCCAATTGACCTACGGTCCCCGGTACATTTTTGAATAGTGAGAGGAAACTGGAGCCCCCAAGGAAAACCCACGTAGAAACAGGGAGAACGTACAAACGCCTTACAGACAGTGCAGGATCCGAACCCCAGTGCCAATCGCTGGTGTTGTAAAGGCATTGCGCTAACTGCTACGCTAGGCCCATTTCCTTCGTAAGCATGTTTCATGTTAACAGAACTGCATGGTACTAAAGGGATGGAGGCACAGGAGAACTTGCAGATGCTGCCATCTGGAGCAGCGCTCATCGTGACGGAGAAATTCCTCCCTCACCTTGTGTTTTGGCAGTCTCCAGCCCAGTGGTATGAACACAGAACTTTCTAACTCTAGGAACCATGCACCTCTCTCTTCTTCCAAACTACTTCCATTCTTCTCTCTTTCCCTCTCCTTTTCTCCCCCCGCCACCTACTTTGTGTCCTCTTTTCTTATCTACCCACCTTCCTACTCTTATCCACCCCCCCCCCACCTCTTTGGTTCCTTTCTCTTCCACCCCAATCTCTCTCTTGAGATTCTTCCTTTCTCCCTTCCCACCTCCCCTGTTTTCGGTTCTATCTGGTCAATCTTCATACGACTGTTGTCACTTCTTATCAGATTTAAGCATAGGCAGCCTTAGTCTCTACCTATTACCCACCCCACCACACATCTTCCTCCATATAACGCCTTTGCTTCTCTTGCTTCGCTCTCCCTCCATCGAGCATCAACCTGCCAACCTTTCCTGTCCATCATCCCTCACCTCCACCTGGCCTCAGCCCTACCCTGCTCATCCTGACCCCATCATACCAGCTCTCTCTCTCACCTTCACTCACAGTTCCCAGTGAATGGTTCTGGCCCGCAATGCTGAACATTCTTTCTTCTCCCACTGTTCAACCTGCTGAATTCCTCCAGCAGATTGGGACTAAAATACGTCAAGTTTATTGTCATATGACTGTCAAGTACAACCCAAAGAAATGGTGTTCTCCAGTCCTCTATCCAAAAACACGCAGACACACAACCAGACATAACACACATCATACATATGCAGGACAATTATTGTAGCTATAAAAATAAATAAATAAATATATGAATAGATTGACAGATTTTGTTTTGTACAAATGAGAGATTTGGATGGTCAGTGCGAGCTGTTCCTTTGGTCATTCAGCATTCTCACTGCCCGTGGGAAGAAGCTGTTCCTCAGCCTGGTGGTGCTGGCTCTGATCCTCCTGTATCTCTTCCCTGACAGGAGCAGCTGAAAGATGCTGTGTAATAGGTGGAAGAGGTCCTCAATGATTTTGCACGCCCTCTTCAGACAACGATCCCAGTAGATCACATCGGTGGGGGTGGGAGGGAGACTCCAGAGATCTTCTCTGCCACTCTTATGGTCCTGTGGATTGACCTCCGATCTATTTCTCTGCAACTATCTTGACTACAATTCTTCATACCCATTTCCCTCCAAGGATTCTAGACTTTACTCTCAATTTTTCTGTCTCCGTCATGTCCGTTCCCAAGATTAGGTCTTCTAGTCCAGATCATCCGAAATGTGCTTCTTTATCCAAATACTTGGCTTCCCCTCCACCTACATCAACTCAGTCCTTATCCGCATCACCTCCACCTCCCGTTTATCTGCCCTGGCCCCCACTGCTCTCAGATGCAATAAGAACTGGATTCCCCTTGTTCTTACCTACTGCCTCACCAGTCTCTGCATCCAACACTTGATCCTCCTTAATTTCTGTCATCTATGACATGATCCCACCCCTCAGACACATCTTCCCCTCTGCTCTCCATAGAGACCGCTCCCTCTATGACTCACTCGTCCAATCATCCCTTCCTATAAATCACCCCCTTGGCACCTTTCCCTGCAGCAAGTGCCACACGCACCCACACCTCCTCCCTGTCTATCAGTTGGGGCCCCAAACAGTCCTTCCAAGTGAAGCAACACCTCACGGGGATCTGAGGAAGACATCTACTGCATCCGGTGCTCCTGTTGTGGCCTCTTGGACATTGGAGAGACTGTGCAATCACTTCGCTGATCATCGCTCTGTCCATATCAATGACAGGAATCTCCCAATGGCCAACCATTTCAATTCTTCACCCCACTCCCGCACTGACGTGTCTGACCACGGCCTCATGTACCGTCAAACCAAGACCTCCCATATATAGGAGCAACACCTAATTTTCCACCTGGGCACTCTCCATTAACGTCAAGTCTTCCAGTTCCTGTGAGCCTACACCCCATGCTCCCTCTCTTCCCTATCTCTCTGAGTTTTTTTCCTCCAGCTCTCCACCTTCTTTCCCGCCTTCACAGAGCCAACCCCTTCCTCTTATATGCTGCTGTGCCCAACTTCCCTTATTTACATTGCCTCCTGCCTGTGGGACTCTGGTTCTCCCCCTGCCCTCCCTCATTTTGTTTGGGCACCTGCCTATATTTTGCTCATACCTTGATGAAGGGCTCAAGCCTGAAACATTCGTGATGTATCTTTATCTACATAAAGTACACTGTTTGACCTGCTGAATTTCCACAGCGTTGTGTTTTTACTTCAATCACGGTGTCTGGAGACTCTGTGTGTTTTACTCCCTGCGTGTTGGGACTGAAGGGTTCCCAGTTTCACCCAAGCAGGGAAACATTGGATCCTATAACAAATGTCCTCAGATTATGTAGGCAGAAAGAACGTTGTACAGCAAGAGACAGAGGAGGGGATGTTGAAAATTCACTGAGAACCTGCATATATATGCAAGTTACAGTCAGAGCCAGTGAGGTATGAGATAATGGTGGGAGAACGTTGCAACTTCAGAGAAAGCTCAGAGGAAATGAAAACCCAAATTCATAATTGAAGGCAGAAATGTGCTTTATAGTCTATGCCATTTCAGATTCACATTTTAAAATAGTTTTCAAATCTTTGCAACGTCTCATTCCTGCACGTTAAAATCACCCACTCCAAGTCCACACCTAGAAGGGAGAGCAGCCAATCACTGAGACAAAACCTCTCATGGCTTCAGCTTCCACCACAAATCAGGCACATGGGGACACCCCCACTCACACGCATTTCTCTGCACAGCACACTAGCCTCGCTTGGAAACATGTCAGTCGGTGATTCTTCCTTGTCACCAGGTGCAAGTCTTAGAATACCCTACCAAATAGCACTGAAAGTACGGAAGTAAAACACAAAAAGCTGCTGACTTTCCCCAGCTTCGTGTTTTCACAAGCGCTAGAAGGACTGTACTGACTCAACATAGAAGAAACTCCCAACTCAAGGGCAATAAGCGATTGGGCATCATCTGATAAATGAATGAAAAGAATCCTTCCAGTATGTCTGTGTTTCACCAACTCTGAATTTTCCAGATTTTAATCAGACCGCCAATGGTGACAGCACATTCACCTACCGGCACACTCTGGGATGCCCTCCTGAAATCTCACTCCCTGCCAAAACCCCTTAACCCTTGGCATTTTTATCCCCTTGGTCAAACCTTAGGTCACTTGTCTCAGTCTGCTTGATGTCACAATTGTTTTGGTGACACTTCAGTAAAATCCAAGACATAAACACAAACTGTGGTGGCAACCATGTTCCATCGTTTCAGCTCCACCATCCATGTGAACTGAGAATTGTATGATCAATGGGTAATCGTGGCAGCACTCGGTCTCAGAACCAGTGAGCTGAAGCCTCAGAAGAGCTGAGAATAAAGTTCAACGGAATATTACTGTGCAGTACTAAGGGTGAGCAGCACTGTCGGGAGACAGTACTGAGGGAGGGTCACTCCGTTGGGCAGATGCTACTGGGGAGGGGGGGAGGTCACACTGTCAGGAGGATCAGTACTGAGGGAGGGTCACACTGTGAATGGTGGTACTACGGAGGGTCACACTCTTAGGGGGGTGTGGATGTAACACAGTGACATCTTCTGTCTGTGCAGGAGCCAACACTCAGTGCGAGGAGTTGGATCAAAACAAATCAATGCTCCCCTCCTCGAAGCATCCCTCAAATCAATCCCAATGCCCTTTCAAAGAAGCACATGATGTGTCATCTTTCAACTCTGCTTGCAGCTGTCTGTCAAGCCAGAGGTTTGAGACCTTTCAAACACTCCTTGATTTCAGACTCTGCAGGAGCAGACAGTCTAGGTCAGAGAAAATACTATTTCTCCAACTCCATTGCCCCGCGAGGTAAAAGATATACTCATCGCACAGTTCGCTGAGTAAATCATGTGGACATTCATCTGACATAATTCTGCTTCAGATGACTCCACGCCTCACAGTGTTTCCTTGTTCTAAGAGACTGCTTGTTAAGTTTAACTAGGTTTGTTGTCACAGCAAGAGTGGTGGGGTGTGGGCAACTCTCATAAAAGCTCATTGGCCTTTCAACTCCTAAAACTTTCAATTGTACATCTGACAATGGTATTTTTACATTGTGATGGTATTATAGTTCTGGCAGTGGAGACCCCAATGAATAATAGGGTGCTGGATCTCCAATAGAGAGAGCTGAGCTGGTGAAACAATAACCTGGCCTGGTAATGCACAGGGCCAGACATGTAACACAATAATCTGGTTAGTAATAGGTAGGTTGGTGATCTTGGCTAGTGCACAAAATGAGTGTCATAGATAGGATAGGTGGCCAGACTCTGTTTCCCATGGTGACAAGTGTCTAAAACTGAAGGGCTTATGTTTAAAGGTGATCCGAGGGCTATCTTGTTCTCATAAAGATGAGATGGTATCTGGAATGTGCTGCCAGAGGAGGAGGATCAGTGACAACATTCAAGAGACATCTGGACAGGTATTTGAATGAGCAGGGCCTAGAGGGATATGGAATTAATGCAGGCACTTGAGATTACTATGGGCAGGCATGATGGTTGGTGTAAATACAGTGATTTGAAGAGCCTTTTTCTACGATGCAGAGAAAGCTTGTTCCAGTGCCACCATGTCAGTGAGCAAACAGAACCATAGAACTTAACAGCACAAAAACAGGCCCTTCTGTTCTGTGCCAAACTATTTTTTTGCCTCGTCCCTCTGACTTGCACCCAGTCCATAGCCCTATCCAGTGCGGATTTAAATTCTTCTTAAATGTTAAAATTGAGCCTGCATTCACCACTTCATCTGGCAGCTCGTTCCACACTCTGTGTGAAGAAGTTCCCCCATGTGTTCCCCCTAAACTTTTCCCATGTCCACTGGTTTGTATCTCACTGACCCTCAGTGGGGAAAACCTACCAACATTTAATCTGCCTTTACTCCCCATAATTTTAAATATCCCCTCATTCTTTCTATACTCCAGGGAATAAATTCCTAACCTGTTTAACCTTTCCCTGTAACTCACTTCCTGAAGTATGGGCAGCATCCTAGTCAATCTTCTCTGCACCCTTTCAATCTTATTGATATCTTTACTGTATTCAAAATTTGGCCTCACCTATGTCTTATACAACTTTACCACAACATCCCAATTCCTATACTCAAAACTTTGATTTATGAAGGCCAGAATGCCAAAAGCTCTCTTCATATGAATTAACAATGGCTTCAGTGTTGACAAAAGCATACAAAAATGGCTTCACCAGTGTGTATCGGTGAAGAGAGCTCCTCCACCACCAGTATCTCCAGACCAGGTAGGTCTACCAGCCCTCAGGAGTTCCAACGCTGGCAACAGTACTTCAGCAAGGCAGCCTTCAACAACCATCCTCACAAGGTCACACAGGGGTCAGGCAATAAACGCAAGACTTGCCAGCACAACGGGAGGGAATAAAAGAAAATACTAACGTCAGCGAATCCGCAGCAGCAGAATGAGTGGAAAAGATGTGTGGGCTCAATCAAAGCCATCTGGCTAGAAACCCAATAAAATGTCCATTCCAACCACTAGATGGCAGCTCCCTCCTGCAGAGGAAGGGACTGATTCATTCCGGTCTGCTTCAAAATCTGAACATGATCAAAATTTTTCTCTGTTAAAAAGTATTTCAATCAATCAAGTATTACTTTATATATATTATTTTCTCTCCGCTCGAGGCTGAGGGAGAAAAAAAACATAAGGGTTTTATTGTGTAAATTTCTTTATAAGGTTATGCAGACCCAACTTCAAAGCCAAATTGTGTCCTGGAACGGTTCCATGCAAAAAGCCTTTACAGTTGCTGGAGATCCTTCTCTGTAACTCCTCCCTACACCCCTTGCCCCTATCAAGCTTGCCCTCAAGCAGCACTGATGTGCTAACCCAGCTAGGCCTCATTGCCGTGTTCAGGACAGCACGCAGACCCTCAGTGCCCCTTCGCGCCCAGTGTGGGATCTGAACATGGGATCGCAGGGGGCTGCGGAGAGCAGATCGTGGCGAGGACTTCAGAATGGTGGCGTGATTCTGCTGACAATAATTCAAGTTTATAAAGTGGCTGAGAAGAAGGTAAAGAAATTGAAGTCAGGCAGTCAATTGGTCTTTGGATCTTTCATTCACTGTCACTGCCTGTCTTCAGGGAAGGATTCTCTGTGGCATTAAAGAGATAACGCAAGCCCCTTGTGAGCTCTGAGACTGTTTCCCGAAACTTGTGTTTACACATATGAATCACACATTGGTGGTATGGCAATCTCTGGAGTGGAAGCTTTGGAGAGGGTGCAGAGGAGATTAAATTTAATCATTCAGCGCAGTAACGGACGCTTTCTGCCCACAAGCCCTTGCCACCAATCACACCCAAGTAACCTACAACCCCGGTACGTTTTGAATAGTGGGAGAAACTAGAAGAAGCACCCAGAGGAAACGCACGCACTCATGAGGAGAACATACAAACTCCTTAGATACAGCACGGATTCGAACCTGGATTGCGGATGCTGTAATAGCACTGCATTAACCGCAAACCATGCCAAGATTAGAGAAAACCCCATATCAAATAGAGAGTAAAGCACAAAAGTCTGCAGACACCACGAATGAGTACATAGATAACCAATGTTTCGGGCTTGAGTCCTTCATCAACAATCTCTGAATCGACGCTTATGTATCTTTATTTTTGGTATATAAAGTGCTCTGTTTGACCTACTGAGTTTCTGCAGTGTTCTGTTTCAACTTTTGCCTCAGAAAGCAAGGTTGACAGAACTCTGCTCTTTGAAGCGACAAAAGATGAGAGGATATACTTAATAGAACTATATATGATTATAAGGGGCTTAGATAGGTTGGGGCCCCAACAATGAAGACGCTGTTTACATCCGGTACCGCACGGATGGCAGTCTCTTCAATCTGAGGCGCCTGCAAGCTCACACCAAGACACAAGAGAAACTTGTCCGTGAACTACTCTTTGCAGATGATGCCGCTTTAGTTGCCCATTCAGAGCCAGCTCTTCAGCGCTTGACGTCCTGCTTTGCGGAAACTGCCAAAATGTTTGGCCTGGAAGTCAGCCTGAAGAAAACTGAGGTCCTCCATCAGCCAGCTCCCCACCATGACTACCAGCCCCCCCACATCTCCATCGGGCACACAAAACTCAAAACGGTCAACCAGTTTACCTATCTCGGCTGCACCATTTCATCAGATGCAAGGATCGACAATGAGATAGACAACAGACTCGCCAAGGCAAATAGCGCCTTTGGAAGACTACACAAAAGAGTCTGGAAAAACAACCAACTGAAAAACCTCACAAAGATAAGCGTATACAGAGCCGTTGTCATACCCACACTCCTGTTCAGCTCCGAATCATGGGTCCTCTACCGGCACCACCTACGGCTCCTAGAACGCTTCCACCAGCGTTGTCTCCGCTCCATCCTCAACATCCATTGGAGCGCTCACACCCCTAACGTCGAGGTACTCGAGATGGCAGAGGTCGACAGCATCGAGTCCACGCTGCTGAAGATCCAGCTGCGCTGGATGGGTCACGTCTCCAGAATGGAGGACCATCGCCTTCCCAAGATCGTATTATATGGCGAGCTCTCCACTGGCCACCGTGACAGAGGTGCACCAAAGAAAAGGTACAAGGACTGCCTAAAGAAATCTCTTGGTGCCTGCCACATTGACCACCGCCAGTGGGCTGATAACGCCTCAAACCGTGCATCTTGGCGCCTCACAGTTTGGCGGGCAGCAGCCTCCTTTGAAGAAGACCGCAGAACCCACCTCACTGACAAAAGGCAAAGGAGGAAAAACCCAACACCCAACCCCAACCAACCAATTTTCCCTTGCAACCGCTGCAATCGTGTCTGCCTGTCCCGCATCGGACTGGTCAGCCACAAACGAGCCTGCAGCTGACGTGGACTTTTTACCCCCTCCATAAATCTTCGTCCGCGAAGCCAAGCCAAAGAAAAGAAGATAGGTTGGACAGGAAACATCTTTTTCCTGGAGTGACAATACAAATACCAGAGGGCATTTGTTTAAGGAGGAAAGTTTAGGGGAAATACCAGACCTAAGATTTGTTTTCTTAAATCAGCAAGTGGTTACCTGAACTGTATTGTCTGGGGTGATGGTGGAGGCTGGTACAACAGGGACAATCAAAAGACTCTTTTGGCAAATGGATGCAAGAAAAATAGGTGATGCGTGCGTTGTAGGGAAGGAGTATATTGTTTCGGAGTAAGTTCATATGACACACACAAGACCCTTTATCTTGTGGCCAAGGCCTTTACACTGGACAAAGTTACAGTGGGTGGCCATTACATTCTTTGAAAGAACACGCCTCAATATTCATGTTTTTTTAAAGAAATATACTATCTAAAGATGTTCTATACTGTTCTAGAGCTGGAACAATGATGCACAGGCTCACCAGCTGTTATCCAAAACAGGGCAAGGACTCATGAGTCACCATCAATGTCTGTACAAAGTGGAAGGATTCGGCCCCTCTGAGCCATCAGCAGGAGACCTGCCAGCCACGCGACACTTTTGCAAGGATGAAGACTCTTCTGGGAGAATTTTCAGGCCTGGAGTCGCACCAATTTATTTAAATTGGGCAAAGAGAGAATTCGTTGCAGACTGTAGATGAGAAAGACCAGTGAGCTTGGTTAGACAGAGACTCTAAGAAAAAACCTTGCCCAAAGTACAGCTGCCGCATTATGATTCAGAAGCAACCGAAGACATAAACCTTTAAAACTGGGAAGTACTCGACAAAAGAACCCCAAAACTAAAGCAGCTCGACTGAGAAAGCAGAGTTTTTGCAATGAGAGCTGTACAGTGACTCCATTAATCACTGTGCTGTGCGTAATTGCCTGAGCTCCTGCCTCAGGCCTGACTTTGGTGGTTAACTACTTGAAGGTTGGCTCACTGCCTGAAAACAGGCCAAGAAAGGAAATGTTAAACCAGTCTGGTTGCATTCTACTCAAGACAATTTCCAGAGAGACCCAAAAAAAAAGGATAACTGTAATTATGACAATTTAAATACATTACACGGCTTTAGAACAACAAAAGACTTGGGAAAATCGCCATCTACTCCCTACTTCAAGAGCAGGTAGCCCAATGCAGGGGCTTCCACTGGAAAGCAACGCTCTATGGCTCAGACTTAAAATGAATGAATTAATCCTCAAATGCCACAAGTGAATAGGATCGCAGCCTGTGAGCAAGGCAATGGCAGCTGTGCATGGGAGACAAATGATTCAAAGTGCGCCAGCTGGGGCAGCACATTAACCCTCAGATCGCTGACCACATACCACAGGAAAAAGTGCTGATTGTTACCAGCACATCTGCCAGCACTGACCGCCTCCTCATTCCCTTGACTGGTAACAAAAATTTTGCTTCCTGAACATTTTTTGGTACATTTGATGGATTTTGGGCTGCTGGTCATGAAAATCTCTTTAAAATTTTCCTATCACATACCACTTTTCAGATATAACCCATTTATGGAATTTCCTTCATATTTTAAGTTCACTTCAAGTCTACAAAACCATGAAGTGCAGCGTGTCCGTGAAAATTCATTTTCTGCATCTGTACTTGGACGTCTTCCCTGCTGATCTTGGTGCAGTCAGTGATAAACATGGTCAAAGGTTTCATCAGGACATTGCAACAATAGTAAAAGCAGAATCAGGGCAATTGGAATCCATCAATGCCGGCCGACTATTGTTGGAGACTGATATGAGAGGCATCAGATGCTGAGAACAAATGAAAATCAGCGGCAAAACATTTTTAGGTCAGTTGAACTAACACAATGTGTGAGCATCATTATGCGATTAAACATGCTAAATTCAATAAAAGTTCATTTTACATTTCTCCAACATTCTACGTGATACAGTAAATTTGAAATTAGGTTTTTTTCTCTCTGCATTGCACAGTCAGTTTGTTTAGATTTCTTTATTTGTTTACATGTATACGTTGAATCGGTATTTTATTTTTGCATTGCCAGTAATTCTGCCTGGCTTGTTGATAAAGAATCTCAGTGTTGTACGTTATATGATGAATGTACTCTGACAATAAATCTGAACTAAAATTATCTTCGTGTTCAGCTTGAAATTGTTCGTTACAATCCCCAATTATTTTTCAGAAAGCCAATCTTTTGGGGAAAAAAAATTGTCAAGTGTAATTAAGATCAACAAACACCCTGCTGGAGGGCCACAAAGACAGTGGATGCTGGAGGGACTCAGCAGGTCAGACACCATCCATGGGCAGAAGTTTATCAGTCAGCATTTCAGCTTGGGGCCCTTTAACAAGACGATAGTGAAAAGTAGCAGATATTACATATATAGGGGGGAAAGAAAGAAATATAATATTGGGTAGGGATCTCTCTCTCCATAGAGCCTGCTTCAGATTCCAACATCTCTCATGCTTCCAGAAACAAGATATTTTAGTTCATATTGCATTTGTAATGAGTCCTTAGTTTTGCATTTATATCTCAATGGAGGCCTTTAGGAAAGGATATTCTGGCTGATATTCCATGTGCTACTGAGGGAGTTCAACACAGTTGCTGTTATTGTCCTCCAGATAAGATGCTAAATTGAGGCACTGCCTCCACTGTCATTTTATTATTTTGAAAGAGTGTCATCTCCACTGTCCACAATGTTTAGTCTTTTATCAACATGACTATGAAGTCTATCTAGTCATTTGCCCTTTGTGGGAATGGACCACATGCTAATTGCCTGCCACATAATCTATGTCATGACGGATGGTTGGACAGGTGCCCCTCAACTTACAATGGGGCTGCGTTCTGACAAACCCATCGTAGATCGGAAAAAAAAATACAGGTATACCTTGCATGACACCGAAAACCCTGTATTAGTCCCCATACTGATCCCACTGCCCCACTCTCTACCCACAGCCCTTTACCATTCCCAACACTGATCCCTCTGCCCCACTCTCTCCCAACAGCACAGTATCAGTCCCCAGACTGATCCCACTGCCCTGCTCTCTTCCGACAGCGCTGTATCAGTCCCTGCAAGCTTTCTGACTGAACCAAAAGAAATGATTGATCAAGGAGGCGCCAAAGGAGGAATTATCAATGTTTATTGGAAAAATCAACAATGCTTGCGATGACCTTACTCTAATGTACAAGTTGGACCATCATAAGTAGGGAAGCACCTGTAAGTGTTGCTGGGAAATCACAGGATCAAGAAAGACATAATACAAATACTCTTTCCAAATTCTCGCTTTAACATAATTGAATCTTTGACCAGACTTGCCTTCAACTTCTCAGCCTATTATTTCCCACTCTGTGGAATAGTATGCCATTCCACGCCAGTTGGAATAGCTGCACCAAAATGACCATCAGGCAGCCTGTTGTGCCAACTTGTGAAATCTCACTCCACTAAATATTAAACAGTAAAAGGGAATTTTTTAATGCTCCTTTCATGAGCCATGGCCAATTTTTAAATTTAGACATTTAGCACAGGAGCAAGCATTTCCAGCCCACAATCCAGTTCTGCCTAATTACATACAATTGACCGAAAACCATACGTTTTGAAGGGTGGGAGGAAACAGGAGCATCTGGAGGAAACCCGTGCAGACACAGGGAGAAACTTACAGACAGCACTGGATTCGAACATGGGCGCAGACCAATGACTACAGTGTAACAAATAATTAAAGCATCAGTCGCATCATTTTGCCTTTTTATTACCTCTCAATCCTCTTTTTTCCAGCGTCATATCTCTGGACCATGAATCTGATCACACTGATTGGATCTATCATGGGGCATACATTGTACTAGGCTGGGACTTCAATCACAATAATATCTGCAGGACACAAAGATGCTTCAAAACAAGGATGCGCATTTTATTCTAGGATAACAATAAGGGCACACCCACTATTTGCAATTTTAAAAAAAACGTATTATACACAAATACACCATTCCATTTGCTTACATGATCAATTCTCAAACTTTGTTTTTGGTTGTGGCCCCCTTAGGACTCCGCTCAAAGCTTATGGCCCCCTTCCCTGTGAAACAGTCGTTTAGTTGATTTCTTCTGTCCATTTCTCCTACCGACTACAAAAATAAATTTTATGATTACAGTCCGTGGCCCCCAGTGGGGCCATATGGCCCGTGCTGTGAATGGCAAGTTGAGATGATTAATTATTTGTTTAAAGGCGTTAAGTGTCCCCCTCCTTACTTCAACAAAAGTACTTTTTCTTAATTAATTTGTGGTTGGCTCTGGCAATGTCAACAGTGACTGCCACCTTAGATAAAGGATATCTAGGAATCAACCACCATGGTGGCCTCTGTAGCCCCTTTTAAACTGCAGCCCTGGGTAGCCCTCCTGGGACCCAGGTGCAATTGATTACTGGGGCAAAACTGCTGGAAGCACCTTTTAAATTACAGGGGGATCTACCCATTAAATCACCAACCCGGTGATTTAAGGGTGGGGGGTCCCTCCCCCACAATGACACATCACACACTCACTGGAAGTACAGCCGGATGTTTGGATGCTGGCTGCCCAGTGACGCATGCACGCAAGCACTGACATCACCAGAATAAGCGGGTCGGTCATTTTCCTATTCAAATCGCCTGTGGACGTGACCTAGGTAAGATGAAATGGGTTCCCTGACTACCTAAGATCGGTCAGGGAGCCGGTTGGATTTTGACGGGGTTGACCAGCTTAGACTCTTTCTAATTGCTGCGTAACTGGGGCACTAACCGGGCAAATTGCCCGGTTAACCCCATTTTACATAGCAGTTTGAAAGGGCCTAGTAATGAGTCAGTGGACTACAATTTCTCCCTGATGAACAAGAGGGGCTTTTAAATAACAATTTGGTTGCTCTGTTTGTTACTGGAGCTAACTCTATAGCTTTTTTTTAAATTCCAAATTTACTGAATGATGCTCATTAGAATCCCCCAGTCTCTTGGCCGCCCAAAAGTCACAATCCCTGCCAATGTCACAAAGGTCTTGTATCTGCCTGGACCATGAATACAGGTTCAGAACTTGCCATCAATACAGCCCAGAAACCCAAGGCTGCCCACTCTCCAAGATTGAGCAGTAGTTTCCACAAACTGATGAGCAATCTGTTGCAAACAGCATAAATCGGAGGATTAATAAATCAAATCTTTGAACAATTATTTTCACCGTTCTTAAGAACACAGGAGATTGTTAATTCACAAGAGGCTACAGCTGACGTGGACTTTTTACCCCCTCCATAAATCTTCGTCCGCGAAGCCAAGCCAAAGAAGAAAACAGGGCGAGAGGGCTGTTTGAGAGGGTCAGAATTCACCCAGTTAGAAGTAAAGGGTCCCCTCACTTTTTGATTGGCTGCAAGAAGGTGGGAACTGCAAAGGTAGACAACCAATGGCAAGCATTTCAGATTCTCCAGGAAATAAATTAAACGAGCAGCTGGCTCCCAGCAGCAGCCCTTCAAATGACCCGTTTTAAATACATCTTTCTGTGGCTGCAGACATGCACTTTTAGTGTTGGTACGTCTGATGTGGTCAAAAGTAACCAAAAGAAAACCCCCAATGGAGTTCAAGCAGAAAACACTCAGGCCTGCAGAGATCTGGACTGTAAGGTCAGAGTCTGTGAGCAAGTTGGCTGAATAAATAAGAGGAGTAAGACACAAAGGTCTGTGGACGCCATGAAGGAAGTAAAAACACAATGCTGAAGAAAAATCAGGTCAAACAGCATCTGTGTGTTCCCCTCTCATTGCTCCCTGTTTGAAGAGCTCAAGCCCGAAACGATGGCTATGTATCTTTGCTATATAAAGTACACTGATTGACCTGCTGAGTTTCTCCAACATTTTTTTTTAAGTTTAGCTGAATAAATGTCTGTGTTTAACCATTTACAGGGTGGCACGTTAGCATAGGGGTATCGCAACGTTATTACAGCGCTGGTGACTCAGGTTTGCATCCAGTGCTATCTGCAAGGAGCTTGTACGTTCGCTCCAGATGTAGAGGTTTGGTAGGTTAATTGGTTGCATGGGTGTATTTGAGTGGTGTGGGCCTGTGGGCCGGAAGGGCCTGATGCTGCAAGTCTAAATTACTTGGCAGGATTCGGCCGCTGAGAGATCATCGGCCAATGCAACCAAGCAAATTGCTTTGTTTATTGGTAAATTATTTAATCTTGGCCCCAAACATCTGTATGGATCAGTTAGATGCACTTTGGTGTCCGTCATGTGGCTTTAATTCAACTCCCACCCACTTGAATACAAGAAACAGGAGTCAGCCTTTCACCATTTCCCTTCCTGTTACCTCAGCAACATTTTCCCGCACTTAACCCTTTCCGCTTGATTCACTTAACACACAAAAATCTTCCAAACAGATTTTCAGATTTCAGTTTTATTGTCAGAGTAAATATATGACATCACGGACAACCCTGAGATTCCTTTTTCCTCCATGTAGATTTACCACTATAAAAACTATACACAATGTACATATGCAAACGTATAAGAAAATCTAAGCAAACTGTGCAATATGGAGAAAAATGTTTTAAAAATCAATAAAGTGCAAAAGTCCCTCACTGAATTTGATGTTGAGGGGTCTGATGGAGGGGTAGCAGCTATTCCTGAACCTGGTGCTGCATACCTTTGGCACCTATACCTCTTTCCTGATAGTAGCAACGAGATCAGTGTGTGCTTGGTGGTGTGGATCCTTGATGATTGCTGCAGCGTTCCCTATAGATTTTCTCGATGGAGGGGAGGGTGATGTCCTGGCCTGTCAGGGTTTCCGAAGTCACACCAAACCTCCTCAAACTCCTGAGTAACTAGAGGCGCTGATGTGCTTTCTTCTTGATGCCATTAGTGTGTTGGTTCCAGGAAAGTTCCTTTGAGATGATAATTGCCAAAAAACTAAAATTTGCTCACCCTCTCCAATCTAAACCATACTCAACCCTCTTGGACAGCATGCTAAATATCAGAGCACCGATGGTATAGGGATTACTCAAAATGGTATGTGAGTGGAACGAAAGAGGTTGAGAACTATTTGTTCATATGGATGTGGGCCAAGTGTGGGTGGGACATTTTTGTCGGCTGGGCAAAGTTGGGTCAAAGGGCCTGTTTCCATGCTGTTTGACTCTACATTGGATTCATGATGCCAATGTTCACTGGAATGTAAATCCCTCGATTTAAATCACGCATTTCCATATATGCGGTTTTGTCGCACAGTTACTGTCACTGATTGGCACTTTCTCCCTGGTCTTGTGGGAAGAAAGTGCTGAGAGACTGTTCACCTCATTTGAGGATCACACGTATCCTGCAATCATTCAACCACTCAGTTGAGACACAGTTGACATGGAGAGCACAAGAGGTGTGCTGAGCAGAGCATATGGAGGTAGTGTTGATATGTGGATTTGCAGGTAATCAGAGGTAACATTGGTGTGTGGCATTGAGAGTATTGTGGAGATGGTGCTCTTGGATGAATTTAAAAATATATATAGTTAGTGTTCATGCACTGGCCTGAAGGTAAATGGAGCTGGTGTTGGAGTAGATTTAAACATTTCTGGAATGAGTGTTGGTGTTTAGATGTGCGAGTACATGGATAAGCGTATACAGAGCCGTTGTCATACCCACACTCCTGTTCGGCTCCGAATCATGGGTCCTCTACCGGCATCACCTACGGCTCCTAGAACGCTTCCACCAGCGTTGTCTCCGCTCCATCCTCAACATTCATTGGAGCGCCTTCATCCCTAACATCGAAGTACTCGAGATGGCAGAGGCCGACAGCATCAAGTCCACGCTGCTGAAGATCCAGCTGCGCTGGGTGGGTCACGTCTCCAGAATGGAGGACCATCGCCTTCCCAAGATCGTGTTATATGGCGAGCTCTCCACTGGCCACCATGACAGAGGTACACCAAAGAAGAGGTACAAGGACTGCCTAAAGAAATCTCTTGGTGCCTGCCACATTGACCACCGCCAGTGGGCTGATATCGCCTCAAACCGTACATCTTGGCGCCTCACAGTTCGGCGGGCAGCAACCTCCTTTGAAGAAGACCACAGAGCCCACCTCACTGACAAAAGACAAAGGAGGAAAAACACAACACCCAACCCCAACCAACCAATTTTCCCCTGCAACCACTGCAACCGTGTCTGCCTGTCCCGCATCGGACTTGTCAGCCACAAACGAGCCTGCAGCTGACGTGGACATTTACCCCCTCCATAAATCTTCGTCCGCGAAGCCAAGCAAAAGACATGGAGCTGGTATGGAGCTCAGTGTCTGAGGAGAATACTTTCATTGTCTTCGGAGGGGGTTGTCCTCAGCATGACCACAAAGAAGGTAGCAATAGAGCAATGTCGAAACGTATGCAGAGGCTTTCGGGAGACACAGTGACTTCTGCAGGCAAGGTCAGAGAGTCTCCACAGAGGAGCAAGCGTTCTATTTCAGTGTTGCCCAGAAGCAGCTGCTATAATCCCACACCCTAAACCCCTACCTCCCCCCCGCCTCAAGCAACAGGAACAGCTGAAGATCAACGGTTTCTCGCAGGGAGGGGAGTCACTACTTTAACTGTTTGAGTGCCATGCCCTATTTGGAGATAATGGTGATAATGAGTTTATTGTCACGAACATTGTACAACGTACACATGCACGGAAATTCTTACTTGCTGCAGCCAAGCAGGTACCTCAAAAAGAAAAAAAATACATTTATAATATCATACCTTAAATTACATTTAAAAAATCATAAATACAAAAAGTGGATAATGAATAAGATGGCAAATATGCAAAGTATTTCTATCCATCAATCTCTAACCTCCAAGACGTAATTTTGTTTAGACATGTAGCACAGTAACAGGCCATTTCGGCCCACGAGTACATGCCGCCCAATTTACAGCCCATTAACCTACACCCTCAGTACGTTTTTTGAATGGTGGGAGGAAACCGTGGAGTCCCCGGAAAAAACCTACATAGATACCGGGAGAACATGTGAACTCCTTAAGGACAGCACAGGATTTGAAATCTGGTCTGGGCCCGATCACTGGCGCTGTAAAGGCCCTGCGCTAACCGCTACTCCAACCATCGAGTATTTTGTTCAGTTTTGGTCACCTCATTATAGGAAGGATATGGAAGCTATTGGAGAAGGTGCAGAGGAGATTTACCAGGATGTTGCCTGGATTGGTAAAGGTTCCAATATTGTCATGTAATACTACATTTAGAATGTAATATACGTGAAATTCTTTAACTTTGTCTACTGTAAGGAAGACAGAGAATCACCTCTTTGTCCAGCGTCCCTCACAGAAATGAGGCCCCAGTGAGGAATGAACTCACAGACCCTGGTTTACAAGCCCAGTGCTCTAACCACTGAGCATGGAAAACAAGTCTTATGAGGCAAGCTTAGCAGAGCTGGGACTGTTCTCTTTTTGGAGCTTAGAAGGATGAGAGGAGACTATAAAGATCTACAAGATTAAGAGAGGCATAGATAGGGTGAACAGCCAGCCCCTGTTTCCCAGGGCAGGAAGAGCAAACGGCAGATGTACAAAGTTAAGGGAGGGATGTTTAGCGGAGAGATCAGGGGTAAGTTTTTTAAAAACACAGAGAGTTGTGGGTGAAGTTAGAACATAGGACATTACAACACCTACAGGCCTTTTGGCCCACGATGTTGTACTGACCTATGTCAACCTACTCCACAACAATCTAATCCTCCCTATCATACATCCATAATCCTCTGGCCTTTTATTTACATCCATGTCCTTAAGTCTTTTGAATGGTGCTGTGGCACCAGCTTGCACCACCATCTCCAGCAATGCATTCCAGCCACCCTCTGTGCAAAAAAAACTTTCCTCTACTCAACGTAAACAGATGTCCTATGGTATTTGCTGTTGTTTCCCCAGGAAAAAAATCCAGCCTATCTAAGCCCCTCACAATCGTAAACATCTCTGTTAAGTCATCTCTCATCCTACGTTGAGCCTGCTTTGCTGCCAGTTGTCCAAGAGTACTACTTGTGAAGTAGTAGAACAACACAATATTATGTGGATATGTTTGGAACTTTTTATGACCTCAGGACATCCCGACCGTCCTGTGCTGTGTTCGCTACTTCTTCAGCCCATTAGGTCTATACTGATGGTCAAACACTCATTAACATGCATCTCACTGCATTGCTATAAACTTGCCCAGATACTTACCCCTGGGGGAAGCCTTCAGTGGCCAATTAACATACCAACCTGCACACCTTTGGAACACAAGGGATCGAGAGCACCCATGGGAAATCCCCAGGCAGTGCACGTAAGCTGCATATGGACAGAAGTGGAGGTCAGGATTAAGCCCAGGTATCTGGAGCTGTGAAGTAGCTGCTCAACTCGTTGTTCCACTCCTGAAACACTCAGTGAAGACTGGTCATCATTCTAATGTGGAATGACAGCAGCCAGTTCACGTACAACAAGCTCTCACGGGCAACAACTGGAAGACCACGGGATGACCTTGTGTCTACGAAATGGGGGTTTGAAGCAAATGTTTGGAAAGCTGCCACTGATGTATACAAACATAGGGTTCAACTCCTGGGGCAGGTGGAGGCCTCAGCCCTTCGAGCTTGTTTTGCTGATGGTGCCTGACCTGATTGTAACCTCAAATATGTGTTCCTGTCCCTCCATGGGATGTTTTATTGCCTTTCAAAAATCTGTCCACCATCGTCTTAAAAATATTCAACCACTCTGCCTGTAATACCATTTGCAGAGAAGAATTCAACGGTTCCTCTCTCTTAAACAAGCACCCAAAGTCATGGATTGTCCCACATATCCTGTCCATATCCATCCTGTCAAAACCCTCTAGGATCTTGTGTGTTTCAATGAAGTCCCCTTCCACTCTCCAAATACAGGCCTTCCCATCCAATCTTTCCTCCAAATAGAATCTGGTCATTCCAAATATTAGGCTAGTAAACCTCTCATGAACTGCTTTCAATACTTTAACCAAAACCAGGCAAAATCTCCTTCAAACAAAGAGACAAAATCTGTGCATAGATCAGATGTAACACAAGCAAATTCTCCCAAGCATAACCCCTTGAAACCTTCTGACAACAAAAAAAATATATCCTTCGGTTTCCTAATTATTTATTGGATCTGGAAACTGGCTTTAGCTCCTGTGACCTAGGTTTGAATCTGCCACTGTGTGTAAGAACATGCTCTACCCAAGCCCGCATGGGTTCTCCACGGGTGCTCTGGTTTCCTTCCACATTCCAAAGATGTTCAGGGTTGGTAATTAACTGGTCACATGGGTGTCATGGGCCTATTACCACACTATATATCTAAATTATTTCAAATTATTATTGAAGAATTCAGCAATGGCCATTGCCTCACATCTTTTCTCCAGTCCACAATTTCTTTGTTTATCCTGGTTGCTCCATTTAATTAACTCTCAAGTCTCACTTCTGTTCCAACCAGTGTTCCAACTGCAGCTGACTGGTGATTTGTAACATGGATGATCACCTAGTTATTTCAGCTCACTGGCCCACTATCTGAGGCTTCCCTCATTGCTGCTACACATTTTGTGATAGCCTTAGCTGATCATTATTCACACTCCCTTGGCTTATATTCTCCAGATCTCATCGAGGGCTCAGCACTTCAAATTCCTTGGCGTCAACATCTCCAAGGACCTGTCCTGGAGACTCCGCGTTCATGCAATCACAAAGAGGCCTCACCAGCAGCTCTACTTTGTGAGGAGGTTCGGTGGAGAACATTCTGGCCGGTTGCACCGCTGCCTGGTACAGAGGCGCCAACTCTCAGGACAAGAGTAAACTACAGAGGGCTGTTAACTTGGCCTGTGACCTCACAGGCACCAGACTTCATTCCATTGAGGACATCTACATGAAGCGGCATCTTAAAAAAAGCAGCCTCCATCCTCAAGGACCCCCCACCAACCCCAGGCCATGCCCTCTTCACTCTGCTACCATCAGGGGAAAAGTACAGGAGCCAAAAGTTGAACACTCAGTGGCACAAGGACAGCTTCTTCCCTGCTGCCATCATCAGATTCCTGAACAATCTATGAACCAGACTTTGTTGTGTATTATTATTGCAATTATTATTTTTACAGTAAATGCTGTAAGAAGGTTATAATATGAATATTTGCACCTGATGTTGCTGCAAACACTGAATTTCATGAAAATAAATCCTGATTCTGATAGCATCTCATTCCCTTCCATTTTAAGTAATCGTGACATCCCAGATTTTGCGTTGAGGTTCCACGTGAAACAGAGCTGCATTTAACTCTTGCCTGCCCAAATCAAAATTATATTATCAGCTCCTGAACCTTAACCTGTTCAACAAGGGAGTCGACCGCATTCATGCCATCCGCAAAGTAACCCTTGTAGTAATGTTAGCAGCACCAGCCAGCGGGACTGGTGTTCGAATCCCGCGTTGTCTGTAAGGAGTTTATACGTTCTCCCTGTGTCTGCACGAGTTTCCCCTGGGTGTTCCGGTTTCCTCCTACCATTCAAAACGTACAGGGTGTGGCAGGTTAATCGGGCGGCAAGAGTGAGTGGGCCGAAAGGGGCTGTGTACGTAAATTTAAATAATAAGCTGAAGAGGTCCAAAATAAAAATCCCCCAATAAAAATTAAATGGTAAACATTATCCCAAACCAACACCAACACCAGCAAAACATCAACGACCCATTATGTAGTTCCTAGATGGCCCAAGTTGATCCTCTGACAACAATCAAATCCTGTTGCGTTCTGGGAAATTATTTACTTTTTCCCCGATCACATGCTGTGTAAAAAGCTCAGAACCGGAATGGGGGTGTCATTCCAGTTTCAACATTTCATTGCCTAGACCCCTTGTCATTTTCTGCACTGCAGGCAATCTGGGACCAACTGGGCTAACGAATACGGTGTCACAGTCAATGTCGACGCAGTCCCGCCTCTTTCGATACCACCACTAGGTAAGCTCTCATGTCGATATGTTTAATTGCATTGGGTGTAAGGTTTATAAATGCGGATTGGCAAGTGGACACGTATTTCTTTGCTGGGACTTTGTCTCGAATGCCACCGCTCATCACCCGGCCGAGGAGGAATGTTAAAAAATGGTTAATAGTTTAATGGGCATCTAAGTGGGACATCAGACAGGCGAGGGTCAGAACCAAGGACGTGTACTAGATTAATATCTCTCAGAAGGGCTAGAATGAAAGCTAGGGAGAAGGAGGTGGTGAGTGCAGTGGCGCTGCATGTCCCACTTATGTTTAACGTCACAGTTGACGTCGACGCAGTGGCGCTGCACGTCCCGCCTCTTTACATACAAAATGGCGGACTGAAAGAGATTTGGAGTTTTGGTCGTTCCAGTGTGAGCAACCAATGGCAGGAGAATGGAGACTCTTCATAACGGTAAAATCCTGCGAAGGTGGTGTAAAAATCATAAAAGAGATAGACCTTAAGAAGCAACTTAAAGGATGAAAGAGAGTTCCAGAGCTGGTCCTGAGGCAGTTGAGGCATGGAGCTTACAGGGGGGGGGGGGGGGGGGGAGTTAATGGAGACAGCAAAGCCTAAGGCCATGGAGAGATCTGAAAACAATATGACATTTTTAATTGAGACACTGTCTACACAGGAGCCTATGTAAATCAGCGGTAGGATACTCCCTGATGACTATCAGATGCAGGTAGCAGTGTTTTGGATGACACAAGTACTGTTGTCAATGGATACCTGAGATCAAAGTTCATTGTGAAGATATAATTGAATATTATCAGTAGAAATGCTCCAGAGAATGGATGGCTCAGGCCAAAGGTTGGAGTGAGAAAGCCTTTCTCACCAGTGTAAGGGTTCCATCACCCAACCATATCCTTCATTTTTACAACAACTTGATCCCATTGACAAAAGATGATGAACACAAGAGTTGGCAAAAGACCAGGGTACTTGAACCAGTTCACTTAATGAACAAACTATCCTAAGAACATGAGAGGTCTCTCCACGGATTCATCAATAACGTGGGGGCGGGGTCATGAATGAGCAACACCCAAGAAACCAGCCAACCCACTGTACCTTTTAACATACTTGTACACTGGCAATACATCATCTGTCCTTTTGAGTACACTTAAAGGTCAAGCGTGCCCGGAGTCACAGAGGCGTATCTGGGCAAGGATGGCAGACTTCAAGGGCAGGGAAAGGCTCAGTGGGTCAGGCAGCACCTGTGGAAAAGAAGCAGTCAAACGTTTTGGTTCTGCCATCAGAGGGTTGCGGACCCAGAACTTTGACAGCTCATCTTTCCACAGATGCTGCCTGACTTGCTGAGTTTCTCCCCCCCCCCCCCCACCCCCTCGGCCGCCACTCCCAATGTTTTGTGGGGGTTTTTTTTGCAGATTTCCAGCAGCTACAGTTTGCATTCAATTTACAAGGAGGGCAGACTTCCTTCCCAGAAGAACAACAGTGAAGCAGATGGATTTTCATCATCCACCAAGTCCCACAGTCACTGTTACCAACACGGTTTATTTAAATTCCAGATTTATTCAATTACTTCAATTCAAATTGGCCAGCAGAGTGTTGGCCAATTTGAATTGAAATAATCTCCATCTCCAACTCTCCAACTCTCCAATGATTTATCTACCTCATTACTGGGCCTCAGGGATGTGACCGCTCCTTAACTAATTGTACTCCCTTCTCAACAGTGTTGCAATTTAAAACTTCAAGAGGAGTTTAAGATCACATAATTTGAAGAGCAAAGGGTCAACAGCAAAGGGTAAACAGGTCAACATCTCTGAAGATCTATCCTGGAGCCTCCATGTCGAGGCAATCATGAAGAAGGCTCGCCAGTGGCTAAAATTTGTGAGGAGTTTGAGGAGATTCGCTATATCACTAAAGACTCTCGTAAACTTCCACAAGTATCGTGAAAAGCATTCTGGCTGGTACAGAGGTACCTATACTCAAGACACTCCAGAGGGTTGTTAACTTGGCCAATGACATCATGGGCGCCAGTCTAAACTACATCAAGGACATCTCTATAAGAGGCAGTGTCTTAAGAAAGCAGCCTCTATTCTCAAAGATCCCCACCACCCAGGCCATGCTCTCTTCACTCTGTTACCATTGGGAAAAAGGTACAGGAGCCTGAAGACAAGCACTCAGCGGCACACGGACAGCATCTTCCCCTCTGTGATCAATGAACCATTGACACAGTCTTACTTCGTCTTTTTCTTTTCCTTGCCCTATTTTTGTTTATTTGGTAATGTGGTTTATATAAATGTTTGCACTGTGACGCTGCCACAAAACATTGAATTTAGTTAAGTTCATGACAATAAATTCTGACTCTTAAAGTCTGCAGTTATTGGGGTCAAGAACAATACACACATATGCTGGGAAACTCAAGCAGGTCACGCGCCATCCAAAGAAAGTAAAGGGTAACCAATGTATCAGGCCTGGGCCCTTCATTGGGTGTAAACAAAATAGGCAGCCCCCTGAAATAATAAGGGGGAGGAGGAGAGGAGGGAGGAAGGATAAGGGGAAGGAGCACAGTCCTACAGTTCTACTGAATTGAAACAGGTCTTTCGGCCCAACCTGTCCGTGGTGACCAAGGTAAACATCACCTGACAGAGGGCCCAGCCCAAAATGTTGGTACTCTTTACTTCCTACAGATGTGTTGCAATTTAAATCTACAGGAGGAGTTTAAGATCACATAATTTGAAGAGGAAGGGGTTGTGCTGAAGAGTTAAGCAGGTCAACATCACTGAGGATCTGTCCTTGGAGCCTCCATGTCGAGGCACTCATGAAGAAAGCTCGCCAGTGGCTACACTTTGCTGAGTTTCTCTAGCATATTTGTGCATTGCAGGAGATTGAGCAGGGGCCTTTGCCATTGTTGCGTCAGGAGAGCAAAATTATGCAGAATAAACTAAATGATCAGACAGATGGCAGTCAGCGAAGCTAACCTTGACGTTACTTCCAACACTAGAAATGTTTGAAGAAAAATCACAGAACTAAAAGACAATGGATCTGTCTGGAAGTTAGATCGAGAGAAAGTTGAAGTTCGAAAGGAAGATTAAGTAATTTCACTGAAACACTTGAGTGATGCAAAGTGCCAGGATGAGGTGAAGACATGAAGCCCCTTTGAGAACATTACATGAGAACATGGTCCCTACAAATGCAATTATTTTTTCCACTGTGCACCGTGCCTGAATTCTATCTCTGCATGTTGCCCTCATTTGTAAGTAGATACTTGACCAACTTTTTTTTTAAGGAGTTGACTGACAGCAGCACACAAAGCAACTCTGAACACACGTGCTGCTTTTGACGTTAACTGCTAAAAGTAGTGGAAATTCAGCATTCTTTCACTGGAACACATTGAACACATTGCCTAAACCTGCTTCGCACACTTCTCTTGCTCTGAGAACCACCTTGATTGCAACGATTAAAAAAAAGGGAGCTCCCCAATGCTGAGAAAAGGGATGGTCCAACAAAGCCAGCTGAAAGCAGCTCCAAAGCTTCCAGCAGTGATGCCACCTCACTTCCTAACAGCAGCTGGTTTAACAAAGTGATGAAGTGGTGTTCATTTCAGAGAACAGCCCTCATCTTCAGAGATTCAGGTTCTGTCTTAAACCCCAGAGCAATCTGTGTGGAGTATACAGGTAGCCCCCGCGTTGAAAATGCCCAATTTACAAACAACTCATACTTGCGTGCCAAGAAGCCAACCAGAAGTAGAATGCCATGAACCTCCAGTTGGAGCCTGGTTATGCTGTAGGGTTCTCTCACATGATGCTGCCATTACCCAGGAGGGAGAGAGCAAGTGGGGGGGCAGGCAGGAGGGAGTCTGGATGCGAGCGCTTTAATAACAGCAAATTATCCAGATGATGACATTCACTGAAGTGCTGTATCATTTTTTATAACATTATCGCTGTAAGTCAATAAAAGCATGGCTCTTAATTCTTCACTACAAACCTGTCTGTCTCACACATGAGTATCGTGTGAGAATAAATCAAAATCACAAATATATAAAAATTTACAAAGTCGATTCCTTCATGTTACAGAAATACTATCAAATTTTCATATATATATACATATACATAAATGTGGACACACATACACACAAAACAATCATTAGACTATCTAGGAGAAATTAATTTTCTGCTTTTGTAACTGCGGTAATGTTTATGATGTTTAAAAATACTTAACGCACCTGTTCTGACTTTCATACAAATCTGAATTAAAGACAGACCGAGGTTAACGGAACTCATTTTTAACCCGGGGACTACTTGTAAATGTTCTCCCTGCAACACATGGGGTTCTCACAGGTGCTCCCATTTCTTCCTGCATCCCGAAGACAGATGGGTTGGGAGGTTAATTGGCTGTAAATCACCCCTAGACCACAGCTGTGGCAGGAGAATCTCAGGGGGTGGAGAAAAGGCTCATTCTATGAGAGTCCAGGAAGGAGCGAATGTCAACATGGGTGATGACCCAGTGATGTTAGGCAATAAACTGGAAAGCAGGGGACAAACAAGCTTGAGACTGACCAAGACAAACCCTACAGAACAATGATGCTATAATGCACAAGCTTGAGAAAACCATTTCTATAATCAATTTCCTGTGGGGGAAATTGTGTCTTCAAAGGAATATTCAGATAACAAAGAGAGAAAACCATAAGCTTTATCACAAAAAGAAAGAGGTTGAAAAACAGGAAAGCTCAGAGAAGGATAACAGAAAATCTGTAGATGCCAAGGTTGGGTATTATAAGCAAAATTGCTGGTGAAACTCAGCAGGTTACACAGCATCTATGGAAGTCAATGGTAGTCGACTTAGGCTAAGTCCTTTGTCGGGAACATAAGAGGATGATTAGAGTGGAAAGGGCCTAGGTAAATGGAATCCACACCAATGGCAGGGTGAAAGAATCAGGGAGGAAGAGAAGGGAGAACTGACCATGTGTAGAGATCTCTG
Source organism: Narcine bancroftii (assembly GCF_036971445.1). Taxonomy (NCBI): domain Eukaryota; kingdom Metazoa; phylum Chordata; class Chondrichthyes; order Torpediniformes; family Narcinidae; genus Narcine; species Narcine bancroftii. Next base: position 224,900,642 of record NC_091473.1, on the reverse strand, counting down.
AGGGTTTGCATGTGTTAGGACAGGGGTTTTGGTTAAATTTATAGGGTGAGGAGATAGAAAGTTGGCACAGGTCTCGTGGTAATAAAATCAATGGGTCAAGGTTAGAATGGGGAGAGGGTATAGAAATGGAGGTGATAGGGAAGATAATGGATCAGTAACTCATCTTAAGTCACCAAAAATTCCAACAGAAAGTGTGGTCCAAGACGACACCCTGGATAGAGAGGATGATGTCAACATTATGAGTGAAAAACCTGCAGTTGATCCCTGCATCTTAGTTGGGTTAGCCTGTTGATGGGGAGTTACCCTTTATCTATCTTTAAAGATCAACTCAGACAAGAGAGCAAGGGTGAACACAATAAATGAGCAAGTGAACAATTTCAGGGAGGTCTCCTGAAGCTTAGAGTTTGTTCACAAGGAGAGGTGATGCACTGTTTCTTCCCTTCCACTACTGTGCACTTAGTTGGGACTTCTGCCAAAAGTTGCTTTTTCTTATGTCAATGAATTTGGCTTTAAAGCACAGGAACGTTTAACTGCAAGCCAGAAAGTATTCAAGCACAAGAGAGGCAAAAATGTTGCAGAGGCTGGAATCACGAGCAGGCAAAGAATTGCTGGGGGGGATCTCACCACGTAGCAGGAATGTAGATGGCTCCAGAAGGTAGCAAACATAGCCAGGTCCATCACAGGCTCCAACCTCTTATTCATTAAGGACATCTAATGTGAGGCGCTGCCTCAAGATGGCAGCCAACATTATAAAGGGCCCCATCACGCTGGTCACAACCTCTTCTCACTATGATCTTGAGGCCTGAACACCAGCACCTCGAGGTTCAAGAACAGTTTCTTTGCCACAACTATCAGGACTCTTAAACCTCGTCTTGGTATACAAATCAGGGACTGCTCCACACCACTAAAGGATTGCCTGCACAATTGCAGGTCACAAGAATAACTAAATATTTATTATCTATCCTCTGTATTTATTGTCTCATTTTAATTATGTATACAGCACGGTAACAGGATCTTTCAGCCCATGAGCCTTATGCTGCCCAACTTACACCCAATTGACGACAACCCCTGGTACATTTTTGAAAACTAGAGCCCCTGGGGAAAACCCCGCAGACACAGGGAGAACGCACAAACTCCTTGCAGACAGCATGGGATTCGAATCCCGGCCTCGATCACTGGTGCTGTAACAGCGTTGCGCTAACTGCTACACTAACCGTGCCACCCCTACTATGGCAGTGGTTTTTTTTTAAATACCTGTTCAGCTGCAGCAATAAGAATTTTGGTGCATATGTGCATTGTACAATGTAAACAACAATAAACTTCTTGTCATTAGAAATGACCAGTCCAACAGACAATATCTGTAAGTTCATTAACTTAATCCGTGCAGTACAAGGAAATAAGACGCCAACAGTGGCGGTTGCTTTAGACACAGAGAAAGCCTTTGACAGGGTAGAATGGAATTATTTATTCAAAGTACTACAGAGGTTCAACCTACCAGAGAAATATATTAATTGGATTAAAGCATTATACAAGGGACCATTGGCGAAGGTGACTGTAAATGGATATATGTTGAACCAATTTAAATTAAGCAGGTCAACTAGGCAGGGATGTCCACTATCTTCCTCACTGTTTGCTTTAGCTATAGAACCCTTGGCAGAACTGATAAGAACAGAAAATAAAATAAAAGGGATAAAAATAAAAGAGAAGGAATATAAAATCAGTCTATTTGCAGATGACATCATAGTATACTTAACAGAACCAGAATTATCAATAAAATAATTACATAAGAAATTGAAAGAATATGGAGAAGTATCGGGGTACAAGATCAACGCAAATAAAAGTGAAGCGATGCCAATGAATAATGCGGATTTCACAAAGTTTAAGAAAGAATCCCCATTTAAAATGGCAAACACAAGCAATCCGATACCTAGGTACACAATTAGATAATAATCTAGGCCATCTATTCAAATTAAATTATCAGCCATTAATTAAGAAATTACAAGATGACTTAGAACATTGGAAAGATTTACCACTAACACTGATAGGAAAGGTAAACTGCATTAAAATGAATATCTTCCCAAGGATACAATACCTATTTCAATCGTTACCAATTCCCTTAACAGAGAAATTTTTCAATGAGCTAAAGAAAATAATAAGGAAATTCTTATGGAAAGGGGGGAAACCCGAGGATAGTGCTAGATAAATTAACAGAATGGTACAAACAAGGGGGCTTACAGCTACCAAACTTTAAGAATTATTATAGAGCAGCACAATTAAGATATCTATCAGATTTTTATCAAACAAGGGAAAAACCAGATTGGACCAGGTTAGTGCTAGAAAAAATAGGGGAGAAGGTACCAGAACATATACTTTATAAATGGGATGAAAAGCTGGTGCAACATGGGAATTCACCAGTACTGCACCATCTGCTCAACATTTTACATAGAAACATAGAAGATAGGAGCAGGAGTAGGTCATTCGACCCTTTGAGCCTGCTCCGCCATTCAACGAGATCATGGCTGATCTTAAAGTTCAGTACCCCGTCCCCGCCTTCTCTCCGTAACCTTTAATACCCTTAAACTGAAGAAATATATCTAATTCTAATTCCCTCTTAAATATATTTAATGACTTTAATTTAATGGATTAGTTTTAAACAAATATGCTTGAATGTCAAATGAAAATGCATCAACTCAAACTTAGCCCACAGTCAAGACTATTTTATTTCCAGATTGTCATCAAATATGCTTATCAATATCTTCATATAGGCAATGATATTAAATTAAACGCTATCATGGTGCCATTTCAAAGTTACTTAAAATAATTGAATTGTTTATTGTCATGTCTTATGTAGTCTTGCATGCATGCTATCCAAACAAGGTAACTCAGAAAAGGTGGTGCAGTAACAAGACAAAATGTTGGAAGGAATAAAGCACAAAGTCTGGTGTCAGTGACTGAAGTAAAAAAAAATCAAAGCTGGAGTAACTCAGCAGGTCAGAATCATTTATGTAGTAAAGATGTATAACAAATCTAGTAAGCAGAGTACAAGTCAAAATGCAAAGTATGCCATCCAGTTGAAAATGAAAAGCACAAATCTAAATTTTGATGAAGATTCACGTAGAAAGGAAAAAAGCAAATTGCCAACCACCAAAATTATTATTGACGCAAAATCAACTAATCCCTTTCACAATAGATAACCTTTCCTTTAGAGAATGGGAGAGAAAAGGGATCAAAAGAATAGAAAATTGATTTTTGGGAAATAATTTATTATCTTTTGAACAAATGAAGTACAAATATGGTATAACTCATGGTACAACGTTTGCACACCACCAACTGAAAACCTACTTGAAGGACAAATTGGGAAGCAGAAGGAAACAGCTTTGAATATGTGATTACAGACACAATGATAATTAAAAGATTTATAACAAACATGTACATCAAGCTGCAAGAGAAAGAGAACGATGAAATAAGCTGTAAACCCAAACAAAAGTGGGGACAAGATCTAAACATAAAGATAAAAAATGAAAAATGGGAAAGGCTATGCTCCGGAACGATGAGAAATACAATAAACATGAGCTTACGCATGATGCAATATAATTGGTTACACAGGCTATATACCACACCCCAAAAATTAAATAAATGGGACCCAACAGTATCAGATAGATGTTTTCGCTGTAAGAAGGAAATGGGAACAACAGTACATGCAATTTGGGCATGTGAGAAAGTGGAAAAGTTTTGGGAAGATCCAAATCAGGTATTAAATAAAATCACAAAAAGCAACATTACAAAAAAATCCAGATCTTTCTTCTAAATAATATAAGAAGTAAAGAACTTGGCCTCGATTTGGATGAAGCACAATAAAGATTTATTATGATAGCCTTAGCTGTAGCAAAACAAATGTATAATGTATAATTCTGGAAATCGGAAGAGAGCCTGAGAATACAGCAATGGTACATGGAAATGAATAAAGGTATTCCATTGGAAAAAATAACATATAATTTAAAAAATAAAGTCACATTATTTGAACAAATTTGGGAACCGTACATGGAACACAACAGAGAAGTCCTACCGCGGACCTCCACCCCCTAAAATGACAGAATGAAAAGAAGACAAAATGAACTGATCCAGTGTGTAAAAGTAGATGACACAATTTTCTTGTTTATTTTCATTGTGATGACATTGTTTAATGGGTTTATTGTATTGTATATGTTGAAGGAGGGGTGGGAAGGAGGGAGGGATGGGAGGGGGGGAAGGGGAGAAAATGACACTGTGTATATTCAAGAGGGAAATGTTTGTGTGTATTTTGTTTAATATGTTTCATAGTGTAAAAAATAAAAAAATTAAAAAAAAAAATAAATGGCCAGTCAACATTTAAGGTCTGAGTATGGCCTTTCAAGAGACTGACCCCTTCTCAGTGGCACAACCTGGTCTGCATTTCCTTCACCACTTGTACCTGAACTCTCACATATCCGATAAATCCTTTCTCAAGTGTGGACTAACTCGTTTGGATATAATTACAGGTTTAACTCTGTAATGCCTGCAGCAAAAATATTTTGTGAGTAGAATTTAAATGAAAGCTGTTAAACACGAAAGTCAGGCCATCTGCTTCAAAAATCTGGTCCCAAATTTAGATAACTTGGTGCACCAAACTTCAATTTCACTCAAAACAAACTTGTGCCACATGCTGAGCAAATCCACTGAGCAGTTACTGGCTCACAACTGGAAGCCATTCCAACGCTAGGGATGCCTAGTTTATAAGCTGACCCTCATCGTAACTTATTCAAGGTTCACACCAACAGCATCCCACTCGCGTGTCGCTCTGAAGAAGGCTGCAAAATAAACAGGCCTGTACTTGCCAGTCAATTAGCTCTCGGCCTCAATGGTCCCACGGAAGCTGAGGCAGGAGCTTATTACTGCAGGCGCCGAGAGCTCGGCCCACACACCAAGCCATTGGCAGGCAGAGGCAAACCAATCCCTAGCCCCTCCATCCCCTACTCCCACCACCAGAGTTCCATACTAAGGGAGGAAGAGAAACAAGTTTTAGTCAGTTCTGACCATAACCAATTTAAACTAATCCCACGATCTTCGTATGGTCCATACCCCTCCATCCTTTGACTGTTCACGTGCCTGCCTAAATGCCTCAAATTTCAGAGTACAGCAGAGGAATTATCCCTAGGGGCCATGTTGACATTTACTCCTCAACCAATTCTAAAATTAAATGATTTACTCAGCAACCATCTGTCACAGGTTCAACATGCTGTGCAAATTAGCCTCCGATTTTCCAACCAATCACAGTGATTACACGTTACAGGTAATGTGTCAGCTCTGCTGCACTTTGTGAAGTTCTGAAGTTCTGCAAGTTGTTGGATAAATACAAGCTCTTCAGAACTTCACAAAGTTCTGCAAGTTGTTGGATAAATACAAGCTCTTTGTGCGCAGGCTCAGAGTGCCTGACCTTGCTTTCATGCTGGCACTGATCCTGGTCATGTCTCTGCATCTCCTTCAGCTCTTTTGCCACAAGATTAAAGAGCAAAATTAGGCCAATCAAGTCAGAGCTGATGTATATTTCCTTTCAAACTCATTCTCCTGCCTTTTCCCCATAACTTTTGGTGCACACAAACTCAAGCTAGCATGCTGGAACATCAGAACCATGCTAGACAAGACTGACAGCCACTGACCTGAATGTCGGTCTGCCTTCATTGCACATGAACTCCTCAGACTTGACATCGACATAGCCGCTTTCAGTGAAGTCCGCCTGGCAGATGTAGGCAGCCTCCAAGAACGCGGCGCGGGCTACACACTCTACTGGTCTGGCAAGCCTTTGGATGAACGACGCCTATCTGGTGTAGGCTTCATGGTCAATAACTCCATTGCCTCCAAACTCGAAAATCTTCCGACAGGCCACTCGGACCGGATCATGTCCATGCGACTCCCCCTTCAAAACAAGCGTCGCATCACCCTCATCAGTGTCTATGCTCCAACCCTCCAGGCGGAACCAGCAAAAAAGGACAAGTTCTACACTGATCTGCGCAACTTCATTCAACGCACCCCTACAGCCGACAAGGTTGTCATCCTTGGCGACTTCAACACTCGCATCGGCAAAGACTCAGAAACCTGGCCAGGAATCCTGGGCAAGCATGGTGTTGGCAAGTGCAACGACAATGGGCGCCTCCTGTTGGAGGTCTGCGCAGAACAGCGGCTTGTCATTATAAACACCCTTTTTCAGCAGAGGGACAGCCTGAAGACTACCTGGATGCATCCCCGATCCAAACACTGGCACCTCCTGGACTACGCCCTGGTGCGAGAAAGGGACAAACGAGATGTGCTCCACACCAGGGTCATGCCCAGCACGGAATGCCACAATGACCACCGGCTGGTTCGCTGCAAGCTCAACCTTCACTTCAAGCCAAAGCCCAGGAACAGTAAAGCCCCCAGAAAGAGGCTCAATGTTGGAAACCTGCAGTCAGACGAAGTGAGAGGAAACTTCTAGGCAAACCTCAAAGCAAAGCTCAACGATGCAATCCGCCTCACGGACTCCCTCTGGGATCAGCTGAAGACTACCATACTGCAATCTACTGAAGAGGTACTGGGCTTCTCCTCCAGGAAAAACAAGGACTGGTTCGACGATAACAGCCAGGAAATCCAGGAGCTGCTGGCAAAGAAGCGAGCTGCCCACCAGGCTCACCTTACAAAGCCGTCCTGTCCAGAGAAGAAACAAGCCTTCCGTTGCGCATGCAGCCATCTTCAGCGCAAACTCCGGGAAATCCAAAGTGAGTGGTGGACTAGCCTCGCCAAGCGAACCCAGCTCAGCGCGGACATTGGCAACTTCAGGGGTTTCTACGAGGCTCTAAAGGCTGTGTACGGCCCTCACCCCAAGTCCAAAGCCCGCTGCGCAGCTCAGACGGCAAAGTCCTCCTCAGCGACAAGATCTCCATCCTCAACCAATGGTCAGAACACTTCCAATCTCGTTTCAGTGCCAACCGCTCAGTCCAAGATTCCGCCCTGCTCCAACTCCCTCAACAGCCCCTAAGGCTAGAGATGGATGAGGTCCTCACCCGGGATGAGACATATAAGGCAATTGAACAACTGAAAAGTGGCAAAGCAGCAGGTATGGATGGAATCCCCCCAGATGTCTGGAAGGCTAGCGGCAAAACTCTGCATTTCAAACTGCATGAGTTTTTCAAGCTTTGTTGGGACCAAGGAAAACTGCCTCAGGACCTTCATGATGCCATCATCATCACCCTGTACAAAAACAAAGGCGAGAAATCAGACTGCTCAAACTACAGGGGAATCACGCTGCTCTCCATTGCAGGCAAAATCTTCGCTAGGATTCTCCTAAATAGAATAATACCTAGTGTCGCCGAGAATATTCTCCCAGAATCACAGTGCGGCTTTCGCGCAAACAGAGGAACTACTGACATGGTCTTTACCCTCAGACAGCTCCAAGAAAAGTGCAGAGAACAAAACAAAGGACTCTACATCACCTTTGTTGACCTCACCAAAGCCTTCGACACCGTGAGCAGGAAAGGGCTTTGGCAAATACTAGAGCGCATCGGATGCCCCCAAAGTTCCTCAACATGGTTATCCAACTGCACGAAAATCAACAAGGTCGGGTCAGATACAGCAATGAGCTCTCCGAACCCTTCTCCATTAACAATGGCGGGAAGCAAGGCTGTGTTCTCGCACCAACCCTCTTTTCAATCTTCTTCAGCATGATGCTGAACCAAGCCATGAAAGACTTCAACAATGAAGACGCTGTTTACATCCGGTACCGCACGGATGGCAGTCTCTTCAATCTGAGGCGCCTGCAAGCTCACACCAAGACACAAGAGAAACTTGTCCGTGAACTACTCTTTGCAGACGATGCCGCTTTAGTTGCCCATTCAGAGCCAGCTCTTCAGCGCTTGACGTCCTGTTTTGCGGAAACTGCCAAAATGTTTGGCCTGGAAGTCAGCCTGAAGAAAACGGAGGTCTTCCATCAGAAATCTCTTGGTGCCTGGCACATTGACCACCGCCAGTGGGCTGATATCGCCTCAAACCGTACATCTTGGCACCTCACAGTTCGGCGGGCAGCAACCTCCTTTGAAGAAGACCACAGAGCCCACCTCACTGACAAAAGACAAAGGAGGAAAAACCCAACACCCAACCCCAACCCACCAATTTTCCCCTGCAACCGCTGCAACCGTGTCTGCCTGTCCCGCATCGGACTTGTCAGCCACAAACGAGCCTGCAGCTGACGTGGACATTTACCCCCTCCATAAATCTTCGTCCACGAAGCCAAGCCAAAGAGACTTATCGACCTCTGCTTTCAATACACCCATTGACTGCCTCCACAGCCACCTGTGGCAATGAATTCTGCAGATTCACAGCCCTCTGACTGAAGAAATTTCTCCTCCTCTCTGTCCAAAGGGACATCCTTTTATTCTGAGACTGTGCCCTCCGATCCTAAGCTCTCCCCCTACTGGAAATATCTTCACAACCACTCTAATCCCGCCTATTCAACATTTACAATGCTGGAGAAACTCAGCGGGTCACACAGCATACTTTATATAACGGTAATGCTACGCAAACATTCTTTTGGGCCTGAGCTCTTCATCAAGGGAAAAGCTAAATGTCGGCATGGGGAGCAGTGAGAAAGATTCTCACAGAACTCCCTTCGGAGACAGGAGAAGAACTTCAGGGTAGTCAAGTCAAGTTTATTGTCATCACAGGTACAACCTGACAAAACAACGTTCTCTGGTCCTTGGTGCAAAAACAAAGCAAACATACAACTAGGCACAACACAAATACACACAAGCAATACGTATACAGGACAAGGATTCATATTTACAAATACATAAATATTGTTTCATGAATATGAGAGTTTTAGATGGTTAGTGTGACCAGTTCCTTTAGTCATTCGGCATTCTCACTGCCCGTGGGAAGAAGCTGTTCCTCAGCCTGGTGGTGCTGGCTCTGATCCTCCTGTATCTCTTCCCTGACGGGAGCAGCTGAAAGATGCTGTGTGCTTCATGGAAGAGGTCCTCAATGATTTTGTGTGGTCTCTTCAGACAACAATCCCGATGTATCACCTCAATGGAGGAGGAAAAAGGGAGACGCCAGTAATCCTTTCTGCCACTCTTATGGTGTTGTGGATTGAACTCCAATCCATTTCTGTGCAGAAACTGTACCACACTGTGATGTAGCCGGCCAGGACACTCTCAATAGAGCTCCTATAGAAGGTTGACATCATGCCTTACCTAATTTGGTCTTTTCAGGAAGTGCAGTCGCTGTTGCGCTTTCCTGACAAGTGAGATGTTGAGTGTCCACTATAGATTACTAGTTAAGTGAACTTAAAGAACTTGATGCCCTCCACTCTCTCTTCTACAGAGTTGTTGATGTGTAGTGGAGGATGGTCATTTCTGGTCCTCGTGAAGTCCACGATCATCATCTTCATCTTGTCCACGTTGAGACTTAGGTTGTTACTCTCGGACTATTTCACGATATTTTCCACCTCTTCTCTGTGGTGCGACTCATCGTTGTTGCTGATGAGGCCGACGACTGTTATGTCATCTGCAAACTTGATGACACTGTTGGAGTTGGATCTGTCGTGGGTCAGTCGCGTGAACAGGAGCGGGCTGAGCATGCAGCCCTGAGGTGCGCCAGTGCTTAGTGTGACGGTGCTTGATGTTCTGCTACCGACCCAGACAGACAGCGGTCTTTTCGTTAGGAAGTCCAGGATCCAATTACAGAGAGGGGTGTTGAGTCCCATTGAGCGCAGCTTCTCCACCAGCTTCTGGGGAATGATTGTATTGAACACTAAGCTGAAGCCTTGAACAGCAATAAGGTGTCATTCTCCAATGGGCCAGGATGAAATGAAGCACCAAGGCTATAGCATTGTCTGTGGAACGGTTTCTACTATATTGAAATGGGTCCAGTGTCTCTAGGAAGTTTGCTTTTATGCATTTCATCACCAGACGCTCGTAGCATTTCATAATGGTGGAGGTCAGTGACACAGTCATCGAGGCTTGTTATTGTCACCTTCTTGGGTACGGGGCTGATGGTGGCTGTCTTGAACCCTCCAGGTAGGCATTTCTCAAAGAGATTTTTGCAGAAGAGGGAAACACAAAAGTCTGCAGGCACAATGATTGTAATAAAATCACAACGGTAGAGAACCTCAGCAGGTCACTCAACGTATTTTATATAGCAAACTATACAAACTTTTGTGTTTCACTCCACATTCGACTGTAAGAGCCAATGAGTTATAATAGTAGGGAATTTTAACTTTCCTGGGTGCTTATGGGTGTCGAGGGCTGGAGTCTAAGATGCAGCAGGTTACATGGTCTGGATCTGTACTACAAAATGCTCTGTAACCCACACACAGTTCCAAGGTATTGCCTTTCACCTGCTAGAGATAACGGTTCTCCTAAAGAGGGGAAAGGTTTCCCCCGCCCCCCCCCCCCCCCATAGACTGATTGATGTGATCAATCTAATTTGTTAAATCTCTTGGCCTTCTCCATCACCCCTGGGTAATTTATCCAAATATACTTCTCCTGCAACCTTTTGAAAGTTGCAATCAAAAGCTTATTCACTGCCTCTTCAGGCAAAGCAAGTCTTATATCAAGTTGCCACTTTACTAGCCACCTTAAATCAGTGTCCTATGGTTCTAAACCTATGTGCCACTGGAAACAGATCTGCCTTATTTTAACGTACTGGGATGCATAACATCCTATTTCGATTGGCTGCCAGTTGCAAGTGGTGTTCCACAGGGCTCGGTCAGTGTTGGGGAGGGCGCTTCTTCTTGTGTTACATATTAATGATTTGGGTTATGGAACAAATGGCTTTGTGACCAAGTTTTCAGGTGATACAAAGGTGGATGGAGGAGCAGGTAGTGTGGACATAACATGGAGGCTGCAGGAAGACAGATTAGGAGAATGGACAGAGAAGTAGAAAATGAAATATAAGGTCAGAAAGTGCACGGTCATGCATTTTGGTAGAAAAAATGAACAGGCAGACTATTTTTTTTAAATGAGGAGAAAATTGAAAATACCAGATGGAAAGGGACCTGGGAGTTCTCATGCAGGATAGCCTGAAGGCAAACATACATGTTGAGCTGGTGGTGAAGAAGGCAAAAGCAACGGTGGCATTCATTTCAAGAGGAACAGAATATTACAGCAGGGATATAATGTTGAGGCTTAATAAAAGCACTGGTAAGACATCATTTTGAGTATTATGAACAGTTTGGGACTCCTCATTCAAGAAAAGTTGTGCTGAAGATGGAGAGGGTTCAAAGGAGGTTCACTAGCTTAATTCCAGGAATGAAAGGGTTATCATATGAGGAGCTCTTGGTCTGCATTCACTGGAATTTAGGAGAATGTGGATAGATATCACTGAAACATTTTGAATGTTGAAAGCCATGGACAAAGTAGATGGGAGAGTCTGGGACAAGAGGGTACAACTTCAGGATTGAAAGGCATTCACTTTGAACAGAAATGCGTAGGAATTTCTTCAGCGGAGGGTGGTTGTGGAGGCCAGGTCATTGGGCGTTGAATTTCTTTTTTTTTGCTGAAAGATGAACAACCTCACTTTCTCCAAACTGCCACTCGAGTAAATTACTTCTTAATCATCTTCTTTGGTAGACAATAGAAAGACCACAACTTCAGCACTGCACAGGCCAATGACATGCTTGCACAGGGAAAGTCGACTACTTATGACCAGATATCAAAATAGGGCAAACTTATCCCTATTCTGTATAAACCTGTTCTCTTTATAAACACATGGAAGTAATAACATTAGTAATCTCAGAGAAGACTTTCCCCAAGGATATTAAAGTCATCAAGTTTCACTCTCTTGTCATTTTAACCACTCAATTCATTCAGGATACATTCTGGTTTCCATTATATGCTATAATATGCCTGATTTCTTCACTCTTGGCTCTATGGTTGGCAGAATGCAACAAATTAAATTGTCAGTTCAGTGCAGGTTTGATAAAGTACACCAGAGGTGCTGAGGTTTGGATGAAACTCCTGCTAACACTTCACATGAGTACAGACAGCCCTAGTGCATTTTTCAAAAAAGATCTTTTAAGGTGTCCTGAGCCAACCTCCATCCACCCTACAAGTGAGACAAGCTGGTCACTTGGATTGGCAGCAAAGTGGTGGAGCCGATCGAGCTACTACCCCACAGTGCCAGCGACCCATGTTCAATTCCCACCTCTGATTCCGTCTGAGTGGAATTTGTACATTCTACCAACGATCACTTGGGTGCCCTGGTTTCTTCCCACATCGATTGGTCGATAAATTGGGCCCATTTCCAGTAGCCTAATGCGTAGGTGAATGGTGGGATCTGGGGAATACTGAATATGTGGGATGAACAATAATTGGAATCCATATTGGGTGAGAGTAAATGAGTCACATGGACTTGGGGGGAGAGTTTCTATGCTGCACGACTTTATAACCACTGCTTGGTGCCAACTTGCTTGGTGCAGATCGCTGAATCCAGCACACAGCTGACTACATGTCAAAATTAAAAATCATATAAGTAAAGGTTCATATCAGTTGTCACTCCCCTGCTCTAAAGGGGCATGGGTCACTGATGCATCCATTCAAAAGTCAGGGGAGCATACAGGGCTGTGGCCTCCCCATGATGGAGACAGAGCAAGGACAAGAGCACCGCCCACCCCAGCACGGGGGTCATGCCCATCCCAACGTCAGGGCAGAAGCCTGGGGGATGGCTAACATGCCTGGGACAAGGTCATCATTAAGGCTGGAGCTGGGATTTCAGGATGAGCCACAGGACAATTCTTTGGCTCTTACTTTGCATCAGAAAATATCAGCTTAAAAGGAGTTTATTTTTATAAAACAATCACGTCAACACAAAATTCAATTCAGAAGTAAAACCTATTTATTGTATAAACCATGAAAATTGTGCAGCGCAGTCTTGTGCTCTGCAACTGGGAAAGATGGGCAGCCCAAGAGGACCTTACCAATGTTGTAAACCACAGTAAGTGCAGTGGCAATGTAACAAAGTTACCAATGAGCGATGAGGTAGCTGCAAAGTTAAAGAGTCAGAAGACCCATCACGTCCATGCTGACCATTTTGACCATCTGCCAGAGGAAGTGTAGGAGCAGGTACAATTGTAATGTTCGAGGGACATTTAGCCAGGAACATGAAGAGAAAGGTTTCTTGGGATATGACCCGAATGCAGGACTAGAGATGAAGAAGACAACTTTATTGGTGTGAAAACAGGCCTCTTGCTGCGCTGTAAAACTCTATGACAATGACTAAATTAATTCCATTTACCCACATGAGGTCTACAACCTTGTGTTTTCCCTTTTCAAGTGTGAACTGAATGCCTTAAAAAAGGTGATATCTAACTCAGTGACTTCGTCTGATGGCAATTTCAAGATACCAACTACTAAGTAGATTTTAAAAAACTCTCCCCTCAAAACCCCTTTTAAAACTCCTTCCTAACCCTGTTTACCTATGCTCTCTTGCTTTTAATACTACGAACAGGAAAAAAAAGATTCTACCTTTGCCTTTTATATTTTTATATACCTCTATCAAGTCACCTCTCAGCCTCCTTCACTCCAGGGAAAACGGGCTCAGTCGATCGAGTCTCTTCATAACTGAAATCCTCCAAGCCCTGGCAAATCTCCTCTACGCTCCCTCCAACACAACCACATTCATCCTATATACAAGAAATATATACAATACCCCAGATGTGAATGAACCAACAGTTCATAGCCATGCATCGACTTGCATCCAGGTTACGTTCTCGAAGTGGGGATGCCAAATCGACAGGCGTAAGGCAACCATTATCAGTGAAATATACTGTACAACATAAGACACCATGACACACATAGATATTTACCTAAACTTATAAATTGTACATATACATATCTAAATACCATAGTTAATAAAACATAAATACTGTACAATACCTATAAAAATATACATACAGGATTGCTAACAATACGAGAAAAAATTGATATATAGTGTGCTTTTTTCCTAGAAAATAGAGTACACATTAGCATAATAACACAATAACAATAAAAAGTACATACATATATTTTAGATTTGAATTACATATATGTACTGTACTATAAGTTTGGTGTATACTGTGTACCATTATATTGTTGGCAACGCAATGGCATTGTTTTGGCTTTTGAGCCCAGGTGTCAAATGCGTGATGTATGACTCAATGTCCGCCAATGCCTGCCAACATCAATCCCAGCGTAAATTTTAGAATTTATATTGAGCCCTTCTAGTGACCTCGGACGTATTTGCGATTGGATGTTACTCGATCAGATGTAAGTCGAGATATGGCTGTATATAGTTACAAAGTAATGTCTCAACTTTTACATTGTACTCTCTGACCTATGAAGGCACATATGCCATTTGCCTTCTTCACTACTCTTTCTACCTATGTTGCTATTTTCAGGGAACTAAATATTTCAATCCCAAGGAATCTCTGTTCATCAGTGGAAGATCAACCATTAGGCTGAATAGGCTTAAGCCTAGGGGCCCGGAAAGAAGAAGGGCCTGGCAGGAGCAGGGACCGTGGGCTCCCGGGCAGGAGCGGGGACCTCCTCGAGGCCCAGGTGGTAGGTATCCACCACTGCTGTTCATAAATATTCCTTTGTGACCTATCATTTATTGGATATGTTCTATTCTGATTTGACTTCCCCAAGTGCATTGCTTGCACTTGTTGGAACTAAATTCCATCTGTCAATGCTCCTTCTAATGTCTCATCTGATCCATATCCTGCTGTAGTCTAGGTAATCTTCCTCACTATCCACAACACCAACTTCTTTGGCTTGGCTTCGCGGACGAAGAATTATGGAGGGGGTAAATGTCCACGTCAGCTGCAGGCTCGTTTGTGGCTAACAAGTCCGATGCGGGACAGGCAGACACGGTTGCAGCGGTTGCAGGGGAAAATTGGTTGGTTGGGGTTGGGTGTTGGGCTTTTCCTCCTTTGTCTTTTGTCAGTGAGGTGGGCTCTGCGGTCTTCTTCAAAGGAGGTTGCTGCCCGCCGAACTGTGAGGCGCCAAGATGCACGGTTTGAGGCGATATCAGCCCACTGGCGGTGGTCAAAGTGGCAGGCACCAAGAGATTTCTTTAGGCAGTCCTTGTACCTCTTCTTTGGTGCACCTCTGTCACGGTGGCCAGTGGAGAGCTCGCCACAGAACACGATCTTGGAAAGGCGACGGTCCTCCATTCTGGAGACGTGACCCACCCAGCGCAGCTGGATCTTCAGCAGCGTGGACTCGATGCTGTCGGCCTCTGCCATCTCGAGTACTTCGACGTTAGGGATGAAGGCGCTCCAATGGATGTTGAGGATGGAGCGGAGACAACGCTGGTGGAAGCATTCTAGGAGCCGTAGGTGATGCCGGTAGAGGACCCATGATTCGGAGCCGAACAGGAGTGTGGGTATGACAACGGCTCTGTATACACTAATCTTTGTGAGGTTTTTCACTTGGCTGTTTTTCCAGACTCTTTTGTGTAGTCTTCCAAAGGCGCTATTTGCCTTGGCGAGTCTGTTGTCTATCTCGTTGTCGATCCTTACATCCGATGAAATGGTGCAGCCGAGATAGGTAAACTGGTTGACCGTTTTGAGTTCTGTGTGCCCGATGGAGATGTGGGGGGGGGGGCTGGTGGTCCTGGTGGGGAGCTGGCCGATGGAGGACCTCGGTTTCTTCCTCGCTATCCACAACACCAACTATCCTTCTTTAAATAAACCAGCAACACTGGCTATCGCCCACCAGTCTTCTGGCACCTCCGTGTGGCTAATGAAGATGGAAAAATCTCCACCAGGGCTTCAGCCATTTTCTTGCTCCCTGTGGCAACTGAAATAAATCTCATCCAGCCCTGTGGATGTATTAATTCCCATGTGTGTCACGACATCTTGCACCTCCTCCTCCTTAAAACTGACATCCTGTCTATCAATGCACCTCTCCCCGAACTCACTATTTTCCCACATCCTTTTATTTGGAGAATAAGGATGAAAAGTATTCATTTATTAGGACCTCACTCATTTCACCTGGCTCCACAGATTAATCACTGCTTCAATCCCTTGAGGGGTCCTAGACTCTTGCTCGTTACCCTCTTGCTCCTAATATAGGATGTCTTGGGGTTCTCCTTGATCTTACTTGCCAAGGCTATTTCACAGTCCCTTTAGACTCTCATAATTTCTTTCCTCCTTCCTCCAAGCTCCTCAAGAGACTCACTCAATTCCTCGACTGTATCAACAATTGTTTTTTTTGGTCCCCTGATCAAAGCTTAAATATCCTTTGTCATCCAAGGTTCCTTAGTTTTGCCATCTTTGTCTTTTAACCTAACCGAATAGGGCTCAAGGAATTATTGAAGTCTCTTTCCATCCAGCACACTATATCTTTGACCTACTACTGACAAGGAGGTGGTATTGGAGCACGAAAATCAGGACGGCCAGGCTGCGAAATAGCTTCTGCCTGTGGGTTGTGAGATTGATGTACCGATCCTATAACGGAGTAAATGATTCCAAAATATTTATTTCAAATTATATCTTCATGTATGTGCTGTATAAAGTGTGTACATGTGCATGCACTGTGGTACGGAGAAATCCTGTTTTGTCTGGTTGTGTATGTACAGTCAGTTGATAATAAAATTGAACATGCTGGCAATGAACTCCTACTGACTCACAGCTTACGTGTCTTCTTATCCAGAAGCATCTGCTCCCAATCTACTTTTGCCAAGTCCTCTCTTGTCGTTATTGAAATCAGCCTTCCCTCAATTTATGGCTTCAACTTGAGAGAAAGAAAACCTTTGACCACGAAGATTACGATTTCCCCCAACTGATCCCCCAATGACAATTCAACCAGCTGTCAGGTTTAATTTGCTGAGATCAGGTCAATGTTCCGACCTCTCTGGTCGGACTGTATCAATTCCCCTCAATTAAACTTTGTGGGATACACTTTCACTCCATCCTTTCCATGCCCCAAGCACTAATGCAATTCCATCGATACTGACAAAGTTAAAATCTTCTTTCTTTGGCTTGGCTTCGCGGACGAAGATTTATGGAGGGGTAATGTCCATGTCAGCTTCAGCCTCATTTGTGGCTGACAAGTCCGATGCAGGACAGGCAGACATGGTTGCAGCGGTTACAAGGGAAAATTGGTTGGTTGCGGTTGGGTGTTGGGTTTTTCCTCTTTTGTCTTTTGTCAGTGAGGTGGGCTCTGCGGTCTTCTTCAAAGGAGGTTGCTGCCCGCCGAACTGTGAGGCGCCAAGATGCACGGTTTGAGGCGATATCAGCCCACTGGCGATGGTCAATGTGCCAGGCACCAAGAGACTTCTTTAGGCAGTCCTTGTACCTCTTCTTTGGTGCACCTCTGTCTCGGTGGCCAGTGGAGAGCTCGCCATAGAACACGATCTTGGGAAGGCGATGGTCCTCCATTCTGGAGATGTGACCTACCCAGCGCAGTTTGATCTTCAGCAGCGTGGATTCGATGCTGTCGGCCTCTGCCATCTCGAGTACTTCGATGTTGGAGATGAAGTCGCTCCAATGAATGTTGAGGATGCAGCGGAGACAATGCTGGTGGAAGCATTCTAGGAGCCGTAGGTGATGCCGGTAAAGGACCCATGATTCGGAGCCGAACAGGAGTGTGGGTATGACAACGGCTCTGTATACGCTAATCTTTGTGAGGTTTTTCACTTGGCTGTTTTTCCAGACTCTTTTGTGTAGTCTTCCAAAGGCGCTATTTGCCTCGGCGAATCTGTTGTTGATTACTCCACTACTAAAACCCTATTAGTGTAGCCAAAGAGGTTAAAAAAATGGCTAGAAAGGTGAAAGAAATAAGGCTGAACCATAGTCAGAGAGAAGAAAGCCCCTTTGATGTCCAAGTCCACACTGACCACCATCCACCCAGTTATACTCATACCATCTTTTTATTTTATTCTCCCTGCATTCTCATTAAATCTCTACCCCCACATTTTTAGGACATGGGTGATAACCAGTGCACCCAGGGGAAATTCACAAAGTTATGGGAGAATGGGCAAACTCCATACCAAAAGCATTATGGGTGAGGCAGCAGCACTCGAAGCCACTATGTCTCCCCATTATTGGGATAAATATTCTTGTCAGTTCGGTACAGAGCATATCAACACAAAACATATATTGTTTAATATTAGCAGGTAAGAAATTGCACCCTTTCGGTCTCTGATAGGATGAAATTCCCATGCACAGAATCACAATGGGGCAGCATTCTTTCACTATTACAGCACAGCACCCCAAGTTTGAATCTAGCACTGCCTATAAGGAGCTTGTACGTTCTCCTCGCGATCTGTGTGGATTTCCACCGGTTATCTCCCACCCTCAGAAACATACGGGATTTGTAGGTTAATTGGATGGCACGGATCTCAATCAGCTTTGACCATGCGTGCAATGAAATAATTTTTTTAAAATAGGCTCCACTTTGTCTCCGAGATGCTGGGGGCAAAATGCGCCTGGGACCAGGTGGATGATGAATTTGGGTGGAGTTAAAAGGCCGAAAAGAGAAAGAGTGGGAGAGACCGCAAAGGAAGAGTTGGGGGGGGGGGGGGGGGGATCACAGTGCAGCCACTGGAGAAAAAAAATGTTTTCAAAGAAGCACCATGTTGCAGAGAAACAAGGAACAACTCAGTTAAGAGAAGGGTAAATAAAAGACAAAGAGAAAACACAGAACAACAGAAATATTGCTGAGACTGAAAAGAAAATGTTAACCCTAGTAAAATTCAAAATGTTGGAATCAAAGTCAGGGAGAAGGAAGAGAACGTCAGTGGTCTCAATCTGGTTTATTTACATACTTCTTGTTGGATTTTGGTTTCTCATCCACATTAAATTGCAGAAACATGATTGTAATGGTCAGAAAGGCTACAGGATCTGTTTAGTCTTTATTACGAGCGACCTAACATTGAGCAGGATATCCCCAGCATATGCCATAGAAATCATTCCCTTAATTCCAATTTATAAAAGCTCACATTTTATTCTTTAGATGGTATTTCTGACGATCGGTAGAAAATCACCTCCATTCTACTTTTAAGTTGTTCCGTCCTCATCTCTGCTCCAATACTTGCCCGGGAAGGCAATGCATTATGTAAATTGTTACTGTCAATGCAAGCATTTAATTTCTGGCGTGTCTCAACTTGCAAGCTTGAAACTCATATAAACACCAGCTACAGCAGGTATCAAAAGGTGCAGAAGGAGCAGTTCATGTGTTTCAGTTTTGAAAAGCAATTAAGCTGACAGCTTTAATTGATGGAACTTTCAGAAAATGGCTTCACGATGAAAGTTAACACCTCTCTCTGGTTCAAAGCCATCTGCACAGCAGCCAACTCCAATTCAGTCAACATCTGCCCATATTGCTAACTATCAGCACACAGGAATTTCTGACTCGCAAGCTCCAAATTCCTGGTGACAACAGTCTGAGCACAATAAGTGTCCAGTGTTTTGCCGAGGTATGAAAGAAGTTTGTTTTCAGAAAGAAAAGAAACTTCCAATTCAATAGTGGCTTTCATCCTCAGAATATCTCAGAGCCATTCCCATCCAAGGCTGATACTTTGAAGTACAATGGTTGGAAGCAGGTCATTATTTGAGCGGAGAAAGCTCCTGCTAGCTGCGTGATCAGATAACCAGCTGAGTTGACCCTTTACACCATGGGATCTTTATCCCTGCCTAAAAGGGAAGGCATGGTCTTGGTGTAATGTTTTGCTCACCACTCCCCCCCCCCCCCCCCAGGTCAACTCTCCCTCCAGGAGGTGTTTGCCTATAGCGTGGCTCGTCTCTTGAGTGAGACTAGAAACCAGAAGCCTCCGACAGCAATTATACAGGGGAGAATGCTGGAGCAATGGAGAGAGAACTGCCCACTCAACTTTTCCTAAAATTATTTCAGACCTTTGCGAGAACGCATGGCTTTTTAAAGTCCATTCATATAAACGTTTAATACGCAGAAGAGCTAGAGAAACTCAACAGGTCATGCAGCTTTCTTTATGGCAAAGATACATAACCATACCTTGATGAATGGCTCAGTCCCAAGACGTTGGTTATGTATCTTTCCCAGAGCTTCTCCAGCATTTTGTGTCTTAAAATATAATCACGGCCTCTGCAGACATTCTTCTTTAAATTCATAAATGTTCTGTGAAAGAGTCTGCAGAGTGCTGATTTAATGTAACTGTTCTAATGCCCCATGATGATCTGGTGTGTGGAAGAGTGGGTGTCTGTTTAAGTCTACCTACTTGCAGCCTCTGTGGATGGGATTTCACTCATTGAGGTGTCTTACGTGATTTCCCATCCTGACAACTGCGACCCACCCCTGAAATTAGTCAGTTGAAACATCAGGAGTCAGAGATCCCTGCCGTCCTCATCGAATGGGCGGCACGGTAAGTGCAACGCTCTTACAAGGAGTTTTGTACATCATGTCTGTGGGGGCTTCCTCCGGGGTGCTGCAGTTTCCTCCCACCCTCCAAAACCATAAGGGAGTTTATAGGTTAACTGGCATACTTGGGTGGCATGAGCTTGTGGACTGGAAGGCCCTGTTACCGTGCTTTAAATTAAAATGGAGAGCAATATGGCCATGCTACCTTGGAGGATTCCTAACCATCAAAGAATCCTTTCAGTCACCAGATAAAAACCTTCAAGCAGAAACCTGATTTGACGTAATGTATCAAAAAGATTTAGGAATAACTATTGGAAATGACTGAAATAAATATAAATATTTTGGTAAAATGTTCATTTAGACTCAATTAATGCGACCGATCATTGTCAGAGAAAGTGGTGACCATCCAGATAATATTACCTTAGTTTGATTAAATAAAGCTGCAAAATTTTCTTGAAAGAGGTTTTTTAATGTTCTTAGTTTATCATGATACTTAAATTGTTCTTCCACTAAAGTAAGAGAGCCTTTTAATGGTAACAATTCACTCTTATGAAAATTAAGCTTATAGCCAGCAAATTTATTAAAGTGTGTACGTAGCAACGGTATCTTCGGAATAGAGGTCTCTGGGTTAGACACAAAAAGTAAAAGATCATCTGCATATAAAGATAACCAATGTTCAATTGTCCCTCTACATAACCCTTTAAAATCTTCATTTGCACATAAAGCAACAGTTAGCAGTTCCACCATTAGATCAAAAAGCTTAGAGGACAACCCTGTCTAATATCTTGACATAATTTTAAAAATTTAGATTGTTGGAAATTAGTACAGATTTAAGTGATTGGGCCTGCATATTTTACCCATTGAATAAAAACTGGTCCAAAATTAAATCTTGCTAGGGTAGTGAACAGATTCCCATTCTACACTATCAAATGCCTTTTTTGCGTCTAAAGAGAGAATGCATTTATTAGAATGAGTGGAAGGAGAATGAATTATATTTAATGGTCTATGAATGTTATAATAAGAATATCTATTTTTGATAAATGCAGTTTGATTTATATTAATTATTCCAGGTAGAATATTCTCTAATCTATGAGTTAAGATCTTTGATAAGATCTTCAAGTCAACATTCAGTAAGGAGATGGGTCTATGGAATGCACAATTCTTTGGATCCTTCCCTTTTTTTAAGATCACTGAAATTGACTCATTAAATGAAGAAGGTAACTTTCCTTCTTGAAAGGACTCATTCAATAGTAAACTTAATTGCGGAGCAAGTTCTTTAGAAAATAATGTATAAAATTCATCTGGAAACCCATCAGGACCTGGAGCTTTGCCTGGTTGTAAAAAAGATATTGCCTTTTGCAATTTCTCTTTGTAATATTGGAGCCTAGAAACTTTCCTGGCTTTCATGAGAAAGAGTAGGTAAATTCAAATGATCTGAAAAATTCTTCATCAAATCTTATTCTTTATTAAACTCAGAAGAATAAAGTTTAATATAGAAATCTCAAAAAACATAATGTATTTTAAGGTAATCCATGGCTGTGGTACCATTGGGGAGCCGTATCCTATTAATTTCTTTTTTTTTAGCCAAAATTCCTTTCAATTGAGTGGCTAATAATTTACCAGATTTCTGCCCATGAATATAGAATTGATTTTAAGTCCTCAGTATCTGTTGTTCAATTGGATGGGGTCCATTTATGGTTAATTAAAGTACATTTTGGTTAATTAAAGTACATTTTGGTTAATTAAAATACATGGATGCGATGGATTGGTGTGCTCTGCTGGATCTCCAGAGGTCGCTGTTGATGGCAAGGCTGCTAATAATATTAATTCAACCTTCTTTAGTAGGAGGGGTTAGAGCAATTGTTTTTTTTTCATTTAGTTAGTTTTTTTTCTCTTTCTTTGGGAGGAATAAATACTTGGATTTGATTGGGATTTCACGTACTATCATTAATGTACAATATGATAATCAATATAAATATTTATGGTATTTGGTTCCTTAGGAATCAATTATGTATATGCTTTTGATTATACTCAATTAAAAATATTTTAAAATAAAATAGAAAACTGATCTTAAGTGCAATCTTGCTGAACTTTTTCCTGGACTTTTCTCAGCTCACCCACGATGTGAATTGATGAATCCTGGACACACGAAGCCAAACTCAAGAGACTGGTTACTGTGTGGCCAACTTGTTCCCCATTACATTAGTAGGACACAAATTCCCTTGGAACACATTGCACCCAATTAAACTATTTAATTTTAGCAATTTTATAAGCATTTTTCCCACCTATTATCCTGTTAAAATGTGTAGTGCCTCAGCAAAAAAATAGTTAAATCTCTGCTTGGGCTTTCAAAATTATCTCAAGGATCATAAGACAGTCTTAGGAGCAGAATCAGGCCATTTGACACATCGAGTCTCTGCCATCCAAATCATGGCTGAAGTATTTTTTCTCTCAACCCCATTCACTTGCTTTCTCCCTGTAACCTTTGACATCCTTACTAATCAAGATCCAGGCAACTTCTGCTTCAAATGTATCCAAAGACAGCCGCCAGAGCTGTTTGCAATAAGTTCCACATATTCGTCACCCTCTGACCGAAGAAACCTCCTCATCTCAGTTCCAAGAGGCTGTGTCCTCAGGCCCTAGACTTTCCCACCGCTGGAAACATCCTCTTCATATCCTCTCCACCTTGCCCTTTCAATATTTGTTAAGTCTCAGTGGGATTCCCCCTAATCCTTCTAAACTCCAGTGAGAACAAGCCCAGAGCTAACAAATGCTCCTCACTTGATCCCCAGGATCATTCTCGCAAACCTCCTCTAGACCCTCTCCAATGGCACCACATCTTTCCTAAGACATAGGGCCCAACTGCTTGCTATCCTCCAGATGTGGCCTGATCAACTCCTTCTAAAGCCTCAGCATTACATATTTGCCTTTCTATTCTAGTCCTCTTGAAACTGATGTTAGCATTGCATTTGCCTTCCTTACTACTGACTCAATGTACTACTGACTCAATGTGCAAGTTAACCTTGCAAGTTAATCCTACAGTCAGACTCTCAAGTCTCTGGACTTCTGAAGAGCAAGACTGGTGTCACACTTACATCAGATACTTTCTCTTACTCCCATTTGGTGAACTGTGAGATGTATCATTAGGATTTTAGTCTCAACATTAGAAGTGGCTTTAGTAAATACCTTCATGGTGTCTCAGATTTGCCTTTGGGGCGATTGATCTCATTGTGCCCCCAACTGGAATCTCCATGGGTCCTTGCTCACATCCTGCTGGAAGAAGCAATGGGGAAAAACTGATCTACAAGTCCTGCCCTAATGCGCTGACTGTGACAACTACATGATAAACTTCCTGCGTATCGAGGCGAGGGTGCCTGCCCTGCAGCACCAGCGACCATGCCAGATCTTTTGCCAATCCTGCGCTGAGATCTCTACACTCGCAGCTTGTGCCACCCTGGATCACCTAATCTTGTCTATAGACATTAATCTTCATTTAAGGAGACATTGTCCTCAAATTACAACCAAGGAACTGCATTGAACTTTCACACTTGTGGGTCTTAAACAAACAACTAAAGGGACATTGTCCCAGCCTCATTATGAAGTCTTATAAATGGAGAAAATTAACACACAATTATTGTGGCTATCGCCGACCTTCCTTTTTGTGAAGGAGCAGCACACAAGGTCTTCAAGTTGAGCTCATGCCCTGGCCGTTAGAACCCATTATCGTTCGGTCAGGTGCAACTGTTCCAGAATGTTCATGGATGAGTCTAAAATTTGGAACAATAAGCTCTTTAATTGAAGGCATACTGTGTGTCTACAGGCAGTCGGGTTCCAGTGAAACGCGCAGGCTCACACCTGTTTCACGGTAGTCTCAATAATGCTTTTCTTTTTAATTGTTCTTGGAACATGACCAAGTCCAACATTCTTTGACCATCCCTAACCACTTTAACAAGACATACATGGGCCTTTTCCTTGCATTGCTGGAGTCCCCAAACTGAAGATGCTTCTTCAATGGAACAAAGTGAGGAATCTCAGCAATCTGGCATAGGGAAGATGAAGGATCTATCCATGTCTGGATGGCAGGCAATTTTACAGGTAGTTTTGGGCAAAAGTTGGTGGCAGCTGCCTTTACCGTCCAAACCTTGTAACATCCCCCAAATTGGGTGGGGGAGGAAGGGAGAAGGGCACAACGACCTGAACTAACTAGATCCCATGACTCTTGGAGATTACTTGGGTAAGTCCCAATAGCTTCTGCAGAATTAAATCCAATTTGGACAACTGTGGCTCGAAGGTCATGTGAAACTGGATGTGAAATGCAGTAATTTCACATTATCAATTTTTTTTAGAATTGATTATCATGTATTGCATATTGTATCTGCACCATGGTCTCGAGAAACGCTGTTTGAGTTGCATATGAACAATCAGATGATAGTAAACTTGAAATTGCGCAATGTAGCAAGAAGCCTTTCTCAGGCAAACTATATCCATTTGACATAATGAACTGCAGCCTGAATTTTAGGTTTTGCTTTTCTATGAAATAGCTGGAGTTTAACTGTGGAAAATTAATTGCTGAACATGTGTTTAGCTGCATATGTTTTGTTCTTCTCCTTTTACAGCTATCATTTGTAATCCATGGAACTCCAATAACTGATCCTGACAACCTCAGGACATTAATCATATCAGAATGAAACCCAAATCAGGCAAGCTTTTAACCTGTGATCAGCAAGTTCGGAAATATTTTGCTTCCACCCATCCCCACGCTAATTCAAGACCCACTGGGAGATGGAGATTAAGTCTTTCATTTTCACAAAGTGGCAAAGGGCCAAGGCTAGGATGATCTGACGAATCCAGGCTGACAAGAAACTGAGGACGATGAATGTGGTTCAGTCCGTTTTAAGGCTGAAACGATTAAATCCTGCACATTGCATGAGAAAGGGATATTAAAACACCTCACAAATATCCAGATGCAGGAAATCATTATTACATCAAAATGCCCTTAAATTTCATTCCACAATGCTGTTTTTACCTTCCCCCTGACCCCCACAGTGGTAGTGGACTAAATTTGAGGTTCTACTGGATTAAATGAGATATTGCCTCTTTCTGGATTATTTCCCATCGCTCTGGACCTTCAGGGCTGGAGAACCTCTGCTGTCTTGATGTGACATCTGTGTGGGGCTCCTGACGCACACCTTTCCCCATGCAACGTACCTTCTGGAGTGATGCAGGCAGCTTGAATAATGTTGTCCCAGGAGCGCCCATGGTATGGCATTCCCAGGACAATGATTTTTACCTGACACTATGTAGGTCTAAGATTCCTTTGAAGTAGGAAAATTACTAGCCTTCACCCCACCCCCTCTTTCACCATTGTCAACCCAATCATTCTCACTGCTGACCCCGCAAATTGGCATATAGTTCCTAATGCCAATCCCCACCAGTCCCACCCTTGAGACAGCAGGTTACATTTACCCTACTCTCACCATCCAAATCCAGATTCGTTCTTCTACACTATCAATGCCTTTCATAATTTTATCAACCTCCAATACACCAGAGAAAACAACCCAAGAGGACCCAAGGGAAGTGCCTGAGGATTGGACAATGGCAAATGTAGACCCATTGTTTAAAAAAATAGGGAGAATCCTGGGAATTATAGACTGGTGAGTCTTAGGTCAGTGGTGTGCAAACTATTGAAGAGGATTCTTAAGGATAGGATCTATGAGCATTTGTAGAAGTAGTCTACTCAAGGATAGTCAACATGGCTTTGTGAAGGGAAGGTCATGCCTCGCAAGCCTAATTGGGTTTTTTGAGGAGGTAACAAAAGAAATTGATGATGGTAGGGTGGTAGATGTGGTCTATATGGATTTTAGTCAGGCATTTGACAAAGTCCCCCATGAGAGACTCATTCAGAAAGTCATGAGGCATGGGATCCATAGAACCTTGGCTGTAAGGATAAAAGATTGGCTGCTTGAGGAAACCAGAGAGTAGTAGTAGAAGGAAAGTTTTCTTTCTGGAGGTTAGTGACTAGTGGAGTTCCACAGGGACCCCTGCTCTCTGTGGTTTTTATAAATGACAGATGAAGTGGTGGAAAGATGGGTCAGTAAATTTGAGGTTGATACGAAGATTGGATCAGCCATGATCGTATTGAATGGTGGAGCAGGCTCGATGGGCCATTTTTGGCCTACTCCTGTTCCTATTTCCTATGTTCCTATGTAGGAGTTATGGATGGAGCTGAAGGTTGACAAAGGTTACAAAAGGCTATGGACAAGATGCAGAGTTTGGTAGAAATGTGACATGGAGTTCAATCCAGTTATGTGTGAGGTGATACATTTTGGAAGGAAAAACTACTTAAGAGTGTGGGTGAACAGAGGGACCTTCAAATCCATACAACCTGCTGCACAGGCTGATAGGATAGTTAAGAAGGACGAAGGGATACTGGGCTTCATTAATAAGGGGGCTGAGTTCAGGAGTAGAGAGGTCTTGTTGCAACTCTCCAAATTTCTGGTGAGACCACACAGAGTATTGTGTTCAGTTCTAGTCACCTCATAATAGGAAGGATGTGGAAGCTATGGAGAGGGTGCAGAGGAGATTTACCAGGATGTTGTCTGGATTGGGAATTAAGTCTTATGAAGCAAAGTTAGCAGACCAGGGACTTTTCTCTTTGGAGCATAAAAGGATGGAAATAGACATGATAGAGGTCTACAACATTATGAGAGACATAGATGGGGTGGACAGCCAGCACCTGTTTCCCAGGGCAGGAATACCAAACACCAGAGGACCTGTGCACAAAGTGAAGGGAGGGAAGTTTAGCGGAGACATCAGGGGTTTTTTTTACACACAGAGAGTTGTGGGTGCCTGGAATGCCTTGGTGGTGGAGGCTGAAACGTTAGGGGAATTTAAGAGACTCTTAGACATGCACATGGAAGAAAGAAAAAGAGGGTTATGATGTAAGGAGGGTTTTGTACTTTCTTTTAAAAAAAGGGAATATATGGGTCGGCACAACATCAAGGGCTGTGCTGTTGTGTTCTATGTTCTACATTTGTTCAACCTCTCTAAATATCTCATACCCTCTAATCCAGGAAATATCCTGGTAAATTTCTTCTGCACCCTACCAAAGCCTTCACATCCTTCCCGCAGTGGAGTAGCCAGAACTGTGCACAACTCTCCACAATCCAATCAGTTTTATAAAGCTGCAACATGTTCACTTTTATACTCAATGCCCTATCCAATGAAGGCAAGCTTATTATATACCTCCTTTGGAAGTGGCCACTTTCAAGATCTATAGGTCTGAACCCCTGATTCCTCTGCATACCAATGTGTACGTCCCCCTTCCAAAGGGCAACATCTTACACCAATGCATCATCCTTAACTTTCTCCACTCCATTTAAACCCCTGCCCTCTACTTCTAGTCTTCTCTGCCCCAGAAAAATAAATTCCGACCATCTGTCCTATCTATTTTATCAACTTTCCCAGAGGCTGCAGAGGTCACTGCATAAAAGCTCCCCTTCTTTGAAGTGGGTCTACAACTTAAAGAAGATTCATTGATTGATCTACTGCAATTTGCACCTTATCTGCAAAATCACACTTTACACACTCTCTTTTGGCAATGGCTCAGGGGGAAGAGGCTTCTCTGTAGCTGCTGTAGAAACAAGTTTTTTTTTAAATTACTCAGCTTATCTTCATGCCTAACATCTTTCATGTTTGGGACTCATGGTGGCTTTTGCTGGGATAAGAATCAGCTGTTCATTTTTCACGTGGAGTACTCGGTCATAAATGTTGGGAAACTACCCTCAACTGACATCAACCCACCTGCACATCTAGCAAGGTCACCCTGGAGAGTGAGGAATGGTGGGGGTGGGGGGGGGGAGAGAAAATGCTGGTTATTTCTTCTCATCATCTATCCCAAGGTATCTTGCTGAATAAGGGGCCCAACTTCTGTCCCAGCTTCAACTCTCCGATTACGAACAGCAGGCTATCAAATGCAAGGATGATCGTGCCGCTGAGGTTGTAGATCAATGATTGCTCGAATCTTGCAGAACAGGAGGTAGCCCATTGGGCATGTCCTGACTCCGAAAGGTTTATCTCAATTGTTTCTCCCTCCCGTTCCCCACAACCACACCAATGTTTCCTTTCCAATGACGTGTTCAATTCCCAGCGGGGACCGAACCTGCACCACTGGCCTTTTGGAGAGGCCATTCCAGATTACAACAGTTTGACTGGAATGATAATCTCTCAAATCCAGCCTTTTCTGGAATATTGGGAAATAACTCGGAAGCCTGTTCAGACACAGATGCAGCCAACGCAGACACAGTGCAAATCAAACACTGAATCTTCCACGAACAATTGCTATTATAAGTCATCGTGTTATTTTGAGTTAGCTCACAAGTGGGTTAAATATGTCGGAAAAAAAAACAATTTTTATTTGTGCCTGGCTGTCATCTTCCAATAGATCTTGTTTGTTCTACTGGTTTGTGGACTTATTTGGTGTGTTGGCTCTGATTGGTTGTTATTGACCAATCCTGCTCACATTGGCTCACTGATGAAGGGTTAAGCAAGCTGTCTGACAGCACAATGCAGGCCAATGCCCTAACTGGTTCTCAATGCCCCACCAGTCCCATAACCTCAGCAGGCTGTTTGGTGACTGCTTGGAGTGACCTTGAAGGGAACACACTCTGCACACGCACATAAATATAGCTCAAACAGTCACTTTGGCAGCCCCAGCCTTGAAATGGAGTTTGGAAACCTGAGTAGTCTGGTTCCCTTCAAGACCCAGGAGGTGGGAGAAGACCGCAAGGCTTCTATCTTGGCTTGGCTTGTTTACCCTCAACCTGACACCAGCTCCTCTCTACCCTGGCACACACATGAAAAATAAAACCCAACCCAATTCACAAACGCTAAAGTCACTCAGAAAACCTTGCAAGATGCTACGGTAAATGGCAGCACAATTCCATGGGCATACCCGTTGTCGAGACACCCATCACAAGATATTCCTTTCTTTCAGTCATGGGGGGGAGTCAGCACAGTATGAATAATTCATCGCACACTATACTGGCGAAACACAGCAAGTCAAGCAGAATCGGACAAATCGACATCATGGGCCGAACTTCTGACCCCTTCATTTTTTCTCCCACTATCTGTCACTACTTAACCTGCTAATTTCCTTCAGCAGCGCTGATCCGGATTCCCAGGATTGGCAGTCATTCGTGTGCCTCTTGTATGAACCGTGGGTTGGCAACACCTGCTTGCAACTTGGATAAACCAAAGTAATTCCTTTGTTCCTATCACAGAGGAGCTAGGTTTAAGGTCATGTGTACAAGGATTGGTGGGTGGTAATAAGGAAGTGATTTTCTTTTCACCCAGAGGGCGGTCAGGTCTTCAAACACGCCACCTGAGATCGTGGTAAATAAAGAGACACCCACAACCGGCACGGTTAGCACCACGCAACAGAGCCAGCAACCTGGGTTCAAATCTGCCATTGTCGGCAAGGAGTTTGTACGTCCTATTACGAGCGCCCATTTTTCAGTTCATTTTCATTTGTGTGGGACTGCCACTTTAAGAGAACAGATTGAACAAAAGCCTTCAGGGTTTGGAAAGTGACTGTGACCTGGCAACAGGCTTTGAGCAACATGTGCGTATATTTAGATGCATTTGCAGAGTTAGGAAAGAAGCCCTGGAAATCCCAGGTGCAGAGACCATATGACCAGTATATTGAAGAAGCAGTACACAGCTTTGTTAAGGGGCCATTTTTAAGAAGACAGCACAGGAGCAAACAGCTCTCTGAAGAAGAAATACTGTACTGGATTGGCCTCATACGTGAATCTGTCTGATTTCCTCCTGTTTGTTATAGAGGAATGAGAAGATCAATTTGTGATTGAAAAGAGTAAAGGTCACTTTTGTTTGAATGACCCACAAAAAGGGTTCTACTTGTAGAAGAAATACTGCGCTTGGATGGTAACCAGGGTGAGAGTCACTTGAGTTCAACTGACCCACAAAAAGGTTTCTGGAAGCTTTGTGAGTGTCACTTTATTTGTGTCCCCTATTCCAAGGAAGAGGGGAGTTCTGGTTGGCACTCGTCCAAAAAGAACATTTCGTTGGAAGCACCTCAACAAGGGTTTAGTGAGTTAATCAACATTGTCACTCCCCCCCTCCACCCCCCCCCCCCCCGGTCTCTTTCACCCACTTCAGGAACTCCCAATTTCATCTAAAGTCTGCATAACGCATCCACCTAAGGCGTGCGTGTCTCATCCATCTAAAGCCTGCATGTCACATCAATTTCAAGCTTTCATGTCAACATTTCTGAAAGTTAACTTGGAAGTGCCTTTCAAAAATTGGGCCCTTGAGCTGTAGTGGCTTGAAGTGTTTCACACACACGCGCACACTGGTACATTTGTGCATAGGAGGGGTTAAGTTAGATAAGGGTAGATAAGTTTAGTTACATTTAGATAACTTTAAATGAATTAGATTAGGTGTTGTATCACTGTTGCTTAATAATTAAAAATATAATTTTAAATATAACACCATCTGGGCTAATTTCTATTGCTGCTGGCTGGTATGTAACAGTCCTCCCCGTGGCCTGTGTGGGTTTTCCCTGAGTACTCTAGTCTCCTCCCATCCTCTGAAAATAGGAGGGTGGTCGATTAACCGGGTGGCATGGGTTTCATTCAATGGACGAAATCAGCTTCTACAGTGTTGAATGTAAATTTAAATCAAGAAGAGCCCTTGAAATGGCCTCGGGGTTTTGGAAGCAGGGATCAAGGAGGGAGACTCAGAACCAGGGATCAAGGAGGGAGACCCGGATGCCTGAAGCTTGGGTTCACCACTGAAGCAGAGGGGAGACTGTGTGGCTCTGGAGGTTATGGGCAGCATCGGAGGAGGTGGCAGGATCCATAGACACACCAAGTGTCTGAAGGGACTCTCTGCAGCTTGCCTTTCTTGTCTTGATGGCGGTGCTATATTGTAATCACCTCTGTATGTCTTGATGGAGCAAAGGAAAACCTGCCGATTCACCAGGACTTGGCCTAAGGTGGGGGTAGATTCACTATTGAGTCGGAGCTGAGGGAGGAAGTGACAGGGGTGCACAAAGTTATGAGCATTATGGGGTGGATGGCAGGAAACATACCCATTGCAAGGGTGTCTGAAAATTGAGGGCATAGATTAAGAGTGGGGGGGGGGGTCAGAGGGATCTGTGGAGAACATATTCCCCAGCCACACACAGGGTGGACACACTGTGCAGCAGAGCTAGGTGCTCAACATTTCTCAAGGACTTGGCGAGGAAGAGGAAGCCATGGATGAAGTGCTGGAAAATGACATCTGGATAGTAGGCAACTTTTTTTACTGGTCAGTATGGATACAACCAATCTCCTGATACAAAGGGCTCAAGCCCAAAACGTTGACTGCCCTTTACTTCCCATTGCTGCTGTGTAGCCTGCTGAGTTTCTCCAGTACTTTTTTTGTGTACTGTATGGATACAAAGGGCCTGTTTCCACACTGAATCACTCTGGCATGATCTTCTGAGAGGACATGATTTTAGTAATCGGTGAAATTACCATTTTTAAAAATTTAAACCAACATAAACCTTTAAACCTTTGTTGTCAATGCTCGGTGCACGTTGGCTGTCCATGCTTGGAATATTGTGTTCAATTCTGGTTGCCTCATAACAGGAAAGATGCAGAAGCTTTGGAGACGCTGCAGAGGAGATTTACCAGGATGTTGCCTGGATTGGAGAACGTGTCTTATGAGGCAAGGTTTAAAGAGCAAGGGCATTTCTCTTTGGAGCGAAGAAGGCTGAGAGGTGATTTAATAGAGGTCTACAACATTATGAGAAACACAGGCAGGGTGGACAGCCAGCAACTTTTTCCCAGGGTGAAATAAAATGAATACTAGAAGGCATCTGTAAAGGGGGAGGGGAGGAAAGTTTAGGGGAGATGTCGGGGTAAGTTTTTTTTAAACACAGCGGTGGGTACCTGGAATGCATTGCCAACAGTAGTGGTGGAGAGTGGTTCAATAGGGATATTTAAAAGACTTCTTGACAGGCACATGGATGCAAGAAAATTATGGGTGTGAAGCAGGGAAGGTTTAGATTGATGAAAAGATTTTTTTAATGTTGGCACAAGATCGCGGGGTGAAGAGCCTCTACTGTACTGCAATGCTCTTCGTTCCAATACTAATGCAGTGATGGTCTTTGCTGCAGCATCAGGGCTCTACTGTCAGTCCTGTCCTGTCCAGTGTTTAAAAACCTTCCCTTGACTCACGCACACACTGCAAGACATGGTCACAGATAGTTCAGATTCTTCATCAATGAGAGGCAAGGCAACCAGGAACAGATGGGACTGAATGGAAACAGCCAGGAAGTCTTCTCTGGGAAAAGAGGCTGAGTTGTTGACCCTTCTTCAGGGTCATGATGGAGTAATAGGGAAACAGGCACTTTGGCCAACTGACTCCATGCCAACCAATCTACAGCCCTATTCACATTGGCTAACCTGTAAGTGACCATTCAATGAACCGGTTAAAGAAGCCGTTTTTCATTCACACTGTTAACCGGTTTTCTGCGTCCTTTCAAACTCACCACCAGGCATCCCTGGGGAGAGGGACACCAATCCTCCACCAGTGAAGTCTGAGTGACCATCAAGCGATGGCAGACCTGTCCTCCCAGAATTCCATATGGCAGAGAAACCCCTCCATGATTGCTCCGTGCATACAGTCCTTTCTCTGCTGCACGGAATTCTAGAAGGGCAAGTCTGCCATCACGCTCACTCGCTTTCTCTCTGTGACTTTCCCACTTTCTTTATAAATTGTGCACCAATGTGTTTTAATGCTGCTACCACTTACCCATAGTTCTTCATAAATGTATAAAGGTTTATATCGGTCAGCACAACAACAGGGGCTGAAGGGCACATTCTGTGCTGTATGTCTTTTTCTTTGGCTTGGCTTCGCGGACGAAGATTTATGGAGGGGGTAAAAGTCCACGTCAGCTGCAGGATCGTTTGTGGCTGACAAGTCCGATGCGGGACAGGCAGACACGGTTGCAGCGGTTGCAGGGGAAAATTGGTGGGTTGGGGTTGGGTTTTTCCTCCTTTGCCTTTTGTCAGTGAGGTGGGCTCTGCGGTCTTCTTCAAAGGAGGTTGCTGCCCGCCCAACTGTGAGGCGCCAAGATGCACGGTTTGAGGCGATATCAGCCCACTGGCTGTATGTAATGATTAATTATATTATAGGTATGATTTAATTTTGTTCAAATACAAGATCATAATACGTTGATCAGGATTTAGTAAATTGAATACAAAGTTGATACCTTCTTTTTAATCTTTTGTTTCATTCATGTTCCTGCACTCACGCAAAAACGTCATTAACGCATCACTACTTTGTCCCTGGATAGTCCATGTCCCTTTCACACTGGGCATCAGATGACCCCGGGGATGATAAACCCTACCTAGGTGGTCCATCCCCAGGGTGATTTCATGATACCTGCATGTTGATTCGCGAGTGTTCACGTTACCCCTTTAACTGGTATGTTGGCTGTTAATTTCTAGGATGTGGTGCCAGTGTGAAAGGGGCTTATGACTCTTTCAACTAGTCAAACTGAACTGACCATTGACCTCTGACAACACAAAAGGAAAGGAATATCTTCTGATAGTTTTCTTGACCAGCAAGTAGCCCGATGAAGGGTCTCCAACCTGAAAGGTTGACTTGGTTTCTCTTCCCACAGATGTGGACTGAGTTGATTTAGGTTTCCAGCAGGGTTTTTCTTTTGAGTTTCAAGACAACTTGAATGACCTTCAGCACACACAGTTGTATTTTTCTCCAGATGACATCTGATGCACAACAGAACTAATGTCAAGGCAAACGAGCTCCAGGAACAACTTCATGCTGCCTTCCTGCAGATGTGCTGAGGAGAGTCGTTTGACCCTGTCACCCACTCCAGTGATTACGTCATGGCTTTTGATTGACACCTTGATCAAGGAGGGGCACCTGCCACCAGAGCAACTTGAAGAATTGCAAGTTCGGGTGTCCGCCAGCCACAAAAAGATGACTCAAGATCGAGCAACACAGTGTTCAAACATCTACCCTTGGTGGCAATCACCCTCCACCGCCCACATCCCACCTGAAACACAGAAGTTAACCTTGTAACTATTGATTCACAACACTCTTGGCTTGTTGCTGGAGATTATTCTGCAAGAGAGGTCAGCACAAGCCCTCTCTCCGCCTCAGTGTCACTTTCTGCTGGTTCAACACTCAGACCAATAACTGAGCAGGTTAGGATGGCAGCTCAGCTGGTGGTGCAGTTTCCCTCGGCCAGCAACCTGGGTTCAATCCTCACCCCTCTGTCTGTGACCGGGTGGGCTTTCTCCCTGTGCTCTGGTTCCCTCCCATGTCCCAAAATCACGTGGGGCTGGAAGGTGAATCGGCCACTATAAATTATCCTCAGTGCGTGGGGCAAATAAAATAAATGGGATTAATGCAAGACTCATGCAAGTGGGTCAGTCTGGGCTTGAAGGGCCAAGGGGCCTGTTGAAGAGCCATATTTTTTCCTGTTTCTTCCGTCCTGGCCTTCCAAAGCTGCCTGTTTGACCAGACAAATAAGGTTTTCATTGTGAAGGTGAGAATCTATTGGCCTCTTTTGTTATAATTTTTAAAGCAATGGTCACTACACAATGATCAGCGATTTGTGTTATTGTGCCAACTGCCTCGTGCATCTCACTGTAATCCCTTTCAAACTGCAGCACTTGGGTGGCCCTCCTGGGACCTGGGTGCGATTACTGGGGGAAAGGTGCTGGAAGTGCCTTTTAAATTGCAGGGGGAATCTACCCATTAAATCACCAACCCGGCGATTTAAGGGGGATGCTGCAATGAAGCATCATGCATTCACCGGAAATACTCCTGGATGTTCAAATGCTGGCTGCCCGGTCGGTGATGCACACAAACTGATGTCACTGGAATAAGCAGGTCAGCCATTTTCTTGATCGAATCGCCTGTGGACGAGATCTGAGTTAACCTCTGAGTTAGGTCAGGGACCCCGATTGGATTCTGATGAGGTTGACCAGGCTGGACCTTTTCTAACTGCTGTGTAACTGGGGCGCTAACCAGGCAAAATGCCCGGTTAACCCCATTTTACATGGAAATTTGAGAGGCTCCACAGGAAAGGTTCACAAGGTATACGCTGGTGGGGAGGTAAGTTAAAGCCTGAGGGAGCAAGACAAAATGAGTTAGTGACTTGCTTTAATCAGATTGAAGAAAGGCCACCAAAAAAAACAAGAAAGGCCTGCATGGGGGAGAAGAAATTACATGGCAGGGTGGTAGGGAATGGGGTTGCCTTGTTAGCCAATGTAGACTTTAATTTGCGAGAATGTTCTGCTTCTATGTCGTAAGGAAATACGGGGAAAAAATGACAACGCGGCAAATCATTTCGAAGACACGGACTATAAGAGTCGGACACAAGGAGTGCAAATCCTTCAATAATAGACTCTGACTGCCATGGATGGGCCCTCCTAATGTAGGGACAGGCCCTCCTGATGAAAGGCCAGTCCAAAACCCTTTTGGTCAACCTTTCCTTCCTGTGGATGCTGCTGAATTTCTCCAGCAAGTTCGTGTGCTGCAGATTTTCTTGTTTAAATCCAAATCCAGTAGTTCCTTCAATTTACTGCCCACTAAATCAGGTCATGATGAATCGCTTAGTCCACTATTCATCATTCTGTGGTCCATGGGTTGGTCATAGGTGGTCCAATGGACAAATATTGCTGTTCTAATAAATGATAAGTGAACAAGGCTGTAAACATGATGACAAACAGAAGCAAGACGCCTCAAAAAAAATCCCCACCGAAACAAAGCAACAACCCTGCTTTTAATCTGGGAAGGAAGGAGTGGGTGCAATTTCTCCTTCACACCATCTCAAATTGGTGGTCCATGAGTTTGTTCTAGGCAGTCTGCAGTAGTAAAGGAATTAACGTAGGCCGTGGGACCTGAACAATATTCCAAAGTTCAGCCTCTCAGTTAAACCTGACGTGTTTTGAAATGCATCAAAACCATGTTTATCAGTAGACTGCCCAGGGAATCGGTCCCATGGGCTCCCAACTCAGCCAATCGCAGCTCCAACAAATTAGTTTTGAATTTTGGGGAACTGTGGTTAGGACACTGTATTTTCCAAAAGCACCTTTGGGTGGGGAAATCCAAAATAACGACAGGAAATGCTTGAAAAAAACAAGTCAGTTCAGGAAGGCCTGTAATGCATGGACGATGTGGAGGGGTTGGAGAAGGCAGAGGGTCGGGGTGGGGACATGTGGGAGGGGGATGGGGCAAGATCAGGAAAGGAGAATGTCAGGGGGGGGCAAAGGGAGAAGGGGCTGGTGTAGAGAGAGGGGGGGGTTGAGGGTAACAGTGGGCATAAGGGCAAGGGAGTGAGAACAAGAGACAAGAGAATGAGAGAGCGAGAGAGAGGTGAGAGCGTGAGAGAGAGTGCAAGAGAGAATGAGTGGAAGAGAGCAAGAGAGAGAGAGCGTGAGTGCGGGAGAAAGAGTGTGTGGGAGAGAGAGTGTGGGAGAGAGAGAATGTGGGAGAGAGAGAGCGCGTGCGAGAGAGTGCGAGAGTGAGAGCAAGAGATAATGTTCTAAGCACAAGCTGTTCCCATGGGTTTTGATCCTCCAAGCTCTTTATAGCTGAGCTTTGCAAGACACTCCTCAAAAGGACAAAAACCAAGTGATAAGGAGCCTCCTGAACAATATCCATTTTTGTCCTGACACTTCATTCCTTCCCTGTCACTTCCCCATGTGCCACAAAGGCTCCAGCACCTCTGGAATGCTTCTCACAGCCCTGAGGAAAGAATGCCTGGAATGTCGGCCCAGCTCCAGGCACATTCCACAGCAGCAGACAAGGGGTTGAGAACCCATTCGCAAACCTCCATTTCAGGCCTTCCAGTTGCAGCCCCTACAATGAGGAGGCGGGTTTCATTACAATCGACCTGGCATTTGGCCTTTTTCATGCAATCAGCAAAGTTTTTGTGGGATCGGGAGGGGTGTTTCTCTGAGAAGCATTGTCTCAACTCCAGGGATGAAGCTACCCGCTGACTGAATTTATTCATTCACGTTTAAATGAAAACTGTTTAAAATATAAAGCTTGCAAAGTATTTCCGTGCAAAAGGGAGCAAAGGCATATCAATAGTACATTTACTGGGCATAAAGTCAACCAGGCCCTTGTGCCTAAACTGCGAATTTTGCAATTGTCTGATCGAAGTTCCCGGAATTTTAGGAAGCTTCTTATCCCTAGCCTTTCAAAGCATTTCCCGCCCAGGTGAACAATGAGATTGCATTTCAGGTGGATAAACTGGTTTGGTTTCGACAACACTTCTGGGGACTGGGATCTGGCAGACTCAGATCAGCACTCTCTGACATTTGGCAAACAAAGAGTGGGAAAATGAGCTGCAGTTTTTTGATGCCATTAAAACTGCATCATGGGTCACCCTCGAGTTATTTGTGACAGTTGTGTGAAGTTTGCAAATTTCAAATAAATGTGGAGAATGCTGAAAATACTCTGGAGGAGAGGTCATTGTCCCGAAAGGTTCAATAACTCGTTTTTTTTCACTCCCTGGGTGTTGCCAGGTCTGTTGAATATTTATGAGACATTGAACAGTACAGGGCAAGAACAGGCCCTTCAGCCCACATGTCTGTGCTGAAGAGCAGGGATGTAATAATGAGAGATTCTATCAAGTACTGGTGAGGCCTTAGTTTTGGGCACCTAATTTGAGAAAAGACAATGTTGGCATTGGAGAGGGTTCAGAGAAGATTTACTAGAATGGGTTAGTGAATGATTGTTGCCCCTTGGAATGTACTTGTTGGAGAACAAAAGGATTGGGGGGAGGGGTTCATAGAGGCAATTTGAATGCTAAAGGGCCTGGACAGAATAAATGTGGCAAGGATGTTTCCCATGGTAGGGGATTCTAGGATAAGAGGCCACAACTTCAGCATAAAAGGGTGTCAATTTAAAACAAAGAGACATGGAAAAAAATTTCTTTAGTGAGAAGGTTATGAGTCTGTGAAATTTGTTGCCACAGGCACTTGTGGAAGCGAGGTCATTGGGTACATTTTAGGCAGAGATTGACAGATATTTGATTAGTCAGGACATCAAGGGATGAGGAGAGAGCCAAGGAGTGGGGCTGAGTGGGAGGATGGATCACTCATGATTATAATGGTAGAGCAGATTCGGTGGGCCAATAGGCCCACTTCTGCTCCTATCTCTTGTGATCTTGTCCATATCTATCAGAAACTCAACTGCTTGCACCAGCTAGATACCTCCTTTTTATATTCATGTGTGTATCCAGAAAACCCTTGAAAGATGCTGTGGTATCTGCTTCCACCACTACCCCAGCACCCACCACTCTGTGTGAAATATTTACCCCACGCTTCTCCCTTACTTTTTACACC
Source organism: Narcine bancroftii (assembly GCF_036971445.1). NCBI lineage: Eukaryota > Metazoa > Chordata > Chondrichthyes > Torpediniformes > Narcinidae > Narcine > Narcine bancroftii. The sequence continues at coordinate 224,861,878 of NC_091473.1, read as the reverse complement.
CCACCTCAAACGCACACCCTCTTGCGTGTAACACATTTATCCGGAGATGTTTCTAGCAGCCCACCTTGTCAACGTCTTCCACCCCATTAGGTCTCCCTTCAGCCTCCTACGTTCCAGAGAAGAACCCAAGTTTGCCCAACCTTTCCTCGTAACGAATACCCTCTAAACCAGGCAACGTCCTGGTAAACCTCCTCTGTGTCTTTTCCAAAAGCCTCCACATCCTTCCGGTTACAAGGTGGCCAGAATTACGCACATGACTCCAAGTTTGGCCTAACCAAAGTTTTATAGCACTACAAAATTGCCAACATAATGATTTTATTTTGGATTTTCATCATCTGTTTTTTTTTGTTTTGACAGCTTCACATTTTCCTCGTGTAATCCTGATCTGAAATTGCCTCTGAACAGATTTTTCCATATGTACGTTTCACCTTCTCAATCATTGGTATTAAGCCCTTGATCCTTCTTGAGACAATGCAAGCAACACCCTGCCCGTGACATGGGGAGCAATGGCCCGACGAATACTGTGATGATGTGAGGAGTGTGGGAGAATTCTTCCAGAGAGATGGGACACTTTGCAGAATCTGGTGAAGATCAATACCCACAGGAGGCATATTCTTCATGCAAGGGAGTGACAGAGAGCCCTCAAGGGATACAGCCAGGCTCTCTCAGCAGAACGTCTCTGTATAACATCAGCAAAGATGGGTTTTAACATTGCTTCAGAAAAGTAACATCTTCGACCTCGTAATCAAACAGAGAGCACCAATCTCAATCTCACTATGAAACAAAAATTTACCCCCTCAGAACCCACTGCCCCTTATTCTCTCCGCACCAATCCCAACCGCACTGCCAAACAAAAACACCCCTCAGAGCGTACTGCCCTCCGTTCTCTCCACACCAATCCCAAACTCAAACAAAAGAAACTGCACGAGACCCCAGAATTTGCAGATTTTTAATCTTCTACAACAGCACAAAACTCCTTTGATACTGCACTGGAGTCTAGATTTAGCACTCAGTGCACTGAACTTCACACGCCAGAGACAAGACTGCTTATAACCTAGTCAAAGCTGACACCTTGGTCCATCACACTGAAGATGGGCAATACAACTAGTAGATCTGCTACCTCACAGCTCCGGTGACCTGGTGCTCTCTCTGTGACTGTGTTTCCCAATGTGCTCCATTTTCCTCCCACATCCCAAAATCCCGGTAGGGTTAGGAGGTAAATAAGACACTGTAGTAGTAGTCGATTTACTCACTATAAATTGATAGTTCACTAATCACAATTAACTAATAACTTCTTCTTTGGCTTGGCTTCGCGGACGAAGATTTATGGAGGGGGTAAATGTCCACGTCAGCTGCAGGCTCGTTGGTGGCTGACAAGTCCGATGCGGGACAGGCAGACACGGTTGCAGCGGTTGCAGGGGAAAATTGGTGGGTTGGGGTTGGGTGTTGGGTTTTTCCTCCTTTGCCTTTTGTCAGTGAGGTGGGCTCTGCGGTCTTCTTCAAAGGAGGTTGCTGCCCGCCAAACTGTGAGGCCCCAAGATGCACGGTTTGAGGCGATATCAGCCCACTGGCGGTGGTCAATGTGGCAGGCACCAAGAGATTTCTTTAGGCAGTCCTTGTACCTCTTCTTTGGTGCACCTCTGTCATGGTGGCCAGTGGAGAGCTCGCCATATAACACGATCTTGGGAAGGCGATGGTCCTCCATTCTGGAGACGTGACCCACCCAGCGCAGCTGGATCTTCAGCAGCGTGGACTCAATGCTGTCGGCCTCTGCCATCTCGAGTACTTCGACGTTAGGGATGAAGGCGCTCCAATGAATGTTGAGGATGGAGCGGAGACAACGCTGGTGGAAGCGTTCTTGGAGCCGTAGGTGATGCCGGTAGAGGACCCATGATTCGGAGCCGAACAGGAGTGTGGGTATGACAACGGCTCTGTATACGCTTATCTTTGTGAGGTTTTTCAGTTGGTTGTTTTTCCAGACTCTTTTGTGTAGTCTTCCAAAGGCACTATTTGCCTTGGCGAGTCTGTTGTCTATCTCGTTGTCGATCCTTGCATCTGATGAAATGGTGCAGCCGAGATAGGTAAATTGGTTGACCGTTTTGAGTTTTGTGTGCCCGATGGAGATGTGGGGGGGCTGGTCCATCTCCATCGGGCACACAAAACTCAAAAACTAATAACTAACTAATCACTATTAACTAAGACAGTAAAACCCCTGGTATCCGGCACCTATGGGGATTGGTAGATTCCAGATAAGTGTATTTTCTGGAAGCTTGAGATTGCGTGGTTGCATAATTGGCAAACTACAGGTGAGACGCGCCAATTTTAAACTTAGAGAATTTTTTTTACCTATTTATTTTCTGCAATTTTTTTGTCGATTTCTTGCAGCTGTCGATTGCTTGAATTCCAGATAATAGAGTTTTACTGCAGTTAATTGATCACTGTTAAGTGTCACTATATATTGCCCCAAGCAGGTAGGCGAATGGTGGAATCTGGGGCAAAGTAATGAGACTGTGGGAGGAATACAATGGGAATTATACGAATAGAAGCTGATGGTTCAAGGGCAGAAGGCACAGTTCTGTGCTATGATGACTTTGCAAAAACAGCTTTTAGTTTGTAGCTGTAAATGTTTCCCAGGCAGACCCTAATTTACTCAACTGGCAATTTCCTGTGAATCATTCCCAAAATTCCCCTTAAAATGATCTCCAGTTTGTGAAGGCAATTCAACGATTAAAAGAAAGACACCAGCACATTAATGACAAAGTGGTTCAAGCTGAATCAAACAAATCCAAAGATTTGTGCAAAGTTATCATTTCACCTGGCTACATTATGAATATTCCCATCCCATTCTCTTGGGATTTTAGCATAAAAAATGATGGAGCCCAAAATTCTTTGTTGGTCTCGAGAGAGATGACGTAAATAGCACCAATAACAAAACAAAAACTATTAAAATTTTTACACTGCGAAGTCAAAAACTGAATCAACGTGCAAAGCAATATGTATCTGAATGGCTTTTGTTACAATATTTAAATAGCCATTTGATAAAAAGTTTTACTATGACCTACAGAAGCATTCTTGCGGGATATATCACAACAAATTATGGGAGTAGCTTCTGCTCAACATGAGATGGTACAAAAAGTAGTTAACGCAGCTCAGAGCATTCCTTCCCCTCTATAGACTCCATATACCTCGCACTTAATGTCACCCAAACCAAGGAGCTGTTTGCTGATTTAAGGAAGGGAAAACGGGAGATGCATGATCCAGTGGTCAGAGGTGGAGAGGGTGAGCAAATTTAAGTTCTTGGGAGTCACTATCTCGGAAGATTTTTCCTGGACCCAACGCATTAATGGTATTGTGAAGAAAGCACGTCAGCGCCTCTACTTCCTCAGGAGTTGGCAGAGACAAACTTCTACAGATGTGTGGTGAAAAATGTGCTGACCAGCTGCATCACGGTCTGGTATGGGGACACCAATACTTACGAACGTTAAGCCCTGCAAAAGGTAGTGGGTCAGCTCAGGACATCACAGACAAAACCATCCCCACCATCGATTACATCTACAGGGAACGCTGCCTTCGAAGAGCAGCAGCAAGCACCACCCAGCACACAGTCTGTTCTCACTGCTGCCATCAGGAAAGAGGTAGAGGTCAAACTATTATCCTCCACAACAACAAGCTCAATCAGGGACTTATTTAAGGACTTGTACACTTGCCCTTAATTTTTTATGATCTCTGAATTGCAGAGTTTGTTGACATTTCTTTATTTTTGCACTACCAATAAGTGGTGATTCTGCCTGGTCTGCAGGACAAAGAATCTCAGGGTTGTACGTGACATCATGACAAGAAATCTGAAATCTCCTGAGGAATCTGTCAAGGAAAAGCAGCCAAAATAAAAACTGGCGGTGTTGCCGGAGGTGCTGTAACAGCAGCGCTATCACTGGTACAGACCCAGAGGGAGCGTTGAGTGAAGACCTGGCGCTCCCTCGCAGTGTCCTTCCACCCAATCCTGTAGCCAACGGCAACCTGTTAATGGATCCGATGGTGTTTCATATAAAATCCTGTCCGGGCCCAAGATGACAGAGGCCACGAGGAGTTGCAGACTCTGGGGGAGCATCGGTCTGCCACAGGGTACCAGTAATGGGAAAAACATCCCACCCCACCTCCGTGACCATCCTAAGGTCAGCGACCATGGTGGCGGACCAGTATGATGCTCTGTGGCTGAAGGACACACCAGGCAAGGAATCTACACAGGCAATGGGCTGCTGGCGACTTGAGGTCAAAAGACTCACACCAGGTAGACAGGCTCATGAGAGCCAGGCCATGTAAATGGAATTCGAGAGGATGCTGAGGCCAAGGCAGGCTCCCGGCAGGCCCTGGCCGTTGAATGCTTCCTCATAGTGACGGAGGTTGGGATCTGGGCTCGGGTTGGACTGAATAGGAGTCTGTGTGGCTGTAGAAGCTGTGGGAGTACTGGAGGTGAATCCACGGACCTTCAGTGACTCTGGGAGTACGTCCTTTTGCTCCTCTGACTGTAACAATGCTGATGGTGAATCTTTGGCAGTCCAAAGGCAATTCCTTGTAATATTACATTTCTGTTCTATTACATGACAATAAATAGTATCTGATATCTCGCACTGAAGGACCCATCACATCCCAGCTGCCCTCTCTCATCTCTTTCCTCCCATCAGGGAGAAGCTCAAGAGGGTGAAAGCATGCAACAGCAGACAATTTCTTCCCGCAGCCATCAGATTCCTGAATGAACCCCACCACAGTGCGAACACGCTACCCTTACTTGGTGCCAATTGATTTTCCTTTTCATTCTAACTCCATTCTCTACAAAAGGTGCTCTTTACGCGGCTGCGTCAATGTTAGAGGTAGCCCGTCAGCCTGCTGGCAAAAGAACCCTTTGCACACTACCAGGTAATTTGTGACAAATAACCGTGAACTTGAAAGTTGAACGCAATGCACAATAAGACAGGTTTCAGAATGCGTGTGAAACATGATAGGACCATAAGTGCTTAAAGGTCAACAAAGTGGTTAAAGGTGCCTTATCAGCTCATATTGATTATACATGCATTATACAAAATGACTGAGGCCACAGTCTGAACCCTTTTCACTCATATGACAAATAAATTAATTTTAAACTAAAACTGCACACCTTCCGTTTGTGTTCTGGCAAGCAATACTAACCAAATTGACCTGAGTGAATCAAAGATGATCAGCTATTCATGCCAGAAAAAGAAACACTGATATCATGGGCGTTAATTTGTGATATCTTCCAAACTGGCAGGAGAGTCACCAGAGCCAAATGGCAAGTTTTAAAAAAAAGCAGCAATGCACACAATGTCCTTTCAGAGGAAAGGATATTAATGTGAAGAGCTACCTAAAGTCATGACCATATCGACCTCTTCAAATTATACTTGAGGAAAACTTCAGTATCCAGAACCAGGATTCTCATTCTTAAACTCTCCGGCTCCTAGCCCGACTGCTTTTGTGTGGAAATACAGAAGGGACCTCGACATTTGAAACAGAACAGATGCCTGTGTCGGTCAGAGTGGCTTCCACTGCTAAATATAGAGCTGGTACTTACAACAACAGGATGATAGAGGACACCGATTTTAGGGTAAGGGGTCAGAGATTTAGAGGCGATACAGAGACAGAGGGGAGAGCAAAAATAGTCAGTACGAAAAGGACAAAGCTAGAGGCTCAGGACTAGAGCCAGTGGGTGATGGGTGGAAAGAGGAGGGGTGAAGGATGATAGAGAGATAAGCCAGGTGCAGTGGGGGAAGGGAGAGATGGGAGACAAAAGGCAGGTGAGTGAAAGGCCACTTCACCTCACATCCTTCCTGGGTGGTCCACAATCCAATGGCGGGAATTTCAGGTAAACTGCAGCTCCTATACTCTCTGCTCTCTCTCTCTCTCTCTCCTTCCGCTGTCCCACTTTCTTTACCCCCTTTTTCCATAAATATCTTCCAGCCACCTATCTGCCATTTTTATTCCCCCAGTGCACAGTTCCACGCACCTTAACACCCACATACAGGTACTCCCCGACTTACAATGTATGCAACTTGCCTCCATCTGGACATGCAACCAAAAATTCATTAAAAAATATAAAAACTAATGCAGTTTGACAAATTATAACAGGGATATCGGCCACTTAAGAGCCAAAATGTGTCTCGTTACCTTGTTAGTCGGCGTCCCAGGGTCCATAGGCTGGGTGCGGCCATCTTGATGTCTGTGCGCATGCGCAAGTCTTCAGTTGGTGCATGCGCGGTGGGTTTGCGTATTGGAGTTCGGTTGGTGCCACGACCAGCCCGCGGACCCTGGAACGCCAACTAACAAGTTAAGTATGCAATTCCGACATACATCCATTCTGAGATATAACCGATCCTTCGGAACAAATTACGGTCGTAAGTCGGGGCGTACCCACCCTGATCCCCTCCCTAACTCTGATTCCACCTGGCCCACATTGGTCCCCATTATCACTTTCCTCAAGTGTCACATTATTACAGCATTGGTTGTCACTGTGTTCCACTGGTCTACCTGCCAGCAACCGTCACCACCCTTACCCTTCCCTTCCTACATCTGACTCTATCAGACTGTTTGCTCCTTGCCTGCTTCCATTGAACACCTACCTCCCAACTCCACCCCTGTCTCTCCCAGCACCATCCTTCACTCCCCTCCTTGATTCACCCATTGGACCCTTTTCTCCTTCCCTCTCTTCTCATTTTACTGACCTTCTTTCTTCTCCACGATCAGTCCTGACCCAGGGTCTTAACACAATAATATCCCCCCCCCTTCAAAATACCGCAGTTTGTTATTTTGGTGGCAATCAGAGGTCTGTGGCCATTTGGTGGACACTGCTACCCATGCCTGGACCCTGTGTAGCCCGAGGTGAGTGAATTCAACTGAGGCAGTAATTCTGGACGTTGTTGAACTGGCCTCAACACATGGGAGACATGGTGGAGTAATGCAAAGCCACCAAAAAAAAACCACAGGAGCGTGGCCACTAACGGAGGGTGGGTCTGGATCTGCCAGGATGCATCCCGTTGCCTTGGTGCTTGCCTAGATTCAGTGCACGCTACCAAGGAGGAACGATCTCTGGGGCAAGCTCCTAGAGGTTACCTCCACGCTCCCATCAGCAAGAGAGACAAAGGAGAAGCTACTACCAGCGCCCCGACAACCTACTTAAAGTGTGCAGTCATTGCCTCACTTCGGCAGTTGGGACCAGTCCAGGCATTGATAAGTATAATTGGGAAGGACTTGCATATTGTAGTGTGAATTCAGCTTTAGATTTAGTAATAAAGCCTTGTATGAACTGAAAAAAAAAAGCAAGAGAGACAAAGGAGAAAGTAATGACTTTAACCAGCCTGAAGGAGTGTCCATAATGCCGAGCCGGGTGAGGGGGGGTGGTCAGAGACAAGTTTACAAATGGTGCATTAAAATCATCTGCAGGTCAAAACCATTCTCAAGGGAGGCATTCATTGAAGTGGCCAGAGCTGTGCATTTACAGAGCAACTTTATTGTAATAAAACTTCTAGCAGATAAATAAATTGGTGCAGAGTCAAAGGAGGAGGGTGGGATAGAGAGTTTATTTTAGCAACTTCAGAGCTGTAGGACCTCAGAGATCATATTTACTTGTGTAGAAATTTAACAGAATCTTTCACCCGGAGTGAAAATGTTAAATACTAGAAGACGTGCATTTAAGGAGGGGAGGGGGGTGGAAACATTAAAAGAGATGGGTGGGACAATTTCTTTTTACACAGAGCGGTGAATGTCTGGAGCCAGCCTCCAGAAGCAGTCGTGAAAATAGATACGATAGAAGCACTCAAGAGGCTTCGGGATAAGAGATGTGTAGGGGATCGTGGAATATGGATCATGTGCTAAGCAGCAGAGTTCTTATTTAATCCTGGCAGCAACAGGCCAGTAGGCACGTGGGACTGAAGGCCTGTTCCTGAGCTGTTCTGTTCTATGTTAAACCTAAGCAGTGTCCCTGCAATAAGCTGTTCACATTTCCACTGATCTAACCTCTGCTGGAAATGGTCTCACTCTCATCCCATCCTCTATTCCAATGACATGTCCACATGTCTTCGCACTTGACTATTTATAGTATGCCATTTATGTACTGAAGAATCACGTGTGTGCATCATCTCCCCTGCTGCAGTACCTCTGCCACATATAGTTAAGTATTATTAGTGGGAAGCTCTGCTGCCAGAAACCATGTCACAGTAATTGTGTTCCAAGGTGCAGTACAATGCTGGAATCAGTACTGGGACAGAAATCTCTGGGCTTTTTCCTCTGGTGGCCCCTGAGAAGCAAAGTCACACAGACCAGACAGGTTTGGAGTTCGTAGATAGTGATCTCTTCTTGTGCTTTGCTTCAGTGAAAGGAAAATAAGGCAACTGTGTGAATACCTGGATACAGCAGTTCTATTCGATTAACAAAAAGGACACAGCTTGGGAATTGTACTACATGGTAGAATTTGATTAAAACAGCTGTTGAATCCAAATGGGCCGCCAGTATGTGTGCAGCACCCACCCAGGAAACGCAGAATGCAGCCCTCAGTGTATCTAGTATGATTGTGCATGGATGCACAAGGAGTGTGCAGTGGTGAGTGGTACAATTAGAGTAATTTATATACACACACACATGCACATACATACATATATTCACACACATATTTATCAATATCTACACACACATATACATATACAAACATACATACACACATATTTATATACACACACTTATACATAAATCAAAAAGAACCCAACCCACCCCAGTACACTCTTTTCCACCCTCCTTCCTTTTATGACAGACAGAAGATGAATGAGTTTCCAGATTCAATGACAGTTTCTTTCCTGCTGCTATCAGACACTTAAATAGACCACTCACTGGTAAAAGGTGATGTCCTTTCACTGTTTTAATTCCAGCTTTCTCTCTACCCCGTAGTTTGCCTTTGTGACGCTATACCTTGAACACTTTGACTTATTTTAACACCATATCTTGCACTTTTTAAAAAAATATATTACATCGCCTGCAGTACAAGTTGATTTGCCTGGATATCACACAAAAAAAAACAAAGCTTTTCACTGGATCTCAAAACACATGACAATAAACAATTCAATGAAAAATTAATAACGATGGCTGTTCCACCACAAGTACTCAGGCTTTAAACAGTACAAGTTTCAAACACAGCAAGAAGCCTCCAGCTCCCTGGGTCAAATCCAGCCTGGGCCACTGCCAGGCAATTTAACAACGAAGACACAACTGTTCTCCCATTTCTGTATTCTGGATAGGCTCCACTACTGTGATCCCAGGCCCTGTTGTCTACTTTGGGCAAATGGAAATGACTGGGTGATTTCACTGTCAATCAATCTTGATGCCAACACTGCAGTAAATGACAGGTTGATGTAAGCACGGAATTTATTTGAAACTATCCTCCACGTAGCATTTGCTGAAGGTATTATCCTGCCATAATTAGAAAAAGTTGCTGTAGTTTGCAATTCCTTTGTTCGAACTTATGGAGTTAATAAGTCAGTTTGTAACTTCAGCTCGTGGGTTGAAGTTGTATTGTCAACTGATAAACTACAGTAAAACCCCTGGTATCCGGCCACTATGGGGATTGGTAGATGCCAAATCAGTGTATTTTCCAGCTGCTCGAGATAGTGCGATGTGTGGATTGGCAAACTAACGGTGAGGCACGGCAATTTTAAAATTAGGTATTTTTTACCTATTTATTTTCTGCATTTTTTTTGCTGGTTGCTTGAGGCCACAGGTTGCTTGAATTGCAGACACCAGGGGGGTCTAAACTAGACTGGTTGTTATGGAGCGAGGGAATGTGTGGTGAATGGGAAACTCCTTGGTGTCCCACTCACCCTTCCTACCAATTCTCGCTGTGGCCTCACACCACCTCATGTGCAACAAATGGTATACAATCCTTCAAAATGAATTCTAGTTTTCCACAGCATTCAGAACTGCTCCATAATTTTTCTGCAGCTCAAGTTGCCAAGGCCCCAGACTTCCCTCTATCTGCCTCTCTAAGTTTTTTTTCCCTCTCATGAGGATACTCCTTAAGCTCTACTTTGATGAATTTCAGGCTATCTCTCCTGACATGCCCACAGGCAGCTCAGAATCTAATTCTGTCTGACCAATTTGCTGGATGTTGGTGAGATTAAACTTGGAGTATTGTATGCAATTCTGGTCACTCATCCACAGGAATTATATCATTAAGCTGGAAAGAGTACAAAAAAGGATTACCTTGAATGTTACCAGACATGGTGAGCTTGAATTACAAGTAGGCTGGAATGAGCGTGGTTCAAGTATCAAGTTTGGGTTTATTGTTACGGGTACCAAGGTGCAGCGAGAACGTTTGTTTTGCATACAGTCCAGTGAGACATTCCATACATAGTATAGTAAGTAGGACACCATTCGGAAATGCAGAGTGAGGCCAGTCGATACAGAGCAAAGTCCACACAACTTGACCACGGTGAGGATCATTCAGGATTCTGACACAGCAGGAAAGGAACTACCATTGAATCTGGCAGTGTCTGATCTCACACTTGTGAATCTCCTTCCCAACAGGACGACTGTGAAGAGAGGGAGGGAGGTGGGATGAGTCGTTGGACCTGTTGGCTGCTTTTCAAAGGCAGCTGGAGGCACAGATTTGGGGGTGGGGGGTGTTTGTGGTGATGGCCTGAGCTGCATTCACAACCCTCTGTAGTTTCTTGTGGCCTTGGAGGAGAGGTTCCTATACCGTCCTGCGATGCATCTTGACAGGACACTTGCAACTGATATATCTGTACAAGTAGTTGAGGGACGCAGGTGGAATGCCAAATTTACTCAGCCCCTCCCCCCCCCCTGAAGATATGGAGGCACCGATGTGTCTTCTTGCCCACCATGTCCATGTGGGACAGGTCACTGCAGATGTTTGTTCCTTTGAACTTAAAACCATCCACAAAATCCAGTTCACTGCCATTAATGTGGACTGAAAGAGTTTCACCCCTCTCTATAACCAGCTTCTTAGTCTTGCTGACATTGAAGGGAAGGTTGTCGTCATAGGATCAAGCCATTAGGCCATTTACGATCTGACTCACTGTTGTTAGAGATCCTGCCTGCATTGATGTTATCACCCGCAAATTTATAGATAGAGCTGCAGCCGTGTTTGGCGCCAAGGTCATCGGTGTAAAGTGAGTAAGTACAGTGAGGGTCTGAGTACAGAGCCTTGGGGAGCCCCAGCTCAGAGGAAAATGGCAGAGAAGGTGCCATCACCGATCTTCACCAACTGCGGTCTGCAGGAAAGTAAGTCACGGATCCAACTGCAGTGGGAAATGTGTGAGCGAGGTCACGGAGTTTGGGAAAGAGTTTATTAGTTAGGATGCAAAGGGCAGACTTTATAAATGGTTTGTATAACCATGGGGCTCAGGAGGGTGCACAGTCATGGTATCCAGGGTGGGGGGGGGAGGAGGGGGGAAGATATCAAACTCCAGAGGCCACAGATTTAAGCTGAGAGGAAAGATTTACAAAAGGGGCCTAAAGAGGACTTCATCCTGTGCTCCCGATGTAGCCTCCTCCACATCAGGGAGATGGGACGTAGACTAAGAGATCACCTCATTGACCACTAGCAAGGACCTCCCATGGCCTGATATTTCAATTCCACACTCCTTTGCCATGTCTGTCCATGGCCTTGTAAGTCCACGCTGAAGCCACCTGCATTTTGGTCTTGGCCGTCTCCAACCAGAAGGTATCAATATCAACTTCTCCCATTTCCTTTAACCACTCCCGCCACCCCCCAGTCTTTCTTTCCCTCATCCCTCCTCCTATCAGAGAGCTATTTTAGTCTTCTGTCCTCTCCCCCTATTATTTCTCAGAATCAGAATTTATTGTCATGAACAAGTCATGAAATTTGGTGTTTTGTGGCAGCGTCATAGGGCAAACATTCATATTATAACTATCTTACAACATTATTATATATAAAAAAGATAACAGTCCATGAAAAAAGTCAGGCAGTGTCTATGCCTCATTGATTATTCAGGAATCTGATGGCAGTGGGGAAGAAGCTGTCCTTGTGGCACTGAGTGCTCGTCTTTAGGCTCCTGTACCCTTTTCCCAGTGGTAGCAGAGTGAAGAGGGCATAGCCTGGGTGGTGGGGGTCTTTGAGGATAGAGGCTTCTTTTTTAAGACACCGCTTCTCTTCTCCCCCCCCATCTGCGCCCACTTCCATACCTCTGACCTGCTAGCCCATGCTCCTCCCCACCTCCTCACCCCTCTTTTTTTTAATCTAAGCGACCACCTAATTTTTGGCATCCCCAAGGAAGTGCTCAGGCCTGAAGTGTTGACAGCCTTTTACTTCCCTTGGACGATGTGTGGCCTGCAGGGTTTTCTCCAGCGCATTTGTGCACTGCACGAGGTCCTGGCATCTGCAGATTTTCTTGTGTACCTCCTTCACACAGAGGGTGGTGGGTCTATGGAACGAGCTGCCAGTTGGAAGATACAGCGGTGGGGACAATTGTACGGTTTTGAAGTTATTTAGACAGGTGCGTGGAAAGGAAATGTTTAGAGGGAGAAAAGGGTCAAGGGAGCTTGGTTGGCATGGACAGGATTGGCTGACAGAATGTGTCAATGCAGTTCTCTCTGGTTCAGTTGGAATAAAAAATTGCTATTTAGAGCAGGCCAATTATACGCAAAAGCAATCTGTGCCGGGAATGTGGGCGAGATCGGAATCAGTCTGGGAGATAAAGCTTCATTGCAATACTCTCAGCCACTCCCATTCCTGCAAACAATGATCAGTTCCTTGCTGATGTTGTCTCTATTGTCTTCACTCCCACTTATCTCTAAATAATGTATTTTGTCAACAGATAAAAACAGGTCTAACAAGGGCTGACCAAACTCTCATTCCAGCTTTCATAGACTAACAGGAGGCACTGCCCCACCTGAAGAAGCAGTAGTTTGTTGCGCGGAAAATAAACCAAGCAGCAGAAGCGGAAGGCAGTCAAGCAACATCCCTAGGTAGAAGTGGGTTCGGGTCAGGACCCACTATCGAGACTTGGCAATGGGCCTTCTCCGAGACATGGACTGACAGCCTCTTCTGTGGATTCCAAAACCAAATGTTGGCCAACCATCTCTCCCCATGGATACTGCCTGGCCTGCTGAGAATCTCCAGCTTCTCCTCATCTGCTCGATTCCAGAATGTACAGTTCTTGTCCTTTAACTTCCTTTCACTTTTTAAAAAAATGATTAGGAAGAAACTAGATTCAAAAACTTATTTAAACCCAGCACAGGTTGCAGACAAGCATTCTACCCTGAATTCCAACCATGAAAAGGTGGCAATTTTTTTTCCAAAACTTAGCCAAATGCAGAATCCAATTCAACTGGATAAGTGGGCAAAGGAGCAGAAGGTGGGTTTTAATTCAGGCAAGTACGAGGTGTTGCATTTTAGTGTGTGTGGAGACTGGTGACTAGGGGTGCAGATGCAAGGTTCCCTGAAACCAGTAGACAGGTAATGAATAATATGCTTGGCTTCGTCAGTCAGGGCACTGCATAAAGGAGTTAACGATGTCGTTTCACAGCTAAACAAGAAAATCTGCAGTTGATGGGGTAGTGAGCAATCCACAAATGAGCTGTAGAAACTCAGCAGGTCACACGGCATCCCAAGGAAGTGAAAGGTTACCAACGTTTCAGGCCTGGGCCCTTTGCCAGGAATTATTTCCTTCGCCCTTTACTTGAATGGATGCTGCGTGACCTGCTGAGTTTCTCCATTTATGTATTGCATAGCTGTACAAGATGCTGGTCGGGCCACGCTGGGAGCATTGCGTGTAGTTCCACCCAGCCTGCTGTAGGAAGGATGCCATTCAACTGGAAAGGGTGTTACCAAGACTGGAGGGCTTTTTCTCCTTGTAGTGTGTCTCTAGGAAGGAGCAGCTGAAGGAAGTAGCAGACTGGTACAATTACCACTTTTAAAATAAATTTGAATAAATGGAGAAGGGAGGTTTGGAGAGATAATGGGCCAAAGGCAGAAAAATGGGAGCATCTCGGAGAGGCAACTTGGACAGCATGGACAAGTTGGGCTGAAGGGTTTGCCACCATCCTCTTTGACTCTTGCATTCACTCTCCCTCCCATTCCTGTGGCCTAACCTTGGCCTGCTGCACACGCAATATTCCAACCCCGCCCAGATCACAGTGTACGCTGCTACAGCTTCATTTCCCCTGAAGCATTCAACTCAGGCTTCGTGCGTTGTTTCCAGTGGTTTGGAGCAAATGTTGTTGTTGAGTCATCTCCTGAAGAATGTTGGGCTGCTTTCGGACACCTGGACCAACCGCCATGGCTCTCTCATCCAGCAGCCAAGGAACAGTTGTTCACAAATTTCCTGCATTTCATAAAGTCACCCACGGGGCACCTAAGGAGTTAAGACACAATAAGGTGCAAGAGTTCTGGAGAAGGACCTTTGACCAGGAATGTTACCTGGGCTTCCCTTCTCACAGATGAAGCCTCCCTGCTGAGTGCTTTCTAACATTTTCTGTTTTTATTTCAGATTTCCAGTATTTTTTTTAAACTGATTTAATGAGGCTTCCAAATTTTACATTGAGGCATACAGCATGGTAACAGGCCCTTTCAGCCCATGATCCTGTGCTGTCCAATTAACCTACAACTCCCGTTTGTTTTGAATGGTGGGAGGAAACCCAGGCTGACACAGTGAGAGCGTACAAACCCCTTTACAGACAGCGCAGGATTCGAACCCTGGTCTCGGTTGTCAGTGCTGTAACAGCATTATGCTAAGTACTACACCTACTGTGCCATCCCCTGCCCGCTAACCGTGCCACTTTATTCTGTCCTTCAAAAGGAGCAGTGACTCACAGCGAACAAAGGGTAAATCAGGAAAGAAGCAATGAATTAAGCAAATGAGAAATGTGATTCGCCCCCTCATTGGCTACACCCCCAACGATCTCTACCATAATTAATTGGCTCTCTCAAATTCAGCAACATTATAGCTCAGAAGTGTCTACGAAGCTTTCAAATAGTCAATGCAAGAGCGGCCAAGGGACCACATATCTGTCTGCATTGATGGGATGGAATTGGAGAGGGTTGGAATCTTCAACTTTTGAGGAGTCAATCTGTCAAAGGACCACTCCTGGAGTCAGCTCACTGAGGCAACCTCACCAGCGCCTCTACTTTCCAAGGAGTCTGAGGAGATTTGGCATTGTTGTCAAATAGCCTATCGAACTTTTGCAGGTGTACTGTGGAAAGTAGACTGGCTAGTCGCATCACAGCCTGGTTTGATAGTTCCAATAATTAGAAACTCAGAAAGCCTGAGAACATCATAAAGGAGCTCCATCACCCTGGTCACAACTTCTTTTCACTGCTACCTTTGGGCAGAGACCTGAAGGCCAACATCTCTAGGTTCAAGAACAGTTTCTTTCCAACAGCTATCAGACTCTTGAACCTCCCCTTGTTACACTAATCAGGAACTACCCTGACACTACAAAAGGATTGTCTGCATTAATGCAAAATCTTTTTTTTCCACTAAAATAACTGAATATAGTTTTGAATTTCTTGTCTCTTCTATATTTTTACACCAATGCCATTGTTTTCCTTTATTTTGTACTTTTTTTTTTAGACACAAAGTACCTGTTCAACCGCAGCAAGCAAGAATTTTGATGGACAGCTACTTCCATCAACATGTCAATAAACTCGTCATCACCAAATTATATGGCGAGAAGTAGTGGGTTTAAACAATCCACATGCTGCTCAAATTCATAGGATGCAGAGAGCAGGTGGAGTACGAATATTGCAGAGGTCAGCTACCCATGACAAA
Organism: Narcine bancroftii; assembly: GCF_036971445.1. NCBI lineage: Eukaryota > Metazoa > Chordata > Chondrichthyes > Torpediniformes > Narcinidae > Narcine > Narcine bancroftii. The sequence continues at coordinate 224,846,072 of NC_091473.1, read as the reverse complement.
TACCAGGGAGTTAACAAGACCTCTGAAGATACTGGGGTCTAGTGCAGTGCATGAGAGTGCTGGAGAAACTCAGCAGGCCATTGGTAACCAATTCCCTTCAGTGGGGCAGGTGAGGTCTGGGCCTGATGTCCCGCTCACCCTGTCTGGGAGTAGTGATCGCCGCGCGGCCGCTGTCCCACTTGCCGGGCAGGAAGTCACTGAAAATGGCCTCTCCTATATTACTGTATCCGTAATCCGTAGCAACACCTTCTCATAGTGTGTCCCCCGTTTTCACCGAGTTTGCTACGCCTTGGCGCAATAGTGTCCAGCAGAATAACTGGACAGGTTGGCTGAGCTTGTTAGCTTTGGCTGGCAGCCAGAAGAAAAACTCTGATTTCAAAGACAGGCAGATGGGGCTCGTTAGGCTCATCAGGCCATCCAGCTCGGAGAAGGACACTCCAGCATAACACCTATGACCCAAGGACAGCTTGCTAGGCCACGGCAGATAAACCCCAGGTGTAGAGGGTGAGGCCAGAACTACACACACTTCACTTCACCTAAAAAAAGCTATTGTGCAGGCCAGAACTACACACACTGCACTTCACCTAAAAAAAGCTATTGTGTAGATTCTTCCTAGATCTTTGTTCACAAAGCCAAGCCATAACTAATCAGTATATTAATTACAAAAATAAATTATCATTGTCATTATACCTATTAAGGCTTTATGGTTTATTATTCCAGGCCACACTTACAGAGGAATCAACAATATAACCAGTTACAGTCAAACTTTCAAGCCTTGAAAACAAATAGTCGAGTGTGGCACTCGACTTAGTTTGAATGTTACCTGGTAGTGAAGGGCAGTTTCACACAGCACTCACTACATTCTCACTACTGGTCCCTCTCCCCCAAAATGGCAGGTCTTAAGATTGGCAACACAGACATTCGGGATATTACACTGGCTATCAGGCCTTTTAGAACATTTGTTGCCTTCAATATCAAAAAGAAACCAAGCATTTTCTCCATTTTCACAACCAGAAATCCCCTTTGGAAGCTGGTCTTAAATTTAATTGCTCGTTAAGTCTGGCACTGGGGCTTTCCTGACCAGGGACATCACTTAACCAATTACTGGCAAGTTGCGGTGGTAATTCTCCACAATATACCGAAACTTTGATCCAGTGACATGATCTCGGAGTAAAATCTAAGCGAGTTCTTGAGAGGATAAGATGCACAGTCAGTGATGTGAAAAGAGAGGGGCTCTTACATACTTAGAAGTGAAATAGTTCGAGTCCCTGTATATCTTGATCAATATCATCAGATTTGAAAAAGAATTAAAAACATGGTGCTCCAACTGAAATGCAAACCAATCCGTCTTAAGATCAGAACAACAACCTTACACACCGCTGATACAGACCCCTCATGAACCGGATTATACTCAAAAGAGCCATTATGCTTCACATTAGTATCAGACTAATTGAAGGAACTTCCAAAGCATTTCTGGTATTCTTTACAAGTTCTAAACCAAACTGCGAGAGTATGGCACTCGACTTAGTCTGAATGTTACCTGGTAGTGAAGGGCAGTTTCACATAGCACTCACTACATTCTCACTACTGGTTCCTCTCCCCCAAAATGGCAGGTCTTAAAATTGGCAATACACACATTCGGGATATTACCCTGGCTGTCAGGCCTTTTAGAACATTTGTTGCCTTCAATGTCCATGTTTTTAAGATCCATCGTGTGTGAGGAGTAGCTGCCTCTGTTCCATTAGTTAAGGGGACTGCTCTGAAAGATGCTAGCTCCACCTCTGATCCATGACCATGAGATGCAGAGGAGGTGAATGAGTTATTGACCTGGGCTAATACTGCCATCCAGGAGGCCTTAGCCTTAGGATGGGATGGGCAGGTGGCTCATTCTGGCTTCCAGCGTCTTCCCACCTGGATAGAGAGTGGAAACACAGCACCCACCAGTAGCCACTTCTCCTGATGCTGTTGCCAGCTGACCTTTCAGAATGCTGGCTGCAAGTGGGGCATCATGTCATACGCAGCCTGATCACCAGCACAAACCCTTGCTGAGAGCAAGGCTTCGGAGCAGGGAGGGCTGGAGACATGGGTGGTAACCTAACAAAATTATGAGGGGTACAAATGGAGTAAAAGTAAACTGAGGTTGGGCGAGACAAGAACAAGAGGACACAGGTTAAGGGTGAAAGGCGAGATGTTTAAAGGGAACATTAGGGTGAACTTCTTCACGCAGACAGCAGTGAGAGTGTGGAACAAGCTGCCAGATGTGGTGAATGCGGGCTGAAGTTTGGCATTTTTAAAAAATTTGGATAGGAGGGATATGTTGGGCCTGGGTGCAGGTCAGTGGGACTAGCCAGAATAATGGCTTGGCATGAACTAGATGGGCTGAATTGAATGGCCTGTTTCTGTGCAGTAGTGTTCTATGGTTCTGTGACTGTCAACCTATGCAATCCAGAATTTGCTCTGAACTCCCAACAAACCTCAATAATTTGCATAATTATTGCTGAATCAAATCACGAACAAACACAGGAGACTTTGGAGAACCCTACATGGAATGGAACTTCTGTGGAGAAGAGGGCAATAATTCAAACCATGTTTTGCTCAAGTTTAGGGCAAAAAATAGAAATTGCTGGTGCTCTACTAATGTGGAGTTAACACACACAAGGGCGACCCTGTTGTTGCAACCACCTACCGTACATCTTGCCCTCATCAGACAGGATAATCTTCCGTCGACCACAAGGTGGATAGATAGCTAGGGCCTCCTGGAAGCTCTGCTCAATGTCAGGACTCCAGACTCCTTCAGCGTCATTATCCAACGATTTTTCCAATGCCTCCGCCCCGTCCTCCCTCCCATCTCCGGGGCTCCCGCTCCCGTTCCAGTCGTTGGACGCAATTGTGGCAGCTGGCGGGGCTCCGAGCAGAGCCGTTGATCACTGAGGAGAAACCTGTCAAGACAGCGAGGGCGGAGGGTTAGTGCATGTGCCAGGAAGGTACCATTGTCTACTGTGGGCTGGCGCCAGGGTCACACGCAGTTACTGCCATACCACCAGCTGGGGCCAAACATCACACTATCACACTACGTCCATCAACACCTCACCGATAATGATGGCCTCGTGTTACGGTATGTCTATTAACACCCCACCAATAATAACTGAGTGAAACATTACAGTACGTTCACCACCACCCCACTGATAATGGCTCAGTGAAACATTACAGTACGTTCACCAACACCCCATCAATAATGACTCAGTGAAATGTTACAGTACGTTCACCAACACCCCATTGATAATGGCTCGGTGAAATGTTACAGTATGTTCACCAACACCCCACCAATAATAACTCTGTGAAACGTTACAGTACGTTCACCAACACCCCACCAATAATGGCTCGGTGACAGCCATAAATCTGGGAGGGAGACATGAAGGGTGAGAGTTAGCAAGGAGAAGCTAGAAGGACCTAATAGGTCAGGCAACATCCATGCAGAGAAATGGTCAGTCGCCAAATTTGTGAGCTTGTGCAACTCACCACCACTAAACACTGTTGAGGCCAGTTTATTCAGTACACAAAGGAATTTGGATGTGGCTCATTTGGCTAAAGGGATCAAGTCGTGGATGGCGGGGGGTGGGGGGAGGGAGGTGTGAAGAAGTGGGAACGATGGAATTACAGCTGGTGTAGATTTGATGGGCCAAATGGCCAAATTTTGTCAAAATTAAGATGAGAATTACGATAATACAGAAGAAGATTATTTTAGCTTGAGCCTTGTGCAATAACAGAAGTTATGGGGTCACACAGTCGGACAGAACTGGGTCCTTCATCGACTCCATCCCATCTTGAGTGTGAGTTTATTGTCATATACAGAAGTACAATGAACAGATGCGCTGACATTCTTAATGCTGCAGTAACATAGTTATGCAAGGTACACCTATAAAATTTTATATCACAATTCCAAGACAAAATAAGAGATAGATAAATAAATATTCACAATTGCAGTTAGTGCAAAAAAAAGTCACATTTCAGTATTGCAGAGAGATCTCTTTGTGGTCCCAAAATAGTTTAGGGTTAGGGTTAGAGCAGGAGAGGGAGATTCAAAAGCCTGATAGCAGTTGGATTAAAAACTGTCCCAGAACCTGGATATTCTAGACTTCAGGCCTCTGTATCTTCCACCCGAAGGCAAGAGTGAGAAGTTATTATGATGGGGTCCTTTATGATGTTGGTGGCCATCTTGAAGCAGCACCTCACATAGAATGGCTCCGATGGACATCAGGTCAGTGCCCTTGATAGACTTGGCCAGATTTCCCACTTTCCTTGGCAACTTTTCTTACTGAATTAATAATATTATTGAAAAGGCGCCCCCTCAGAAAGAGAGACCATTATTTTTATAGAATTTTACATGAAGCTCAAAAGTAACATAGTTACAAGGTTCTCAGTCTAAACAAAAGAAACAATGAAACGACAGGTTGGTCATTCTATTATACTTCTACAAATCATTTTGTGTATTTAAGGGAGAGATTGATAGGTTCCTAATTATCCAGGGCATCAAAGGTTATGGGGAGAAAGCTGGGCAGTGGGGAAAATGGATCATTTCATGATTGAATGGCGGGCAGGTTCAATGAGCTGAATGGCCTATTTCTGCTCTTGTATCTTCCCAATGTAGTTCGGGAAACTATGTTGAGCATGACAGTGGCTAGTCAATGGTTAACATTTAAAGAAGCATCATGTGATTTGGAATAAGATCTTCTCAGGCCCAAAAGCAACAGGAAAAGTAACCCGATTTGGATTACACAAGAAAATCATTAACTTTAAGAATAAGGCTTTAAAAAGTTACCACCAAAAAAAAAACATCAGTAAGCCTTTTAGAATTCAGGAAAAAGTGACAAAGAAATTGACAAATGAATGGAATATTGAGTACGAGAGGAACTAGTGGGAGGCATCAAAAGCAATTGCCAAGGGTTCCATAGGTACGTTAAAAAAAAGGAAAAGCTCAAGAGGTCAAATATGGGGCCCCCTTACAAACAGATACAGGAGAATTTATAAGGTGGAATAAGGAAATGGCAGCTTAAATAAAACAAATACTTTGTCTTCTTCCAAGAAGGGGGGCATTAGAAAGTTCTTCCAGAAATACCCATGTAAATGCAGAGGTGTTGCATTTGGGGGAAAAAGACTGGGTTTTCTTATTTATGTATAGTAGAAGCCGATTCCAGCCTTTGAAATCTTTGCTATCCAATTAACCTACCAACGCTCTTAAGAGGGTGAGAGGAACTCCTGGAGAAAAACCCATGCAGGTCACGGGGAGAACTAACAAGCTCCTCACAGAGCTGGAATCGAAGCCGGGTTGCTGGCACTGTAATAGCGCTGTGCTAACTGTTACGCTCACCATTCTGCCCTATGGTTCTGGAAGATGGTCTCGACCCCTTTGAATCCTCAGGATTGTGGTCATATTCTCATTAAGTTTTATGTCATCAGCAAATACATTCGGTCCCCTCAGCCACATCATTGGTGCGCACTGAATCGCTAGGAGCTCAAGCAACAAATCCTACAGTACTCCGTCAGACACGACCTGCTAAGCAGAGAATGACCTGTATTTTCTACTGGTCTCTACCTGTTCTCAACCTCTCAATCCACATTTGTCAATGACCCTCAATCCTGTCTACTCCATTTTTAATCTCCCCAAGAAATATTATCCAAGGCCTTCCATCAAACTAAACTTCCACTGGTTCTCCTCATCTCCATGACTTGATACACCCTCAAGTATTCCAATGATCTAACACAACTTCCCTTTCAGAAATCTTGGCTCAATCATTTTCTTATTTTTGAATATCTCTCCTTTATTACAGATTCCAACATTTTCTCTATCACTCAGGTTAGTTTTCCTCTTCCTCTCCCCCCCCACCTCAAATATTGGGGTCACATTTGCTTCCCTCCAATATGCAGCACACGATCCAATCAATAAAGCACACGATCCAATCAATGAAGCACACGATCCAAACAATGAAGCACACGATCCAATCAATGAAGCACACGATCCAATCAATGAAGCACACGATCCAATCAATGAAGCACACGATCCAATCAATGAAGCACACGATCCAATCAATGAAGCATACGATCCAATCAATGAAGCATACGATCCACTCAATGAAGCACACGATCCAATCCATAGAATTTTTGAAAATAATAATCCAACCATTCATAATCTCCCAAACCAACTAACTCCCTTAAAACACATAATATCAGATCCTCAACACGTGTCAGCTGTTGGATCTGTAAGTCATATCAGGAGAGATTGAGTAAACTAGATCTCTATTTTTCAGCAGTTAAAAATGGGGAAAAAACCAACATTCTTGGAGGGCTTGACAGAGTAGGAACAGCAAGGATATTTCCTTTGGAAAATGAGTCTCTAGTTGGGGGTTATGTTCTCAAAGTCAGTGGTAGGCTGGTTCAAACTGATGTGAAGAGTAGTTCCTTCTCTACTCTTGGAGTCCTGTGGCTGCTCAACTCACTGATTGCATTCAAATTGATGTCTGGATATCAAAAGGATCAAGGGTTAAGAGCAGGAAAGCACTTGAGGCACAATCTGATCCTGGAGATGGGTGCGTCAGACTGAGGGAGCCCTGATCCTGCCTCTTAATGTTCTTACAAAGGAGTGTTGTGCCCTGCTGCTTTTCAGCTCTGCTACCGAACTAATGGCCCGTTCCAACTCCCACACAATGCGTGTGAGAAAAATAACAATTCTAAATAATTTGCTGGTCAATATTTCACCATAATAAAGACACAGAAATATTGGAAGAATTCAGTAGATCTCGTAGCATCCATAGGAGGTAAAGATCTGACGTTTCAGACCTGAGCCCTTCTTCAAGGTACGAGTAAAAAGCAGGCCAGAGTGGCAGGGAGTGCAGAGTCAAAGGGAGGAGGAGAAATTCTTCAGGGTAGGTATCCCTCGAAGAGATTTCACAGTGGAGCAAATGAATGGAGTGAAACATGAAAGCTCGCAGAAACTGTGATTGTAGTAACAACACAGAACTGCTGGAGGAACTCGGCAGATCTCACAGCAACCATGTTCTTTAATTCGTATCTTGAAGGGCTCAGGTCCGAATTGTTAGTTATATATCTTTAACTCCTATGGATACTGAGACCTGCTGACCTCATCCAGCAATTCTGAGTTTCACTTCAATATTTCACAATCACCATCAGGAAACTATATTATCAATGAAGCACACGATCCAATCAATGAAGCACACGATCCAATCAATGAAGCACACGATCGAATCAATGAAGCACACGATCCAATCAATGAAGCACACGATCCAATCAATGAAGCATACGATCCAATCAATGAAGCATACGATCCACTCAATGAAGCACACGATCCAATCAATGAAGCATACGATCCACTCAATGAAGCATACGATACAATCAATGAAGCATACGATACAATCAATGAAGCATACGATCCCATCAATGAAGCACACGATCCACTCAATGAAGCACACGATCCAATCAATGAAGCATACGATCCAATCAATGAAGCATACAATCCAATCAATGAAGCATACGATCCACTCAATGAAGCATACGATCCACTCAATGAAGCATACGATCCACTCAATGAAGCATACGATCCAATCAATGAAGCACACGATCCAATCAATGAAGCATACGATCCAATCAATGAAGCATACGATCCAATCAATGAAGCATATGATCCACTCAATGAAGCATATGATCCACTCAATGAAGCATACGATCCAATCAATGAAGCATACGATCCAATCAATGAAGCATACGATCCAATCAATGAAGCATACGATCCACTCAATGAAGCATACGATCCAATCAATGAAGCATATGATCCACTCAATGAAGCATACGATCCACTCAATGAAGCATACGATCCACTCAACGAAGCATACGATCCAATCAATGAAGCATACGATCCACTCAATGAAGCATACGATCCAATCAATGAAGCAAACGATCCACTCAATGAAGCATACGATCCAATCAATGAAGCATACGATCCACTCAATGAAGCATACGATCCAATCAATGAAGCATACGATACAATCAATGAAGCATACGATCCCATCAATGAAGCATATGATCCACTCAATGAAGCATACGATCCAATCAATGAAGCATACGATCCACTCAATGAAGTACACAATCCAATCAATGAAGCATACGATCCAATCAATGATGCATACGATCCAATCAATGAAGCATACGATCCACTCAATGAAGCATACGATCCAATCAATGAAGCATACGATCCAATCAATGAAGCATACGATCCAATCAATGAAGCATACGATCCACTCAATGAAGCATACGATCCAATCAATGAAGCATACGATCCACTCAATGAAGCATACTATCCACTCAATGAAGCATACGTTCCAATCAATGAAGCATACGATCCAATCAATGAAGCATACGATCCAATCAATGAAGCATACGATCCAATCAATGAAGCATACGATCCAATCAATGAAGCATACGATCCAATCAATGAAGCACACGATCCACTCAATGAAGCATACGATCCAATCAATGAAGCATACGATCCAATCAATGAAGCATACGGTCCCCTCAATGAAGCATACGATCCAATCAATGAAGCATACGATCCACTCAATGAAGCATACGATCCAATCAATGAAGCATACGATCCACTCAATGAAGCATACGATCCAATCAATGAAGCATACGATCCACTCAATGAAGCATACGATCCAATCAATGAAGCATACGATCCACTCAATGAAGCATACGATCCAATCAATGAAGCATACGATCCAATCAATGAAGCATACGATCCAATCAATGAAGCACACGATCCACTCAATGAAGCATACGATCCAATCAATCGTGAATGTATGACTCTTATTTGCAAAATAGCTCCTGTATTTCTTAAAGTATATTTTTGATTGGTTGTAAATTGCCTTGAGACATTTATGGTTAAATTTTACATACAGCACAGTAACAGGCCATTTCGGCCCACGAGTCCGTGCTGCCCAATTACATCCAATTAACCAACTCCCGCCCCCCCCCACCGTGTTTCGGATGTTTATGGTTTTGTACCATTTACATTTTGTAAATGCTTTTGCTTTTCTTGAAGAAAGCTCATAGAACAAATCATAAACCAAACAGATCAAGAGAAGAAAAATCAAAAAAATGTGTGGCAGATGTTAGAATTCTGAAATTAAAACATCAAGTGCGAGAAGCATTCAAGCAGGTCAGGCAGCATCTGTAAAAGGAGAAGCTGCTAATGTTCCCGGCATCTGAACTAACAGCAGGCAAAATTTAAAACAACTTCACTCAGTAATTCTGAAAGAATGAATTCTCTCAACATCCTCCCTGCTGGCTCATGAGGGGTAACGAGCCGACTCGCAGTATGAGCTGGTAGTGCAGGACATCAATGTCAGTGGTGGTCCCTCACCAGAGCCCCATCCGCAGACAGCCAGAATGAACCTCTTGCTGTGCTCAGCAGCCGCGCACAAGTTGGCTGCCACGTTTCCCTGTATTGCTGGAAAGTTCCAACTCACTTCAGCAAACCAAACAAAGCGTTCAGATGAGTTTGACAGACTACAATTGGGCCACCAATCCTCCAGGTGAGGAAGAGGCATGAAACGAGTATGGTTCCCAAACCAGAACAATCAAGAAGAGCTCAGAGTTTGACCCTAACACTTTGATGATCAACAATGCCTGTCAACTCTTCGGCGTACTTCAACGTCCTCAGATTCTTCAGCATAAACTGAATAAAAGCAGAGCCGAGGACCCAAGGGCACTAAAGACAGCACAACAAAGGAGGAAGGGATCTACCCAAAGGTAATTAACCCACAACCAGCACATCAAATCAAATTTCTAAGGATCCACTGGTCTCCTCCTTGAAACTTCATTACCAGAGCAACTTGCCTTTAGCCTGTTTAAATTAATTCACCTACAATGCTACATCCAGGCTACTCCAACACCTCCCAACCTGCTACCTCAGCCATCCAAAACAACAAAGGCCAGAGGTGTATAAGATCACAACTAACCAAGTGCTTCCCTTCAAGTTGGAATGACCAGCCTTTTGTTGTCATTGATTCTAAATCCTGGCATTCCTGACCCAATAACACTATTGGACTAACTTCAGCAAGAGGACTTTGGTACTTCATAAAGGTGGCGCTCCACCACCTTCTCAAGGGGGATGGATGATAAAGTGCTGAGCACATCCTTTCATGCCGTGGCAATTCAAATGCTCATCTAGATACCACTAAAATGTGAGAGTACGAGCCTCCGTCAACCCTCAGCGTGGAAACAGTTCTTTATCTTTCCTGGTTCTTACCTTGAACCCATCATCATACGGTAGCTCTCTGAATTAGCCATACCAAAGGTATGGTGCTGGTCAACATCCTGGCTGTGGCACCCTCCAGTAAAAGCTTTGTTTCAATCGATTAATCACTGGGACCCAACCCACGAATCATCCAGGTCCATCCCCTTTACCAAAAACAGGATTAAGCCAACCCAGCTACTAAACTAAAAACATTAGCCGACGTTGACACTGGCCAGACACATTGACCTCTCCCCTTTCGACAGCAGGGCACAGGGACATCAAGGGAGCAGGCTGTCATTTCATGTTGAGTGGCAAGTGACTGTAAATGTCAGGCAATGAAAAAGAGAGCCCAAACCCCTTCACCATTGTGGAATCTCCATCATCAACATCCTGGGGTGCGTTAAACTGGACTGTGATGACTCACCTCCTTATTTCCCCAGGTCTTTCCACAACCTGCAAGTCAGGAGTGTGATGGGATACAGTCGTCCTTGCCGGTGAAGTGTAGCTTCAATTACTTTCGAGGAGTCCTGAGCAACCCACCCACAATCCCTGTCCCCCACCTCTGGCAGACTGTGACTGCAGGGTGTACATCTACAAAATGACTCATCCTCAGCTTCTCCAAAGAGCATTACCAAACCTACTGCCTCCACCATCCAGAGCGACAAGGATAGAAGGCTCATGAGAGTGCCATCTCCTCCAGCAGGTAGATGGAAATACATCACCCTTCCTCCTCCAACGCTTGACCAAGTCCTGGAACTCCCAATCACCTGGAACCACAGAGCCGCTCGCTCTCAGTGCAAAAGAGGAGGTGTCAATCTTGATCTTCAGTGGGATCAGTGCGGAGTTTGCGCTTGCCCTCTGTGACCGGGCGGGTTTCCTCCCACATTCAAAATATGCCCTGGGTGGATGAGCTAATTCGCCATTGTAAATTACCCTGGGTGTGGTGGTCATTGGTAGAATCTAGATTTTGGCCAAGTGGGGAGGGGGTGGGGATCAAGAGTTGATGAGAATGAGGAGAGAATAAAAATGGGCTCGGTATAGGATTAGCAGTAAAGGGTGCTTAAAGGATCATTGTGGACTCTTTGGCTAGAGAACCTGCTTCTTCTCTCCACAACAGCCCAGGAAACCTTCACGAGGAAAACTACAGCAGCTCATAACAAAGCTCACCAATGCCTTTATAGGAGCAATTAAGCAATTTCTATGAAAAGCGCAGGACCTGGCAGCTCCATTCAATCAATATCAAGAGCATGCAATGCCATCCTTGGCACATTATGTAACGGCTTCTTGCAATCGAGAGGGGCACAGAAACACATCCTTCAACTGCTGAAGAGAGGAATTCCATTCAACGAGGACTCACTGGATGAAGTTTCTGGTTTCTCGCAGACTAGCACTTCAGGCAGATTTGACACAGTCACAACAAACAGAAACTCCTCTGTTAATTTAGCCACAGCGGAGCCAGTGTGGGGGGTGGGGGGGGTGGAAGACAGATAAAACCGTGCAGCACTTCCCTTAGCAGTGTCCTGCACATTTTGGAGATGGCTGCATTGTACCGAACCTGGGATGGCTCTCATGTCACGAGGAATGGTCCGACTTGCAGCACTCAATTCAATCATCTTGGCATGACCAAGACCAGAGCACACATTTAGCTTTCACATGTGAACACACACTGTTGCTTGGATTAGCACATCCAATCAAAACTCCAAAAGCAAATTTTCCCTCACCATTTGATTATTTTGAATCTGACACCAGAAGTTGTGACCTATTTAAGTTACTGCTGTATCATCAAACAGATTTTTGCAGATAAAAACGATTGCGACTTCCTTTGAAACTAAGTGGGTCCCTTTCTTTATTTAGGCATGCAACCTACCCACTAACTGCTTTACTGCCAAATACATTTGCATGATTGCAGACCAGATATACCATGATTCCATTTTAGTCTATCGATACACAGCCGTTACATCACAACCCATGCATTGCCCTCGAGTCCAGACTACACCTTTACAGAGCTGAATGACCCCTTTGTTTGGTGACTTCTCTCCAGGTCCATGGTTCTCTACTTGAAGCTCTCTCTCCTCTATGCTCCAAAGTGGAGGGTGTGTGCACTGAAGTGCAAGGCAAGACCACGCATTGGCCAAACCAAGCACCTCTGATAAGATCGCCTCACAAGGCAAATCATTGGGTGGGAGTGGGTGAGAAGCATTGGCGGGGCGGGGGGGAGAGAAAATATCGAACTGTCATAAATCTATTCAAAGTCAGTGGAAAATCTAAACAGAAAAATAAAAACCTCTCTCACTGTTTCACCCCCATGAATGCACAGGACATGGAATCTTCCCAGGGGTCACCAATTGCAGTGATGGGGTCAAGCTCCATGCATTCATTGGGAATGTTGCGTGTGTATATTTGAAGGTGTCGACTGCCAAAATAATCATCCATTTATAAAATGTCAGCTTGTCAACTTGAAGGCTACGCCTGATTGGCCGGGAGTGATCTAATGATCCATAAATATAATCTTATTTCCCCACCCCCCAAACAAATATTGTGCCCAACTGTTTCCCCAAATAGATTACAAACAACGACCTAATCCCAGGCCAGTATGGCCTTGGCATTCTCCTTACCTACTGCTATATTCTTTCATTTGGCAGACCACAGCCTCCTTCTCTCACTGCACATGGATGGCAGAGCAGCATCATTAGTAGAACTGCTGCATCACAGCTCCAGTGACCCGGGTTCAGTCCTGACCATTGATACGGCCATCATGGAGTTTGCATGTGCGTCCTTGTTCCCCCGCTCCCCCACCTCCATCAATCCTGCTCTGGTTTTCTCCCACATAAGCAGTATACAGTAAAAGCCCACTGAACACTATCCACATATGTTCTGGGAATTCAGGAACCTGATGGCTTGTGGGGGGGGGGGGAGGAGGCTGTTGCCCAATCTGGACGCAAGGGCTTGAGTGCCATGGTACCTCTGCATTCTTACTTTATTCAATTTATTGTCCGTGGAATAAAGTTTCAAATTACATGAAATTGCCTTTTGTCTGCTGAAAGCCAGACACATTTACCATCATCAGAAATTGCCTGAAGTGCCTCTTACAATCAGAGAAAGAGAAGCGAAAGGGAGTCACCTCAGAGTCATTGTGTCCGTCAATTAGCCTCCAGCGCTCCCACAGCCTCAGACTCCAGTCCAAACCATCGGCAACCCCAGCTCTCCATCCAAACATCTGATACGATTATGAACCCTTCAGCACCATTTCGCATTCCGGTTCCAATACCTGGTACGCACGCCGTCATCCAGCTTCAAGCCAGCATCCAGCCTGGTGCGAGTCCCTTGACCGCACTCTCCAGCAGCCCATAGCCTGTGTGGTTCCGCACATCAAGTTACCAACAGCCCACCTCCTGTGTGGGTCCTTCAGCAAAGACCCCTTCACTGGTTCGCTGCCATGGTCAGCGACCTGTGGGTTGTCTGCTCAGTTTCTCCTTACCAGAAGGAGGTTTCCCAGTTTTCCTGTGCCCTGAGCCAATCGTCTGCTTCCCTGGAGTCTGCAACCCCTTGTGCTGATCATTGGTGCCCCCACCTTGGGTGAAGACCTTACAGTCATAGGATTTCAAATAAAACCCCTTTAACAAGCTGTTTAAAGCAATGACAGTCAGACTGGGTGGTTGGACCCTGCCTGAGCGCCGTGTTTCTGCTCTCTGTGGGTCTGCAACAGAAGCACCGATGGCATTGCAACAGCTCTGGCAGTGCGGCCATTTTCAGAATTCCTGAAATAAATCATTCCAAAATATTTATTTTATATTATATCTTTATGTGATCATTATGTACTGCGTATTGTGTGTGCGTGTACCATAGTCTGAAGAAACACTGTTTCGTCTGGTTATGTGTGTAGAGACTAATTTTTTATTCATTTAAACATACAGCACAGTAACAGGCCATTTTGGCCCACGAGCCCATGCTGCCCAATTAGACCCAAATGACTTACACCCCCAGGGGAGACACGGGGAGAAAGTACAAACTCCTTTCAGACAGTGGAGGATTCAAAGCCCCCGGTCCCGATAGCTGGTGCTGTCGAGGCATTGTGCTAACTGCTACACCAACCGTACCGCCCCACAATAATGAACTTGAACTTTATTAGACAAAGAATTGTCCACTTAAGATTCCAGTGCCTGCTGCTTTTGTTTCTGCTATTTTATTATTCTGGGTCACTTGTCTATCATTTCCTTTCCATCAAAGACACACATACAACATGGCAACCAAGCTAATGGAAGCAAGAAGGTAATTCTACTGGATTATCAAATCTAGTTACCAACCACAAATGGGCTTAAGCCAAAATGTTGGTCATGTATCTTTATCTTTGCTGTATGAAGTTCACTGTTGACCTGCTGAGTTTCTCCACCATTATATTTTTCCTTCAACCATGGTGTCTGTAGTCTGTCGCATTTTTTACTACAAGATCATTTGTGTACCCATAACTCACCATATGGTGTTTGTAGGATTTCAGGGCCAGACATCTTCTGATTAATCATGAGTGTGAAATCACGAGTGAATGAGACTTTAAGCACAGGGTTTGTGAAGTGGTACATGTTTCAGCTTCAGATAAACAAAGCCTGTCGGAATGCCATAGAGTTATGGATATTACTGGATACAGAAAAATAATAGATATTTAGTTATTTTAATCCCAAATCTGGGCAAGAGCACTCTGGGCATTTTATATTCAAGACTGTGCCTGTTCTACACAGCAAGTAAAACCACAGGCAATATTAATAGTATTCCCTTTGTGAACTGAAATAGATAGTCATGTTGTCAGCACATTTCTGTGAATATGAAG
Source organism: Narcine bancroftii (assembly GCF_036971445.1). Classification (NCBI taxonomy): domain Eukaryota; kingdom Metazoa; phylum Chordata; class Chondrichthyes; order Torpediniformes; family Narcinidae; genus Narcine; species Narcine bancroftii. The sequence goes on along the minus strand of NC_091473.1, from coordinate 224,830,941 downwards.
TTGGATGCAAATTGATAATATAAAAGCACAATGCTGAAGAAACTCAATTAAAGTTTGCTGTTTGACCTGCTGAGTTTCTCCAGCCTTGTGTTTCTACTTCGATCGCCACATTGGCGGACTTTTGTGTTTTACTGCAATGTGACAATCTGTCCAGTTTCACCTGGCGCAAACTGAGAAGATGAAAATTAAAAGCACCCCTTTGCAACCTGGTTTTCTTTACTATTGTACGATTGTAGGTAGATTTAGTACAGTATCTTTGGCTTGGCTTCGCGGACGAAGATTTATGGAGGGGGTAAAAAGTCCACGTCAGCTGCAGGCTCGTTTGTGGCTGACCAGTCCGATGCGGGACAGGCAGACACGATTGCAGCGGTTGCAAGGGAAAATTGGTTGGTTGGGGTTGGGTGTTGGGTTTTTCCTCCTTTGCCTTTTGTCAGTGAGGTGGGCTCTGCGGTCTTCTTCAAAGGAGGCTGCTGCCCGCCAAACTGTGAGGCGCCAAGATGCACGGTTTGAGGCGTTATCAGCCCACTGGCGGTGGTCAATGTGGCAGGCACCAAGAGATTTCTTTAGGCAGTCCTTGTACCTTTTCTTTGGTGCACCTCTGTCACGGTGGCCAGTGGAGAGCTCGCCATATAATACGATCTTGGGAAGGCGATGGTCCTCCATTCTGGAGACGTGACCCATCCAGCGCAGCTGGATCTTCAGCAGCGTGGACTCGATGCTGTCGACCTCTGCCATCTCGAGTACCTCGACGTTAGGTACAATGAAGACGCTGTTTACATCCGGTACCGCACGGATGGCAGTCTCTTCAATCTGAGGCACCTGCAAGCTCACACCAAGACACAAGAGAAACTTGTCCGTGAACTACTCTTTGCAGATGATGCCGCTTTAGTTGCCCATTCAGAGCCAGCTCTTCAGCGCTTGACGTCCTGCTTTGCGGAAACTGCCAAAATGTTTGGCCTGGAAGTCAGCCTGAAGAAAACTGAGGTCCTCCATCAGCCAGCTCCCCACCATGACTACCAGCCCCCCCACATCTCCATCGGGCACACAAAACTCAAAACGGTCAACCAGTTTACCTATCTCGGCTGCACCATTTCATCAGATGCAAGGATCGAAAATGAGATAGACAACAGACTCGCCAAGGCAAATAGCGCCTTTGGAAGACTACACAAAAGAGTCTGGAAAAACAACCAACTGAAAAACCTCACAAAGATAAGCGTATACAGAGCCGTTGTCATACCCACACTCCTGTTCGGCTCCGAATCATGGGTCCTCTACCGGCACCACCTACGGCTCCTAGAACGCTTCCACCAGCGTTGTCTCCGCTCCATCCTCAACATCCATTGGAGCGCTCACACCCCTAGTACAGTATACTCTGAGATCATTCTGCCTTCATGGTACAAAAAGGTCAGCATTGGAGAGGTGAAACAAATTCTGCAGATGCTGTGACTGTCATTATTACCCAAAAGTGCTGGAGAAACTCGGCAGGTCTAGCAGCGTCCATTGGAGGCAAAGATACAGGGCCCTCCATAATGATTGGGCCAAAGACACATTTTTCCTTCATCTGCCGTTGTGCTCTGCAGTTTTAAATTTGTAATCAAACAATTCACATGTAATTAAAGTGCACATTCCAGATTTTATTTCAAGGTTATTTTGTTTGACCATGTTAAAAATTACAGCACCTTTGAAACAAAGTCCCCCTCATTTCAGGGCACCATAAGGTTTGGGACATTTTGCTGGTCTTCCAAGGAAGATCTCCACTGCTGATGACAGAAGAATTCTCATCATAATGAAGAAAAATCCCCAAACGTATGTCCTTCAGATCAGAAACACTCTTCAGGAGGCAGGTATGGATGTGTCAATGACCACTATACTCAGAAGACATCATGAACAGAAATAGAGGCTACAATACAACATGGCAAAGGTGGTACGCTTTGGATCTTGGACAGTTCTTTATGCCGACACACTTTGCTCTTCCCATCACTGATACAGGTTAATCTTGGTCTCATCTGTCCACAAGTCCATTTTTCTAGAATTCTGCAGGTTCTTTTAGATACTTCTTGGCAAAAGGTAATCTGGCTAACTAGTGGGTTGCATCTTGCAGTGTAGCTTCTGTATTTCAGTTCATTAATTCTTCTGCAGACAGTAGTCATCCCTTTGTATCTCCACCCACCCACATCTTCACAATGGATGTCCAATCCCTTTATACCTCCATCCCCTTAAAGCCCTTCACTCCTTTCTGGACCAGAGACCTGACCAGACAACCTCCACCACCACCCTCCTCCACCTGGCAGAACTTACTCTCATCTTAAACAACTTCTCCTTCAACTTGTCTCACTTGCTCCAAATCAAAGGAGTAGCCATGGGTCCCAGCTACACCTGCCTGATCATGGGCTTTGTGGAACAATCCATGCTGCAAGCTTTCACAGGCAAGACCCCTCAACTCTTCCTCCGGTATATCAGTGACTACTTTGGGGCAGCCTTATCTACTTTGCGGCCAATTTCCACCCCGATCTCAACTCACCTCGTCCATCACAGACAACATTTTCCCCTTCCTGGTTTTCTCTGCTTCCATCTCGGGAGACAAGCTTTCCACTGACATATATTACAAACCCAAAATTACATTGACTAGACTTCCTCACACCCTGTCTCCTGCAAGGATTCCATTCCCTTCTCTCAATTTCTCCGCCTTCTCTGCACTTGCTCACAAGATGAGGTCCTCCAATCTAGGTCCTCCAAACTGCCTTCTTCCACAAATGTGGCTTCCCCTCCACCACAATCAACTCAGTTCTCACCTGCATCTCCTCCATTTCCCACTTATCTGTCTTGGCCCCCTCTACCCACAGACATAGAACCTTCCTCATCCTCACCTACACCACCAGCCTCTGTATCCAACACATTATCCTCCAGAATTCCAGCACTGACAACAGGATCCCACCAACAGACACATCTTCCCTTCTCCTCCCCTCTCTACTTTCTGTAGGGACCGCTCCCTCTGTGAATCCCTCAGGCACTCATCCCCACCCCCCCCCAACCCGGCACCTGTGCACCCACACCCTCTCCCTCCTGGTGGTCCAGGGTCCGAAACAGGTCTTTCAAGTGATGCAACACTTCACGTTATATCCACAGGACCAATTTACTGCATCTGGTGCTCCCTCTGTACATCAGAGAGACTGAGTGTAAATTGGGAGATTGTCTTTGTTGCTCAATGACAGAGACCTCCCAGTAGCCAACCATTTCAGTTCTGCATCACACCCCCACACTCGCATGTCTGTCCATGGCCTTATGTACTATCCCACCAAAACCACCAGTATATTGGAGGAACATCTTATTTTCAGTCTGTTCACTCTCCAGCTAGATGCCATTAACAGCGACTTTTCCGGTTTCTGCTAACTGGCTCTCCTCTGCCCTCCCTTCCCCTTTCCAGTTCTCCTCCCTGCCTTCCCCCTCCCTTCACTTTTTCAATTCTCCTCCCTGCCCTCCCCCTCCCTCCCTTCTCCACCTTTCGCCTCTTGCCTTGCGACCACCCTTTTCCCCCCACTACTCTTTTGATCAGATGCCTTCCGACATTTTCCCAAACTTTGATGAAGGTCGTCTCAAGCCTGAAACATCAGTGATGCATTTTTACCTTTGCTAAGACACTGCTTGATCAGCTGAGTTTCTCCAGCTTTGTGTTTTTAATAGTGATTGATACATCCACTCTGATACATCAGAGTGTTTCTGATCTGTCAAACATAAGTTTGGGGATTTTTTTTCATTATGATAAGAATTCTTCTGTCATCAACAGTGAGTTCTTCCTTGGAATACAGTCCCTTTGAAATTACTCACCAGTTCGCTCTTTCTTCTTAATGGTGTTCCAAATTGCTGATTTTGGTCATCCTAAGGTTTGGGTTATATTCTTGTTTTTCAGCCTCCTAATGGTTTTTTTGACTCTTCTTGGCACAAATCTGGTCCTCATGTTGAAAAATGGCAACTGCACACTACAAGGGTGATCAAAAGCTTCAAAGCAAGCCTTGCTCTCTTATACCTGCACCAATGAAACAATTAAACATACCAGAATACTCACAAACACCTGTGAAGCGAAATGTCCCAAACCTTTTGGTGCCCTGAAGTGAGGGGACTATGTTTAAAAAGTGCTGCAATTTCTACATGGTGAAACCAAAATGTGTACAAATAACCTTGAATAAAAACTGGAACGTGCGCTTTAATTACATGGAAATTGTTTGATTATAAATTTAAAAATGTGGAGCACAGGAGCAAATAAAGGAAGAAAATGTCTTTGTCCCAAACATCATGGAGGACACTGTATATAACCAATGTTTCGGATCTTTATCTCCTATGAATGCAATGGGACTTGCTGAGTTTCTCCAGCACCTTTGCTAGCATTTGAGGGCTGCTAGACATCAGCACAGACTTGTGCTCCCTCCCCTTCCTCTCTCTTCTCCTTCTCCCTCACCCAACTTCTCTACTTATAACCATATAACCGTTTACAGCATGGAAACAGGCCATGTCAGCCCTTCAAGTCCGTACCGGTTCACTTGAACAACTCCACTAGCTCCTCCGCAAACTCCTGAGGAAGAATTGCACTTGAACTTCTTCCCTGCTGATCTCGGTGCAGTTATTGACAAACAAGGTGCTGATTTTTGTTTGTACTCAGCATCTGATGCCTCTCATGTCAGTGTCCAACAATAGTCAACCAGCATTAAGAGATACCAGTTGCACGGATACCACTTTTCTATGGTCGCAATGTCCTGGTGAAACATTTACTTGTTTTCCAGATTCCTGACGAATGGCTCAGGCCCAAAACATCAACGGCCTTTTACTTCCTATGGATGTCGTGTGTCCTGCTGAGTTCCTCCAGTGCTTTTGTGTACTGCCCAGATAAAGCACTAGATGAACCCGCTAAAAAGCTTGACAATACAGTCGTCGACACGAAGTTTAAATTAGTAAGCAATGACAGGCTTACAAACATCACAACTGAAAATGTTTTCAACTGCATATCACACCCTGGTGAAAAGTGAAAGCAGCATTTTTAATTTGACAAAGAAAATCATAACACACCTGTGTGGAATTTCTAAGAGGCCAAGTTTTCAATAGGCTGCAAGACTTCAGTAAGCGCCAAGCATTCTTCGCATCTGATATTGTAACACAGTCATTTTCCTCTCCCACAAACAGTCCTTTCTTTGAAGAATTTTTTTAAAAAATTTAGACATACAGCACAGTTACAGGTCCTTCCGGCCCACCAGCCCTTGCCGCCAAAATTAGCCTACAACCTCGGTACGTCTTGAAGGGTGGAAGGAAACCAGAGCACCAGGAGGAAACAGGCACAGGGAAAACGTACAAATTCCTTACAGACTGCATCGGATTCGAACCCTTGCTGCTGGCACGTAATAGTGTTTCTCTCTCCCAAAACATGTCGAATTTTCCCAACACTTTCTTCTCATAAACATTTTCATTTTGACTCAGAAACTATGGCTCAGCAACTTGGTGCTCAAGATGTGCTGGTAACTACTGATATTTGCATAAACGAAAGAGCAGCTTCCAAAGTGATAATATTCATGACATTATCTGGTCAGTGGTGAGAGGTGCAGCTCTGCAGTGATGCGTCTCTTGCACTTTACAACCCATAGCTCGGAGACTGCACTGAAGGTTGACGGTGCTCTGAACGCTGCATAGGTTGCAGGCAGCCAGCAAGTCTTGTGGCAGAACCATTGACCATTGGCTGACTAGTTGTAAGTATTCGGCACCAAATGTGGTCTCAGAATGCAAAGAGGCTGGAGATTAGGTGAGCGGCAAGCACACTGGTAGACAGGAGGGTCACAATTTCCATTCATCCACCAAGCTTCGATGAATCTCTCACAGCCTAAAAACACCATGAACAGAGAACAACTTTATAATGGCCTGTTGGAAACACAGGCAGAAGCAGAATTTCTTTTTAAAACGCCTTGCCATCTCCCTGTGCAAAGTTTATAAAGAAATAATGAACCCTGAAGCACCCTCCAAGAACATGGAACATTACAGAATAGTAGAGGCCCTTCAACCATGATGTTGTGCCAACCTATTTAAGCCTATTCCATACCCACCTAATTTTTCCCTCTCTCACACCCACAAGCCTCCTGCGTTTGAAACATGTCTTGAACTTGGCTCGTAAAATAATGGGCTTCATCTGCTACCAGTACGGCAGAGGGCTGTCTCCACGCTGTAAAATGATGATATGAAGACAACAGGCACCAGAAGGAAACACCTGGCCCAAATCTCCACTTATGAAGAGAAAGATTTCCATAAGAGACAACATAGACCTTCCAGAATATCAACTCTACTTCTCCGCTTTTTTTTAAAAAACTGACTTGAATAAACAGAGAAGACCATTGAGGAGAATGTGGAGACTGGCTGATCCCACAAAAAGGTAGAGGTCATGCACTGGTTGTGGAAAGCTACCGGAGTCCACGCCTGTATAATGGGTGAGGGATAGGAGAAAGGCCACTACAAATTGGCCCAAAAGATCCAGACATCAACACCCCTCAACACTGCTGAGTTCGCCACATAGTGTGCCAAACACAAATGGATGTCTAGACAGGCGAAAGTTTTTACAGTATGTTATGTGCCAATTGTAGGTGAGTTTTCAACAAAAAAAAGCAAACATTTGAGGTTAAATCCTGGTGCATTATGTAGAGGTGTGGGCGTGAAGAACCAAAGTCTTTCAGCTGTAGCAGGTCTCACCTAAACCTCATCTACTTATCCTTGGCTAGTTTTTTATTTTACTTCAGTGGCGTGCCAAGCCACGCAACTGCCCAAGATGGGTAATGACTTTCACTGCTCAGCTGGTGAAATCCAGAGAAAGATCTGCTCCCCGTTGGTCAGCTGAGAGGCAATTACATGTTGGGTTCTGTGTCAGAACTCAGATCAATCTCAAAAGATTGATCACCAAAAACAAAATGACCACAAAACGCTGGACCTTTCATTACTCATCACCGAGAACCTCTCATGGACAAGGTTGGAGCTTCCAAGTCTTTGCAAAAGCATAGATTGTTATATTGGACCATCATGTTCAATTCACCATCCCATCTGCAGGCATGCATGAGACACCTATCAGGTGTTCAAGTCCCACAGGTAGAAGGATCCACGTGATTACCTGGTTTTAACCATGTCCTTCCTATCTGACTTCTACCTTTCAAATTCCATAACATTCGATTCACTATCCTATCTGCAGGCATGCATGAGACACCTAACAGGTGTTCAAGTCCCACAGGTAGAAGGATCCACGTGATTACCTGGTTTTAACCACTTCCTTCCCATCCTACTTCTATCTTTCATATGCCATGTGGATTACCAACACAGAGCAAACATCCCACTCGTCCTAACCTACCAACCACAGCCTCCACATCTAACACATAATCTCCATCACTTACTACACAATCCTACCACCAGACACAATTTTCCTTCTCCTCCCCTCTCGGCTTTCCACAGGGAGTGTTCCTTCCATGATTCCCTCGTGCATTCATCCCTCCCCACCAATCGGACCCCCACACCTTCCCCTGTACCCACAGGAGGAGCAACAATTCAGCCCAAACCTCCTCCTCTCACCACGGTCCAGGGCCCTAAACAACATCTCTTTTGTGTATCGGCAGGGTTGATTTACTGCATCGTGTGCTCCCTTTGTGGCCTTCTCTACATTGGAGAGACAAGTCACAGATTGGGAGATTGCTTTGCTGAGCACTTCCTCTCCATCCTCAACGACATTTACGTCCCAGTAGCCAACCATTTCAATTCCAAGTCACATTCCCATCTCTGTCCATGGCCATGTATACTATCCCACCCAGACAACCTGCAAACTGGAGGAACAACACCTTATTTTCTGTCTGGGCACTCTTCAGCCAGATGGCATGAACTTTGACTTTTCTGCTTTTTACTAAACCTGCTCGCCTTTTCTGCCCCCTCCCCCTTTCCAGTTCTCCTTCCCTTCTCCTCACCCACCCAGCCAACCCTCCCTCCTCTCCTTCATTACTGCTGTCCCCTCCCTCCTTCCTCCACCTATCATCTCCTGCCTTTGCCACCCTCTTTTCCCCTTCTCTTTTGTTCGAATGCCTGCTGACATTTTTTCATACCGAATCATTGGTTCTGTGTCTTTGCCTTTGCCACGTAAAGGACATTGTTTGACCTGCTGAGCTTCTCCAGCATTTTGTGTTTTTACTTAAAACTACATGGCAATGATTTTTAATACCTCCACCAACTAATACAGGCAGGATTGGCGCAATGCCGTTACAGTGCCAGCAATCAGGATTGGAGTTAGAATCTCGCACTGTCTGTAAGGACTTTGTTCCTCAACATGATTATCCAACTGCACGAAAACCAACAAGGTCGGGTCAGATACAGCAATGAGCTCTCTGAACCCTTCTCCATTAACAATGGCGTGAAGCAAGGCTGTGTTCTCGCACCAACCCTCTTTTCAATCTTCTTCAGCATGATGCTGAACCAAGCCATGAAAGACCCCAACAATGAAGACGCTGTTTACATCCGGTACCGCACGGATGGCAGTCTCTTCAATCTGAGGAGCCTGCAAGCTCACACCAAGACACAAGAGAAACTTGTCCGTGAACTACTCTTTGCAGATGATGCCGCTTTAGTTGCCCATTCATAGCCAGCTCTTCAGCGCTTGATGTCCTGTTTTGCGGAAACTGCCAAAATGTTTGGCCTGGAAGTCAGCCTGAAGAAAACTGAGGTCCTCCATCAGCCAGCTCCCCACCATGACTACCAGCCCCCCCACATCTCCATCGGGCACACAAAACTCAAAACGGTCAACCAGTTTACCTATCTCGGCTGCACCATTTCATCAGATGCAAGGATCGACAATGAGATAGACAACAGACTCGCCAAGGCAAATAGCGCCTTTGGAAGACTACACAAAAGAGTCTGGAAAAACAACCAACTGAAAAACCTCACAAAGATAAGCGTATACAGAGCCGTTGTCATACCCACACTCCTGTTCGGCTCCGAATCATGGGTCCTCTACCGGCACCACCTACGGCTCCTAGAACGCTTCCACCAGCGTTGTCTCCGCTCCATCCTCAACATCCATTGGAGCGCTTACACCCCTAACGTCGAAGTACTCGAGATGGCAGAGGTCGACAGCATTGAGTCCACGCTGCTGAAGATCCAGCTGTGCTGGATGGGTCACGTCTCCAGAATGGAGGACCATCGCCTTCCCAAGATCGTGTTATATGGCGAGCTCTCCACTGGCCACCGTGACAGAGGTGCACCAAAGAAAAGGTACAAGGACTGCCTAAAGAAATCTCTTGGTGCCTGCCACATTGACCACCGCCAGTGGGCTGATAACACCTCAAACCGTGCATCTTGGCGCCTCAGTTTGGCGGGCAGCAACCTCCTTTGAAGAAGACCGCAGAGCCCACCTCACTGACAAAAGGCAAAGGAGGAAAAACCCAACACCCAACCCCAACCAACCAATTTTCCCTTGCAACCGCTGCAATCGTGTCTGCCTGTCCCGCATCGGACTTGTCAGCCACAAACGAGCCTGCAGCTGACGTGGACTTTTTACCCCCTCCATAAATCTTCGTCCACGAAGCCAAGCCAAAGAAAAATGTCTGCATGGGTTGTCCCGGGGGCTCTGGTTTCCTCCCACCATTCGAAGCGTACCGAAATGGCCTGTACGTCTAAATTTAAAAACAGACCTGATCCCCAGTTAATTGTTCATTTCAGATAATTTCTCATTTCTGAGCTAAAATAATGTTGGGAAGGGAAGATGTTTCACTTATAGCCGACTTCACCAGATTAAAAAAAAATCACAATCTCAGCCTGAAATTCTGTTCCTGCCTGGCAGACATCATTAGCCACTTTCAGGTGCTCGGATGCAGATAATGTGCCGGCAGACACGGACAGCAGGGGGAGTACAGCTGGGACATTCAGGTGGCCGCGGAGAAGACGCCTTTCTGTCACCTGAAGGAGAGCCGCTTCTGAGCGAACCCCGGCTCCTGTGGACTGTGCCCGTAGTCCCACTGCAGCTTTCAGGTGCGACAGGAGATTCTCGGTGACGGAAATTATACCTACAGGAGGAGGGTTAGGTAAGTGCTCCTCCTGGCCGGGTTCTCCACTTTCAGGTTGCCACCTGACAGCCGCATAGGGGTAGAATATGCGGCTTTACATCTGGGTATTTTGGCCACCTGAAAGTGCCTATTCTCTGGAGAACTATACACCTAGAGCAACCAACTCAAAGATCAAATGAATCTTGAACCTACTGCAAATTGACCCACTCATTTTAACCACCTAACCTAATGATGCCATTGGTGTGTCAAAATCAAGAGGCTAGAGGATTAAGGTGAGAAGAAGGTGAGAAGAAGGGGATCTGAGAAAAGTAATGAAAGTTTATTGGCATATACTTTATGTACCAGTTGCACAAAAATGGTTACCTGCTGCAGCCAAACAGATATACAAGATACACCAACTAAAATAGGATACATTAAATCAGATTTCAGATTTCTTGTCAGAGTAGGTACATGGCATCACATACAACTGAGATTTCTTTTTGCTGTGGGTGCGGCAAAAAATAAACTGTACCCAGCATAAACGTAAACAAAGAACTGTCAACAAACTGGTCAATACAGAGAGAACAAAAAGAAAAATCAATAACATCCAGAAGTTAGAGTCCTTAAATGAGTCCTTGATTGAGTTTGTTGTTGAGGAGTCTGATGGTGGAGGGGGAGCAGCTGTTCCTGAACCTGGTGGTGCGAGTCTTGTTGTACCCATGCCTCTTTCCTGATGGCAACAGCGAGAACAGAGCGTGTGCTGGGTGGTGAGATCTTTGATGTTTGTTGCTGCACAATAGTGGGGAGGGTTTTGCCTGTGGTGCCCTAGGCTACGACCACTACCTTTTGGAAGGGTTTACGCTCAGAGGTATTGGTATTTCCATTCCAGTCCATGATGCAGCCGATCAGCACACTTTCCACCACACCTCTGTAGAAATTTTCCAGGGTTTATGATGTCATAACAAAGCACCACAAAAACTCCTGAGGAAGTAGAGGTGCTGATGTGGTATCTTTGTGATGCCATTGGTGTGTTGGGTCCAGGATAGATCCTCCGAGATAGTGACTCCCAAGAACTTAAAATTTTCTCACCCTCTCCACCTCTGATTCCCCCAATGGTCACTGGATTATATACCTCTGACTTTCTATTACAGGTACACTACGCTGACATCTAAAATCTGGAAAACTCAAAAAAAAACAGCATTTTTTTTCCTGGTGCTGGTACAGCGGAGGGAGAGAGAGAGAGAGAGACAGCAGTGCGACTCGGTTGGGCGGGGGGAGGAGAGACGGCAGCATGACTCAGGCGGGCAGGGGGGAGGGGGGGGAGAGAGACGGCAGCGCAGCTCAGGTGAGCGGGGAGGAGAGACGGCAGCATACCAGGGTAGGCAGGGGAGGGGAGGGGGGAAAGAGAGAGAGAGAGAGACGGCAGTGCGACTCAGGTGGGCTTAAATCTGAGGCAGCTGACTTCTGTTCTGAAATCCGGAAAAATCCAAAATTCAGAACACACTGTCCCCCAAGGGTTCAGGATAAAGGACCTGTATATGCCAAATAGATAAAGAGATAGGAAATATAAAAGGAGAGATAAATATTCACAATTGTTGTTAGAGCAAGGAAAATAGTTGGAAGTTTCCTCCAAGTTGCCCATCATCCTGACTCGGAAGTTCTGGAACTCTCGCCCCAAAGCCATTATGGGTTTTCTCACACCTCAGAACTGCAGCAGTTCAAAAAAGGTAGCTCACCGCCCACCTGCTCAAGGGTGATTAGGAATGAACAATTAGGATCAGTATGTGAAATCCAAATCTTTTAAATTTAAATACAGTCTTTTCCTCCCCAACACAGAGACTGGATCTTATCTGGAATGTGCTATCAGGAAAGGTGGTGGAATCAGATATGTTTAAAACGCATCCAGGCACACACTTAAATAGGCAAGGAATACAAGCACGGAGAGCCAGGAGGATAAGTGTAGATGGGCCAGAAATGTTGGCATGGATAAAATGGGCCGAAGGCACGTTGCAAACAAAATCTTTGGTCATAGTCCGGTCAATGGTTCTTGGCTGGGAGCCCTCCCTCCCTCCAATCTACTGACCTTGGAAATCTGTAAAGCAGCTGAATTCCAAATGGGGAAGCAACTGTCATCCACAGCAGGCAACAACTGACCAAATGAGGCATCAAGGAGATCAGTGTGAGCTGAAGTTCACTAGCTTAAGTTTAGTCAAATACAGAGGAAGATTATTTTTCTGAAGGAGAATTATACCTACATGAGATCAGTGTAGGACTGCCTCAGGGGAGAGTCCATGGACCAAGCATCTTCAATTGCTCCATAAATAGCCTTGGGTCCAATTCCATCTCCTCGAGATTTATTGATTTCAGATTTATTGTCAGAGTACGTACATGACATCACATACAACCCTGAGGTTCCTTTTTCCTGCAGGCGTGCAAGAATTACCACTGATTGGTAGTGCAAAAAATAAACTATACATAGTGTAAACATGTAAACAAAGAACTGTACACTGACTGCAATACAGAGAGAACAAAAAGAAAATCAATAAAGTGCACAAGTAAGAGTTCCTAAATGAGTCCCTGATTGAGTTTGTGGTTGAGGAATCTGATTGGTTGAATCATAAATATGATCCTCAGATCATAAAGCAGCAGCAAGACCTGGGGAGCACCCAGACCTGGGCTCAAAATCAGCATTAATTCACACAACCCAAGTGTCGAGCCAGGCTAGAGAGAGAGGATCCATTTATCCTCACCTTTCAATGGCACGATCACCAGAGCCAAACTGTCAGTGGGAGTTTCCTTTAACCAGAAATCTGAGAGAACCAGGGATAGAAATGCCTCAGCTACTAAAGCTATTAATCTGTTCTCTGCAGCGGATTATGGATGTGCGATAGGGAAGGATAAGATTGTCGTGAAGTAGTCTTACATAGGTCAGCATAACATCGTGGGCTTAGGGCCTGTACTGTATAGGTCGGCACAACAACGTAGGCTTAGGGCCTGTACTGTGCTATCATGTTCGATGTTGGTGTATGGGCAGTGCATTGAAACATTAAATACGCTGATGCCCCTGTGGCTTCATACATGCCTAAACAAGCAACTGCACCAGAATATGCTTAAAAATAAAACAAAGAACCTGACTGCCAATCTATTCAGCAACCTGAACTTCTAATCACTTTCTGACTGTAATGGGCATCGTAGCAATTCACCAGGGGCTCTTTGGCTGCGCCCTACCCAAGACAAGGGGAGCAACCACTTGGAGAATACCACCAACTCTATGTTCCCCATCCAGTCACACCTTCCCCTAAGTTAAAATGACATTGACTTGGTGGCGAAGAAAGAAAAGCAATGTCCTGAATCATCCACCTTAACTGCACCTCCGGGAGCAACCTTCACCGCAAAAACAGGGAGTTAGTTCAAGATGGTGGCTCACTGCCCACTTCTCAAGGGATGGGCAAGGAATGCTGGCCTTGCCAAGCAAATTTAAGGATTGGCCATTGACTCAGCCTGGGCAGCAGCTGGATCAGAATCGAGACAGATGGACAGTAAATGGGTGGATTTACCCCAGACACTCCACAGCACTCACTCTCCAAGGTAAAAAGTGCAAAAAGAAAATCCCTTGGGTATCAAGGTTCAGCAAGAAAGTGCAATCTGTACATTATGGAAGGGTGGATAATGTTGAAAAAATAACCATGGTGAATATAACAGTTCAGTGTGCCCGACTGCAGCTGGAGTTATTCTTGGCACCTGCCAACCATTCTGGTTGCAGCTTATATTTGTGCAACTTTTTTTAAAAATTAACCTCTTTTCCATGCCCCATGGTCACCACTGAATTTTGATATCTATATGAACTTTACTTTGGTTAGCTACCTTAATCATTTCCCTTCAATGCTACCTTATCAGGAACATAAACTAGTGAATAGTTATGATTTGTTTATTTTTCTCTTCCTTTTATATTTATTATATTCCCCCTATTCTTGTGTTCCTATGTTAATTATACCTAAATTTATGTCAGCGTGTTTTATGTATCTGGGAAGCTGCAATGTGCAAGACTTTGGTCGTTGGACCTGGGGCCTCGGCCAACACAATCAGAACGTGCCTACTTGCTGGATCCATATATGCGTCTTGCAGTCCAAATGGGAGATTCTTCCCGACTAATGTTGCCATTTCCCTTGCTTTTGAATTGAAAGAGGATGCAATGACTTGGCCAACCCACCCACTCTTGAATTTCAAATGTTCAGATCCCGTTAAATGCATATGTTGAACAATCAATTCAGAAATATGAAATTCCTTAACTAATATAATGGATGTTTCATTTCTTCTGACATTATTGCTTTTTCCAATCTTCCTCCTACTCTCAATGCATCATTTATCAGAATAGGATTCAGCTTGTAAACACAACTTGCCTTTGTAACATTCAGATTCTTCTTCAATTTTGACATCTCATTATCAAACGCCTTTCTCTGACAAAAACAAATTATGTCTAATTCGACATTCGCCAATTCATCAACTGTCAGGAAACGGTTCTTTTGAGACTGATGATTTTCCTTTTTTGATACGATGTAGAAAGGCCAGGTCAGCACCTAACTTCTTGATATGAGCCAATGCAATCACGAAGAAGGCTTGTCAATGGCTGTACTTTATGAGGAGTCTGATTTAATATGCCACCAAAGGCTCTTGGAAATGTTTACAGGTGTACCTTGGAGAGCATTCTGGTTGCATCACTGATATGGAGATGCCAATGCACTGGACAGGAAAAGACTATTCTTTCTTTGGCTTGGCTTCGCGGACGAAGATTTATGGAGGGGGTAAAAAGTCCACGTCAGCTGCAGGCTCATTTGTGGCTGACAAGTCCGATGCAGGACAGGCAGACACGGTTGCAGCGGTTGCAGGGGAAAATTGGTTGGTTGGGGTTGGGTGTTGGGTTTTTCCTCTCAACCAGCACCGTCACAGGCATCTGTCTTCACTCCATTGAGGACATCTACAAGAGGCGGTGCCTTAAGAAAGCAGCCTCTATCCTCAAGGACCCTCACCACCCAAGTCATGCCCTCTTCACTCTGCTACCATCAGGAAAAAGATGCAGAAGCCTAAAGATGAACACCCAAAAGCAGTTTCTTCCCCTATGCCATCAGATTTCTGAAAGGACAATGAACCACAGTTACTACCTCACTGTCTCTTCTTTTGCACAAATTATTTTTAAGTGTAATTTATTGCAATATTTGCACTGTAAATGCTGCCACAAAACAACAAATTTTGTGACCTGCTCATGACAATAAAGTGCTTCTTTTCAATGTTTTTTTATTGGTTTTTAAGAAAAAATATCAGATACATGTGATATGGTTTAGATAGTAGTAAATTAAAATTACAAACAGTAAACAATGGTAAACAAGATATGTATGATCCATGTTATCAATTAAAAAACAGGAAAAGGAAAAAAAAATCTATAATTTAATTTCTAAACCCCCCCCCCCAATTGAAGCGATTACTATCAAAGCCAGGTGCCAACTACTAATTTCAGTACTAATTGCTCAAGAAATACAAAAAAAAGAAAATTTTATTTTTAATAAAAAGCTCTTTTCTGTGAAGATAACATTTTGGAGAGAATGGTATTGCCACCTGGCCTCAGTATCTAAGATAAAGGGATTTCCTCCTGCCCGCAGGATGGATAGGAGCGGTGATGCCCAAAGGGGGGGCGGGTGCTTCAAGTGGCACCCGTGCACCGCCACTTCTGCTGCTGTCACTATCCTGGACACAGAGAAGATACACTTACATGTTCGTTCTTGTGTTCGTCCTCAATGAAACAACGTCAAATAAAATGGGGTCTTATATGCCAGTGGGTCTTGTATGCCGTCAAATATGGTATATTTTTCCAGAAGTTACAAAGGGAGGGACATAGCCAGAACATAGGATATAAAATACCTTCCTGAGTTGTACTTGTCACATTTAGAGGATGCATTGGGGTAAAATTTAGCTAATTGAACTTTGAAATAGTGGGCCCTGTGGACTACTTTAAATTGTAGTAAGGAATGTTTAGCAGAGAGAGGGTGAACATACATTTTTCAAAAGTGTTGTTCCATGTATCTTCAGTGAATACTTGTTGAAAGTCATGTTCCCAAACTTTCTTAATGTTAAATAAAGAACTATCGGTAAATCTTAAAACTAGAACATTATGACAATAAATTCTGATTCTGAATTTCACTGCATCTGTATATTGTACTTGTGGATATGACAATCGTTCTAGAGCAGCAATGAAGTATTATAGAAACTCACAAGCAGGGTGTAACAGACAAGTGAGTGGCTTGATAGCACCACTGCATTCAATGAGTACCTGTACTGTTGGATGTGCCATCTAGCAGCAGTGGAAACATTACATTGTCCGCCAGCTCCAAACAAACACAAAACAGGCATGCCAACAACACGAACAGCCCAACAGAGCGTCCAAACTAGGCCTCAATGTTCAGCATGTTGGCTTGGACAGGAAGCTGATATGGGATTGCCTATCCTGCCGATAGACATGGCAGAGCTTGAGGCTTTGCTGGTGGGGGGGCTTTTCCAGAGCCCAGGTCTCAGAAGCACAGAGAAGGGCCAAGTTTTATGCAGTGTTTGACATCTTGGTCTTCCTCATTTAGCCAAAGTCTGCATTGGTGATGAGATGAAAATTTATGGTCTTGTGCACAAGTGCAAATGCACCAAAATTCTTACTTTCCACAGCCATACAGGTATTCAAGAAATAAAAGTATAAATTAAATTAGTACAATATGTCAAGACAAAAGGAGGTAACAAATACAAAAGGATAGACAAATAATCTATTTGTTTGTCCTTTTCAGTTGCAGTTAATGCGAGAAGAAATGAACACTGAACAAAAGTCATGATTTAAGGAGTACATAAAAGTTAGGTCCCGGTGTTACAAGTAGTTGCAAATTATGTGTTCTGATGAGAGTTTATAATGATTCACCGATATCCTTGTTCAATTATGACCAGTTCCAGCAGTCAGTTATGACATTGCCCCCCTCTGGAAAATTTCTGTTTGCAAAATGATTGCTCCTGTTATCCACTCAAGAGCTGCAGCCCCCGATCAACTTGAGAAAACTTCTCCCCCACCCCCTTTGATCAACTTCACGAATTTCCTTTCCACAAAATTCAACACAAACAGAAACAGAATCTATCTCCTTGCACGCAATCAGTTATACTGGACGACGAAGATTTTGCTTCCTGAACACTTTTGGGTGCACTTTATGAATTTTGGGCTGCTGAACAAAAAAAAAAACATCTTAAATTTTCTTATCAAGTATCTTTTTTAGATACAACTTATTTTTGTGATTTCATATTATATTTAAGTCTACTTCAAGCATACAAAACCATGGAGTGCAACGTGTCATTGAAAATTTGTTTTCTGCATTCGCTCTTGAACTTCTCTGCTGATCTTGGTCCAGTCAGTGACGAACATGGTGAAAAGTTTCACCAGGACATTATGACCATGGAAAAGCAGCATCAGGGCAACTGGAATCCATCAATGCTGGCCGACTATTGTTGGGCACTAACACGAGAGGCATCAGATGCTGAGTACCAACGAAAAGCAGCGGCAAAACATTTTTTAGGTCAGTTAAATAATGAAATGTGTGAGTATCATTATACAATTAACAATGCTGAATCCAATAAAACATGATGTTTCTCCAACTTCCTACATGAGACAGCAAACCTGAAATTATCTTGTGTTTAGTTTGAACTTCTCTATCATAATTCCCAATTTTTTTCCAGGAAGCAGATCTTTTGAAAAAATTTGTTGTCCAGTGTGTATCAGCTTCACTTGCATCCAGAATCAATGCTCATTGATCGAGGGTACACCGACCGGCTCATCCTTTGCTGTACACTCACACCTCTGTTAACGGACCTATCGCTCCTTCAAGATTCAGACTCCTCGCCTGCCGAAATTCCAAATATGCACCATTCCAAAAATCATTATTGAAAATCACTTCTAAATTTCTCCCAATGTTGACATTTTGAGCCCACAGCATGTAATATAGAATATTGAATGGTACATCAAGGAACAGGCCCTTTGGCCCATCATGTTTGAGCTGAACATACATCAAATAATCCACAATCAAACATTTCAGTTCATGAGCTCTGATAACTAACTTCAAAAATATCAGCTGCCTTTGTTGGCTTTAATTACAGTCAAAAGGGGATTGTTAGCCAGTGAACTGGAGTCCACCCTGGGTGGCCCTATACTACTGGGCAATAAAAGCCATTCCTGGCCGGGGGGTGGGGGGGGTGGGGGGGGGAGTGGGGAATTAATGCATCAAACTGAGCAGGGAAAGACAAGTTGGGAAATGCCACACAAAACTGAGAATGGGGTGATTGGGAGGGTGGGATACATTGAGAATGGGCTTGGCAGTTGGTAGATAGGAACTAAAGTGTGAGTGAGAACAAGCAACTGGAAATGAAAAACTGTTTCAGAACATTGACAGAGAAGGAGAAAAACAGAGTTCATGCCATATTTTTGGTATGGGAATGCAGATGTTGCTGGCAACTACAGCTCAGACCTAATTGTGCTTCTGGCTGGGTAGTCCTTGTGATCAACTCTCTCTGCACTGCTGGACCTGCAATCTGTACCTGTATTGATGCTTCGACGAAGTGTTGATCCTCCCTACCTTGGAGTTGGCCTTCAGTGGTGGGAATATCAGCCTCAGTGAACTGAGTTGTTTGATTTGCATACTGCTTATATTTTTTTATATTGTGTCTTGAGTTGCAGAGAAAAGAAAAAGAAAAAGGACATTATGGGAACACTTAGAGGTTATATGTAACAATGACTTGATTTTTGTCATGGACCGTTACAGAATGGAAACAGGCACATCATCTGGTTGCATTGATCATGAAGCACCCATTTACAGTTGTACTACAATTATGTCATTCTATTCTCCCCATCTCCCTTTCTGCCACTTCCAGACACACTAGGGGGCATTTGCAGTCTTTGGGATGTGGGACAAAACCAGAGCACCAGAGGAAATCCAGGCAGTCCCATCCAACCCCCATACATGGACAGTACAAGAGCTGAGGACTGAACCCAGGACACCAGAGCCAAGAGAGAGTAGCTCCGCGAACTGTGTCACTGTGCCGACTGTGGGAATCGGTCTTTGTGCTGCTAATTGCGGTTAATGCTGTGGGATCAAAGTTTTATTTAGATATTACTTATCCACAAATCCTCCCATTACTTTGCATTCTCTCTTTGATGTACATAGTGTAATTCATCTCTTTGTGATAGACTGTGAACCAAGGTAAGTGCAAATACACCTGCTGACAATGGGTAAATACTATTGGATCAAGCCTCTAGTACTGGGTCAAGAACTGAGACATGGCGTCAGTTGAGAAAGAACAAACGGGCTCTAGGGTGTCTTTTTTTTTTAATCACCCCCACCCCGGAAGGGAAAAGGTCTCGAGGTGACCTAATTAAAAATAAATCTTGAGCAGCAAAGCGAGAAGTTCTTTCCATCTGCAGAGGACTTGAAGACCACCAGCAACCTATTTTATCGCCATAAAATCCAGCAAGGGAGTGGTCATCTCAGAGTAGTTGGAGTTTGCTGCCAAATGAAACTTTTTGAAGAGGGCATCTGCAAATTGGAGGAACAACATCAGTCTCCAACCTGATGGCATCAATAGCGACTTCTCCAATTTCCATGAACCCCCTCCCCCTTCAATTGTGAGGATTTCTGGGGGAGCCGGTTAAATACGCTAGGGAGTAGTAGCCCAGCAAATGGCAGCTCACAAGACATCAACACAGATATTGGCCAGCTGGACTAATAGGCTAATCTCTGTGAGGTAATTTTCTGCAAGCCACCAGGTTTTGAAAATCATCAAACAGCATAGCCTAAAAGGCTCTGAGCTCACCTGGCATCATCCCCAGAATGTGGCAGCTGTGGGAGATATCACCATGCATCCATGTCACCCACTACATCAGACCACAAATCCACCTGACTTTGTTCAGCCCTTAACCGTGCTCCCCACTCAACACCAAGAGCAGACTCAACCTGGCTACCACTAACACTTCCCCCCCCTCAAAGAAAGGGC
This sequence comes from Narcine bancroftii, assembly GCF_036971445.1. Lineage (NCBI taxonomy): Eukaryota > Metazoa > Chordata > Chondrichthyes > Torpediniformes > Narcinidae > Narcine > Narcine bancroftii. Next base: position 224,810,848 of record NC_091473.1, on the reverse strand, counting down.
TGTCTGCACATTTTGGAAAATCCCCTCCAATTTTTGCCTCAAATCCCACAGCACGGGAGCCAGACACCCTGTCAATTCCGCCTTTCAACGAGCAATCCAAACAGTCCTCGACCTCGGTTTCATCCATCACCCTCTCATTTTATCCACTTTCATTTATATATCTACTTTCCTTCTGAATCCTGCCGTCAGTTTTCATGATCCTTTTTGGGAAATGTATTCCAGTTCACACCACACCGATACTCAATGTGACATCTCCCCTTCTGCTTCCAATTTTACTGTGCAGTCTGATCGAACTTTACATGGAAACAAATTGTTCTGTACTACGATTGGTTGCTGACAATTCACCGTGGGTTTTCCAGTCTCAAACAGCCCATTGATCATGAAGAAGAGAGGCAAAGAACTGCAGACACTGGAATCTTGAGCAAGCAAGGAGATGCTGGAGGGACTCAGGGGGTCAGGTAGTATCCGTGGTCCATCAACGTTTCGGGATGGCCCTGACTCAAAATGTTCCCTGTCCAGCCTCTCCTGGATGCTGCCGCATCTGCCGAGTCTGGTCAGCTTCTCTCTGCTTGTCTATGAAAGGGTTTGCAGATGAGGGCCAGAGTAATTTTTTATGATCTTTGATTGAAGTGCATGTCGATTGCTCTTTGTGCAAAGTACCAAATGTTGGTAAGCTTTTAAAATAAAAGCGGGAATTGTTGAAAGAAATCAAATGTCAATTACAAGACCTCAGGGGATTGCGTGGTTTCCAAAGGCATCTCATTCTAGATAGGGCGGGTGACACTCGACACTTTAGAATCTGGCTTTGATGAGCCTTTCGGTTTCTTAATGTATTTTGAATGGTTACATCCAGAGCACTTAACCTTAATGCCATTTTAAACATGAAAGCAAAGAAAAATGATTCCGCTTTAGACTAATGCTCAGAAAGTAAGCTTGAATTTAAACGTTTACTTAAGCAGAATCCTTTTTTAATACTATTTTCCCATTGATCAAACATCTGAAAAAAGGAACAGGATGCAGATAAATGTTATTTTCAAAAGCAATATAATATTGCCCCTTGGGCATCACCAATGAGAATGAATTGAGTTTTAAGTGCTAATCTCCAAATTTCTATCGAGGAAATTGTCAAAAATGAAGAATGCTTCTATTTATTTATGTGCTGTACAATTACACCCAATTGACCTACAACCCTCATATGTTTTGGAGGGTGAGAGCAAACCAGAGCACCCAGGTGACAGATTATGTAATATTTTATATTGTATATCGATATGTTTTAAAGGAGATCGATTGTGGCAGGTTTTTTAGTGTAGGTCACATACAAACACTTCAAAACAGATCTCATTTAAAGTGCCAGAGCTCTGCTCAAGCCAGACAGTCCAGGCTCCGAGTGCCATTGCCCAAACTTTGGAGAATGCCTAGGACTTCACAAGTAGTGGAGTTAATTGGACATGCTGTGGAGTGATGGATTATTGCTTTGGAAATCAACAGATGAACGAACTCGGAAGATTAGGTCCGGAGCCGCAGTCTGTCTGAGTGCAGTTGGCTGTTCTAAGAGAATCATGTGGTTTTCTCAGAGAGAGAGAGAGAGAGAGAGAGAGAGAGAGAGAGAGAGAGAGAGAGAGAGAGAGAGAAAAAAAATTTAGTTCTACTGCCCAGCAGCAGCTGAAATAAGGGAAACAGAAAAGGAACTCTGTGATGACCTGAAAGAAAGAGGTTATCATCAGGAAAACCCTGATGGGGCAAGTTTCTTCAGCAAGACACTGAAGTGGCTGATCGAAAGGGATTAGTTGTGGGTGTCCAATGAGCAACAAATCTCTCCCTGAAAACTGACAAGAACCTCCCTGAACAGTAACCATTTACCTTTCAAGCATCAAAGCCTGGTGAAATACATAAATGTTAAATTCTGTGCACAGTATAAGAATTACCTGCAAACAGTGAACTTGGAAGAGTGAGAAGTGAGATTGGACTGTGAATTAAAAGAACTTTTCTGAACTTACACACACATTACATACACGTGCGCTTAGAATTAGAAGGGGGGGTTAAGTTAATAGTAATAAGTTAAAGTGTGATCCTGTTTTCATGTTTAAAGATAAATAAAAGCAACTTTTGTTTAAGTAACCATTTGTCTTGGTGAATTTCTATTGCTGCTGGGTTTTGAGGTCCTCTAGGCTCACAACATAGGAAACCCATGCATATACGGGGACAGTGCTGGATTTGAAACCCGTTTAATAGCTTTGTGCTAACCGTGTTATTGTGATAAGTTCTTTTTTTAAATTTCTTTCAATGAAGCGACCAAAGAAGGCCGTTAAGCACAAAGCATGCATTGAGACCTCGTGTCTTAAGTGGCAAGATATTCCATGGGAGTTCACAGGAGCATTTTCAAATAAAACACGATGCCAAGACACAAAAGCCAATGGAACAGAACACAGAAAGCTTGATCAAAATGGTGAGTCAAAGGTGACACTTGTAGATAGGAGGAGTTCAGAAATTAACCCTGGGAAATGGTTAAACATCTGGAATTTAAACATATGAGTGTTTCAGAATGTGGTGTTAATAGAGGTAAATGCAATGCATGATAACAAGTATTTGAATTAATTGTTGCTCAACTGGGAGCCAATGTCAATTTGGAACTACAGGGGTAAAGTTGAATTTGAACAGTAGGATCTGAGCAGTGCAGTTCAATGAACTCAGGGTTAAGAGAGTAGAATGAAGGAGGCCAGCTTGGAGTTTATTGCAACAGTCAAGTCTGAAGCCCAGGGTAAGGATATCAGCAGCAGGTGGGCAAGGTAGGGGGTGGGCTCAGGTGATGCTTCAGAAGGTGAAATTATATGCATCTGAAATGTGTGTTGAGCCAAAGTTGGCACCAAGGGTGCTCATAGTTTTGCTGAGTTTCTGAGGGGTGGAGTCAGGGTGAAGAAAGGGTCATAGACATTGTCCATCTCGATATTTAGATGGCTATTTCTGCTTATCCTGGGTGAAGACAGATCACCTGCAAAAAGCAAGTGGAGTCAGGAGAGTAGGTACCTTTGGTGTACACATGGGAATCAATGTGGATTTCAGAAAATTGGTCTGCATGGACGAGTTGGGTCGAGGGGCTTGTTCCATGCAATCTGAGAGCGAGCAGGCTGTTCAGATGCATCGAGGTTGGCCATATGCTTGAAGTCAGGGAGAGATGAGAGATCCTTGGAAGACACCAAACACAGCGAAAGGCAAGACATTATACGTGACCTCCAGGCTATTACTGGACAGTTGAAAATGGATCCAGTGAGCATGACTGGATTCAGACAGCAGTAGAGGCGCTTTGGAGGGTCAATAGAGTCAAAAGTTATCTCTGCCACAATCACAATGGACGTCAATTCCATCTTTGACAAGAAATGTTTCTCATTTGCTTTTTGTGGGAACTTGCAGAACACACATCTTCAAAAAGAACAAATGACTAAACTTACATACCAGAGGACATGGGTTAAGAGTGAAAGGGGAAATGTTTAAGGGGAATATGAGGAAGAACTTTTTCCACATGGAGAGTGGTGGAGGTGTGGAACGAGCTTCCAGCTGTAGTGGTGAATGTGGGCTCAATTTTAACATTTAAGAGGAATTTGGACACGTATGGTTGGGAGAGGTATGAGTGCAGGGTCAGTAGGACAAAGCAAAAAAAAGGTCAGCACAGTCTAGAAGGGCCAAAGAGGTCTGTTTCTGTGCTGTAATGTTCTATGGTTCTACAGATAATTCATTGGTTGGGAACCATCTGGGGCTTTACAGGAATCAATCAGAAACCACCTCATTGGTAATAAAATTCTTTCCAAAATGATCTGCACATTATGTCTATTACACACAACAATGAGGTTTCACTGCACTCTACGCATCACGAGCAAGGCCACAAAGAAGCTAACTGACCCCCAATAGAATGGGCCAAACAAACAGCACAATAGCATCCAGGTACATTGAGCTAGCATGGAGTTCTGAGGAAGTTACAGTGACATTATGGTATTGGACTTTTGATTTCTTCCTTGTAATTTTTGCTTAATCCTACCTCCTCTTTCATCACACAAACTAATCTGCCCTTCAACGATTCTGTCTGCACCCCCCGTTGCCTCAGGAAAGCTGCAAAACATATCAAAAGACTCATCCCACCCTGGGTCTCACTCCACTTCACTTTGCAGAAGATGCGTGTGCCTGAGAACAAGAGTATTGATGAGGGCACAGGAAGAACTCCTGCTCTTCCATCCATCATCTGAGAAATTGTTTCATGTCCACCTGAAACCCTGGCAGGGCCTCAGCTCACCCAAAAATAAGCAACGAGGAACTACCTTCATACTGACACGATTGCCCACGGTTGAATAGCTTGGCTCCAAGTCAGAGACCAAGTTTTCAAGGCTCTCTGTGGACACTTCCAAGTGGGCGTTAAGGGCACTTGTCTCTCTTTAATGAAGATTTAAGGGAAGCTCTCCACAATAGTATGGCCAATGCCTGCTTCCAGGCCAAAACCCTTATCAACCACCAGGTTATCTGACATTTGTGGGAGTTTGGGGTATGCAAACTAGTGGCTTAACCAGCTACCTATTGTGGACCACAACGTCTTCTCACTTGTCAGGAAGGCGCAACAACGACTCTACTTCCTAAGAAGTCTGAAGAAGGCAAGACTACTGGCTACCATTACCTCAACCTTCTACAGGAGCTCCATCGAAAGTGTCCTGGCCGGCTGGAACACAATGTGATATGGTGGCTGCAGAGAACTGGATCGGAGGTCAATCCACAGGACTATAAGAGTGGCAGAGAGCCTCCCTCCCTCCATCAACTTGACAACAGGATCATTGTTTGAAGAGGGCTCACAAAATCATTGAGGACCCCTTCCACCCTGCACCCAGCATCTTTCGACTGCACCACCAGGCTGAGGAACAGCTTCTTGCCACGGGCAGTGAGGATGCTGAATAACCAAATGAACTGTTCATACTGACCATCAGAGACTCTCATGTGTGTGAACCAATATTTATTTGTATATATGAATACTTGCTCTGCAAGGTTGGGATGAGTCCTTTGATATGTTTTGATCCAGTTTGTCTGGACGGGCACTATACTTAATTGTGTGTCTGTGCATTTTGAAGCGAGGATCGGAGAACACGGTTTTGTCGGGTTGTACTTGTGCAATCATGTGACAATAAACTTGACTTGAAATTGTCTCCCAGGTTCTTTTCGATTTAACAATTAGTAAACATTAACGGTCCACTTAATTGGAAACAAAAGGGCAATGGCACAAAATGCAGATGATAAATGCATCTCTTTTCTCTCTAAGAGATCAGATCATTTGCTCAGGCCCTGGAATGGAACATAAACCTGCACACTCAGGAGATGGAGATACCCAAACAGCGTGTGCATGCAGGTAAGAACACAAGAAATAAGAGCAGGAGGAAGCCTATTGAACATACTCCACTATTCAATAAGACCGTGGCTGATCTGGTCGTGGACTCAGCTGCATTCAAAAAGTTTTCAAGACATTTTGGGAGGCAGCCTCCACTGCTTTCTTGGGCAGAGAATTCTACTGATTCACTACTCTCTGGAAGAAGCAGTTCCCCCTCGTCTCTGTCTTCAATCTCTTATCCCAAACCTTGAGGCTATATCAATAGAATATCGAGAGACACACACACACCTCACTGATAACTCTTGCTTCTCTTGGTAGTAGAATCATACATCAAACAAATCATTCAAGCCCTCAAGCACCCATTTACACGAACATTTAATTCACCCCACTGTCCACCCCCAGATTTTTCTACTCACCTGCACATGAGGGCAATTGGCAGTGGCCCATTAATTATTGACTTGGTATAGGAGCAAACCAGATCAATTCAAGGGACTGCCGAAAAAACGCAGCAAGCTGGAATGCTGCTGCACAGGTACATCGTACAATGTCTCTTCTTTGGCTTGGCCTCGCGAACGAAGATTTATGGAGGGGGTAAAAAGTCCACGTCAGCTGCAGGCTCGTTTGTGGCTGACAAGTCCGATGCGGGACAGGCAGACACGGTTGCAGCGGTTGCAGGGGAAAATTGGTGGGTTGGGGTTGGGTGTTGGGTTTTTCCTCCTTTGCCTTTTGTCAGTGAGGTGGGCTCTGCGGTCTTCTTCAAAGGAGGTTGCTGCCCGCCAAACTGTGAGGCGCCAAGATGCACGGTTTGAGGCGTTATCAGCCCACTGGCGGTGGTCAATGTGGCAGGCACCAAGAGATTTCTTTAGGCAGTCCTTGTACCTTTTCTTTGGTGCATCTCTGTCACGGTGGCCAGTGGAGAGCTCGCCATATAACACGATCTTGGGAAGGCGATGGTCCTCCATTCTGGAGACGCGACCCATGTAAATGACAATTAAACCCACCCTAGGGGTTGTTGGGGGGAGGGGTGGTGGGAACACAGAGCATGCAAACTTCACATAGACAGCCCAAAGATCAGGACTGAACCTGTGGTCACTGGAGTTGTGAGGCTGCCAAAGTCAGGGTAACATGGGGGAGAGGGGCGTCAAACTTCATCAGCCAATCGTGAGGACGACAGAACTTAGAGAATTGTTCTCGTTTCTCCTGCTCATTTAACATGGTGATTGTGATATGCATCACCTGAAACACTGAACTAAGGAGGTAATGTGCAACTCAAGCAGGATCCAATTGAATGGTGGGATGTTTATTCCTGTTCATAATGACAGTAATCACAGAATCTTGGCATGAGTGACATCTCTCCCTCCCCCCACTCCCCCACCGATAATAAACTTTATTCACAATAAAATTGAAAAACAGCCTATCCACATATTCAGTGTCATATTCATGCATACATCCCCTGACTGTCGATTGCAACTTTAATTTCTAATTTGCTATGTAGCAGTTCCTCCCCCTCCATTGTTTGAGAGGCTTTCCCTTGCAGCAGGGGAGAGAGAAAAGGTTTGAGCCTTGGTTGATCACGCCACTTCTTCATTCAGAACTGGCACGGTGCTCACAAACAACTGAACACCTTCCCCAGTGAGCTTCATTCACTGCTGCCTCACCCCAGAAACCAGTTACCTTGCAGAAGAGCGCACGAATTGGTAAACATTTTAGCACCCGTTCCTGCCTCGTCTCAATCCATTTTGACGCAGAGTGATCCCTCCCAACAATCCTTCAGTCAAGTGGTTTTCGAGGCATGGACCAGGGTACAGAACTTCAGCCAACTATTCCATTGAAGAGCAGCACGACCCCGTCATCGCATTTCACCCTCCGCTTGATGCACCAGAGCTGTCAAAATGTTAGCCAGGGTCAGGGAGGTCAATTATCACACCCCAGCTGGGGGTTGGTCAATTCAGCAACAGACTGGGCAAGTCAAAGCCAGTTTAAATGATTAATTGCAGCATTTAAATCATTAAACTTGCAGGTCACCTTCTTTACATGCGGTATCTCTCCAGTTCACCTAAATCCAGCTCAACCTCAGGCGACCTACAAAAATCGAAAAAAAGAACCAGTACTTCCCGCCCCAAAAAAAAGTTCATGAAGAGCTTCTCACAAATTCACAGTAACTACATACTTTGCGAATTCAGATGGTATTAATATGAAAGCAGGAGACCCAAGATCCTACAGGACAATAGGATAATCATCCAGTGCTGTTGACAGAGGAAGATAATATTGGCTAGTACGCTGCCCCATAATCCCACGAGACTTGATTTTAACAAGTTGTTCAAAATACTGCATCCCCAACAGTGCACACACCCTGAGTGTCAAGTTTCACCCCAGATTGTGACACTCTTTAAGGCTGAGGGCTCAGACCCAAACCTTTCTGCTTCACAGGGTGAGCATGCTGCCTGGACATACGGCTGAAATTGCTCTGACACAGTTCAAAACCTGCCACTCCAGATTTATAATTACCCAAGTTCAGTTTGAGACTGAAACTGGCAAACAAAGAAAGTATGAAGGATCTGCGGTGAGATCAGGTTTTCTATTGCAACCCAGCAAGGGTCAAACAAATTGATACTATCTTTTTCAGGCACTTTGTGCCTCGAGACCTTTGAGCAAGCCAACAGCAGCTGGACGCCTTCAACACCAGGCCTATTCGATCCAAGGCAGCTGACACTGCAAGAAACAGGCCCGAAGGCCTCAACCACTCCTCCCCCACAGAAGCATCACTTCATCATCCACTCTGACGTCAAGGAACTTTTGTTCACATTGTACCGGCTGGGGGGGGGGGTGTGGAATTCACAGAGAAACTTCCTCCAGCAACCGGGCCAGGGTGGTTGAAAAGAGCAGAACAAAATGATTCACACTGCGTTTCAACAGTAGGGGCACTGGTTGTGCATGCAAAGTCATTCTACAATCAAAGTTATAGTCACTGGTCACTGCACAATCAGTTGACGCTTGCGAGTGGATTCGCAAATCCAAATGGAGAGGGGAGATGTGGTTGTCCGACAAGGGATAAAGGACAACTCAGGAGGTGAAGGGGAGATTGGGGATAAATAAGATAGAAATAGGAGAATAAGGAAAATGTTAGATGTTGTAGGAATGTTGTCTTATGAAGAGTTGAAAATAAGAAAACAGAAATGGAAAAGGAGGAAAGGTAATGATGGAAAAACGGAAAGAGAAGATAAACAAAATATAAAAGGGCTACGCTGAACTATATGTCTTTAAATATTAATGGAATACATAACCAAATTAAAAGGAAGAAACTACCAAATTTAAATGAATAAATGTATTCCATTAGAAAAAAAAATAACATATTGGTTAAGAAATAATATTGAAATATTCGAACAAGTATAGGAGCCTTACATTAAATACAATAGCGAAAACCTACCGGGGACAAACATTACCTAAGTTGATAGAAGGAGAAGGAAAGAAAAGAATGGACTCAGTAGAATTTCTGGTGTAATTTTGTTGAATGACAACATTGTCTGACTGGATTAATGCAACCTAGATTGTATACCTAAAATGGATGAGAGGGGGGGGTGGGGGGGTGGTTTGGGAGGAAAGGGGGGGGGGGAGAAAAAGTCACTGTATATGTGTGAAAAGAAATAGTGTATATCATGGCTAATGTGATTTATGGTGTGAAAAATAAAAAAATTTAAAAAAAAAAAAAAAAAAAAGTTATAGTCACTGGGGGAAGGAAGGGGAGGGGGGGGGACTACCTTAAACAAAAGGATGCAGCCTGTTGTAGGCGCTATGTTGTACATATGGGACGACTTCCTTTCACCAACAAGTATCCACCTTGGCACCATACCCACCACTCAAAAGCAAAAACAAATTCTGTGCTTGAGAACTGCATTCTCACCGTCAACCTGAAGTCAGAGGGCACAGTTTTACAATATCGAATCAACCCCTCAGAATGGAGGAGAGTTTGGTTTTACTCAGAAGGTGCACTCATAGGTGCCCTGTCATTAGTAAGGGATTAATTAAGGTAGCATGAGAGCAAAAAAAGGTTAAGAACCACTAGTATAGGCAGGAAAGTCCGCACCAGACAAAGAACCTGCTGGGATCCAACTAAATGGCAGGACAGGTTACTCTGCTCCCATTCATTTTCTCCTGGTGTCTTCCACTGGACCCACATAATGGATAGAACTTTGCCTGTTGTACTCTTGACACATATCACCTTAAATTATAAACTGGTAATGCGTGAACGTTCCTAAGGATCCAGAGATGGATTCCACTTCCAAACTACGAGCAAGGCTCCAATTGGTTCAGGAACATCTGACATTAGTGGTGAGGGAAACAAGTGGGCACCCAACATTAAGGACAGCTCTGCAGCAAAGGATCTGACAGAAGTGAATAAACTTGCCAGGTGCATTAGTGGACAAGGATGACAAGAGTGGAGTACAAGGAGCCCAGTTAATCTAAGTGCAAGAACATGAGAGGCAGAGGGAAAGAGGACGTGCAGAAACATGAAGACGAGGAGACATGCAAGAACTGGAGGGTGAGGCAAGAGAGCAAGTAAGAGAGGAGTGGCAGAGGGGGAGAGCAAATACACAGAGGGGCGGAAAGGGGGATGGACGAGGGAGAACACGGGGGAGAGAGCGAAGAAGAACACAGGGGAGAGGGTGACAAAGACCATGGGAGGACGAGGAAGAACAAGGGGGAGAGGATGAGGAAGAACAAGGGGAGAGGACGAGGAAGAACAAGGGGGAGAGGACGAGGAAGAACAAGGGGGAGAGGATGAGGAAGATCAAGGGGGAGAGGAAGAGGAAGGACATGGATTGGGGGGAGTGGAAGTGGGTGAGGAAGAGCCTGGGGGGTGTGGGGTTGGAGAGAGCAAGCGAGAGGCTGGGGGAAGGATGCAAGGAAGAGGGCCCTGGGCTCTTATTAAAGAGAGTGGCGAATTCACAGATAACAATCCACATTTTCACACCAGAACAGACTCCTATTTCCAATACAATCACTGATACATACGAGTTATTTTCATCCCATATCCAGATGAATCGAGAGCACAAATAAATAAAATTCTGGCCCATGAGACTTTATTCCCCCCCCTCAATAAACCAATTAACCAAGAATTTCTGTACATTTTTGGAGGATGTACCCACGCAGACAGAGGGAAGAATGTACAAACTCCTTATAGACAGCACAGGATTTGAATGCGGGTCACTTGCACTGTAATAGCAGCCCCTTTTCCACTGGGACCCTGTCCTAGGAATTAAGGTCCAGTGAAAAAGAAACATTGTCCAAATGCCAGCAGCAAATTATGTCATTTTACGCTGGGGATTAATCACCTCGACCCATACTCACATCCCCGGTGTCTGACGCCAGCTTGATGATGAAACCAGTGGAAAAGGGATAGCAGAAAGTCCCCTGTTTCCAGTTGAAGGTAGAACACTCCAATCCCCGGGGATGAGTTATGTTCAATGGAAAAGCAATTAGTGTCCCAGTTAAGGGTGGCCCACAAAGGGCACAAAGGACACGGCACGGCCAATCAACTGAGATACCCAGCAGCACACTAACCGAGGACAATCTTCTCAAACTTCCACTGTGTCTGAAGGAAAAAGACAGATGCATTTGCATAGCATTTACCACTGCTGGCGAGCAGTTTGCAGCATCTCAAGTCACTCGTGCTTTCTGACCACTGAAGATCTGACCACTTCAGACTAAGTTAGCCACAAAGGTTTGATGTGGCAGCCCAACACTATGAGTGGAGCCTCCATTTCAGAACCATAAATGGGATAAAAGCAGTGTGCTGGCACAATACAACCTCAGGTGTCCATTTCCCCCTCCAAAACCTCCCAGTTCATTTTTTACACAACCCTGCTTGCCGTCTCCCCCTCTGGTTCTTAACGCCAATGAAGCACCTTCATGGCCCTGCTTTATACGGGATGGGAATTGCTCATACACGTCCTGTTTCTTCTTCCCCATAGCGAGGAGGGGCGGCCCTCCCCACCATCGAGAACACCCACAGGGAAACGCTGCCGTCGGAGAGCAGCAGGAATCAGCCACACTGCCCAGCACATGCTCTGTTCTCGCTGCTACCATCAGGAAAGAGGTCTGGGAGCCACAAGACTTGCACCAACAGCTACCCCCTCTACCATCAGACTCCTCAACACAAACACAGGCATGTTTAAGGAGTCTCACTGTCTTTTTTCCTTTGCATTGCAGTCAGTTTGTTTACATTATTTTATTTGTTTATATGTAAACGTACCTTTTTGAGTAGTTTTTTGCACTCCCAATAATTCTGCCTGACCTGCAGGAAAAAGAATCTCAGGATTGTATGTGATGTGTATGTAATAAATCTGAACTTTTTGTAGTTTGAAGTGCAAGAAAGGCACAAAGTTAACACCAGAGGATGGAAAAAAAAATTAAACATAGTCGAGAATTATAATCGCCAGCTTGGTGACTAAATCCAAGAGTAATGATCCAGGCCATGGCATCAGGAGCTCTACAGAGGCCTGGTGAGGACCAAGTCACAAACCACCTCCCCACCTGTCCTGTCTCATTGGCTCCCTCACCCCACAAAGCAGAACAAAAACTGCAGCTAAAACTGCCAAGGTTTTTGGGAATGCAGTGTGCATTGAACGCCCTGTGTGTCTCTTGATTTCGAAAGTGTGAAGATTTCTGGTGAGGGGAGGAACTGATCCTCAATCTCTGATTTGGTGGTACAGACGAGGTCTGGAAACAGCAGGCTATGGTCAGTACCTGAGAGAAGTAGCGGAGGGATCATGGATACCTATTCATAGAGAAATTAAACGTGCCGCGTGGGTCTCATCCACATTCTAAGGATGTGCGGGTTTAGTCAGTTAATTGGCCACTTGGGTGTATTTGGGTGGTGCAGGCCTGTGGGGCAGAAGGGCCTGCTTCCATGCTGTGTCTCTAAAATTAAAAATTGAATGAAAATATGGGAAACTTGAGCATCTTTGTCTAACGTTTAAAAGATTTTGAGTGAAATAGGTACTGGGAGATTTGAGAGGGGAAAATAAACTCATTTGGGTCTTTTGTTTAAAATTCTTGTAGATATTTCCACTTTCCAACCAGGGAGAACCCAATGATATCCAAGTACAAAGTCAGCATCCTTCAGAATCGTCCCATGTTCTAAAATCATTATGGCAGAAGGAGCCATTCAGCCCATTGAATCCATGAAATGAGTACATTTTTCCCTCTCAATCCATCCCCTCCCAACAAAGCCCTGAGAATCATTTATGCTTAGATGTTGATCTAATTTCCTCAATGATGCAGGTTGCGGTTCTAGATTTTAACTACTGCCTGCATGAAAACTTTTCCTCTCACAATCTCTGTGTGTTACTCCCATTTCTTACATTTCTATGTTCTTATGTCGAGTTCTTCAACTTCAGTGCATTTCCTGGCATGTGAAGCCTGTGCTGGCAACTGCTTTCACCTCTTCACCTTCTCTAATTCTTGTCCAGCTCCTGACAACCTCTGTGGCACAGCTATGGCCTCACAGTGCTGGAGATTCAGGGTTCAATCTGGTCGACCAGACGTGGAGACTGCACATCAACCTGATGACTGTCTGGGTCTCCTCCAGTGTCATAGAGTCATCCAGTGCAAGTTGCGCCCTTTGGCCTACCACGTCTGACAACCAATTTGCTCTAATCCTATCTGCCCACACTCCTTCTGTGCCCTGCAATTTAATTCATCTAAATTTCTCTGAAACATACTTTGATTTTCTTGCTTTATTTTTAATTTAGACATACAGCACAGTAAGGCCATTTCAGCTCATGAGTCCGTGCCGCCCAATTTACTCCGAATTGACCTGCACCCCTGCCACGTTTCAAACAGTGGGAGAAAACCAGAGCCCACGGGAAATCCCACACAGACATGGGGAGAGTGTACAAACTCCTTACAGACAGCACGAGATTCGAACCCCAGTTCCGATCGCTGGCGCTGTAAAGGCATTGCGCTAATCGCTATGCCATCCGTGCCACCCAATAGCATGCATCCCCGATGCTGCGCAATGCTGCTGACTTGGATTCGAACCAAGGTTGCCACAACGCAAAGTACTAACCACTCCGTGATCACGGCGAGATACTCGGGAGCTATCTGATTCCATCATTCCCCACCCTGTTAGTGTGTTCCAGATATCAATCACTCTCTGTGTACAACAAACACCACTCAGGTGTTTAAAACACCTTTCTCTCATGTTAGATTTATGCCCACTAGTTTTTGGGTGACCAGTCTCCTCCCACATGAAAGGCATAGATAGGGCAGACAGACAGGACCAAAACCAGAGGCTGTCTGCTTAACGCAAGTGGAGGAAAGTTTAAGAGAGATATCAAAGGTAAGTATTCCCCCCTTCTCCAACCACACAGAGAGTGATGGGTGAGTGGAATGCATTGACGGGGGTGGTTGGAGGAGGAGTATGATACATTAGGGACATTCAATAGACTCTTAGGTACATGGGCATAAGTGAGTGTTATGGGCTGTGAGATTTGGAAGGGCTAGATTGAAGCTGCACTAGGTTTATTTAGCCCACAATGTCATGCTGACCTCTAGGGCCTGCACTGTTCTATCCCAAAGACATTAAAATTGGGTGGTTAACTGGCCACTGAAAATAGGCTGAAGCATGCAGGTGGGCTGTAGAATCTAGAGGAAGTAGCTGAATATGTGGTCGGTTTCTCTCTCCCTCTCTCAAATGTTCAAAAAGGAATTATGTGATATGGGGAAAAGGTGAAGTTGAACCAATGATCTTATTGAATGGCGGAGCAGGCTCGATGGGCCAGATGGCCTGCTCCTGCTTCTTATAAATCTTCTCGACACAGAGGACAACAATATACAAAGGTGCTGAAGAAACTCAACAGGTCACAGCATCTGTAGAGAAAAAAAAACACCAATGTTTCAGGCCTGAGCCCTTCGCCAGGAATCAGGGAAAACAGATAGATGGAGGGGAAGGAGCATGGGCTAACATGTAAGTGGCGATAGATGGATACAGGTGGGAGGGTAAACAAGACAGAAGCAGAGAAGTGATGGGGGAAGAGAAGGGTAGAGTCATTGTGTGTGACCCTCGCATCTGCAGATCTTCTTGTTTCCCACCAATGAGATCACCCCCGGCCTAACCTTGGATTTGAAATCCTCTGGTCTCTGCAACATTCAACATTTCCATGGGTGCTGCACAAGGTGTGGTGGCCACAACGTTTAGTTATTAGAACAGGAGGTGGTTCTGATTTTCCGAAGAGCTCAGCATCAACAATTTACGCTTGTCTAGCAACAAGTGCCCTGAGGCACCTCACAATCAGACTGATTAGATCCTGAAGTGAAGGTAGCAGAAGAGTTCAAACAAGGAATGAAACAAGATAACCACACAAGCAGGTTTTAAACAGGTTTTTTAAGGGTGGGGAGAGGTTTAACAAGATGGAGAGTTTAAATGAGAGCAGAATTAAGAGGCAAGAAAGTAAGTTGAAGGAAGTGCAATGAACAATCTGCTGGAGGAACCCGGGGTTCAAGGGTTCCATCCTGAAACTTCAGCCGTTCTGCTGGCCTACTGTTGCTGCTTGCCCCTCTGAGGTTGAGTGCGCGGCATCCAGAGGAAGTAAAGGGTAACCAACATTTTGGGCCTGAGCCCTGCGTCCGGACTCAGCAAAAGCAGGCAGGCGCCTGGGCAAAAGGTGGGGCGAGGAGAGGAGAGGAAAGGAGGAGCACAGGCTGACAGGTAAGAGGTACCAGGTAACCTTCTGAAACTTTTTTTTTAAAAAGACATATAACACGGTAACAGGCCCTTTTGGCCCACGAGCCTGTACCACCCAATTGATCTACACCCCAGTACGTTTTGAACAGTGGGAGGAAACCGGAGCACCAGAGGGAACACACAAAGACAAGGGAAAAATTTACTAACTCCTAACAGACAGCGCCAGATTCAAACCCCAGTCCTGGTTGCTGGCGCTGCAAAACCTTTGAGCTAGCCATGCCGCCCACTCAGCTTTTATTCTTCTACCTTCCCACCTGTACCCACTTATGATCTCTTACCTGTTAGCATGTGCTCCTCCCCATGCACATTTCTCCTCTCATCTCCTTCTCCCCGCCCCTCCCCCATCTATTTAATCGGGCCTGCCTGGTTTTGCTTCTACCTGACCAAAGGCTCAGGCTCAAAACATTAATTACCCTTTACATCCGATGGATGCTGTGCAACCTGCTGGGTTTCTCCAGCACACTCGCGCATGGTGCCAGTTGCTCCAGCAGACTGTACTTTGCTCCAGATTCCAGCCTCTCCCCAGAGTGCAATGAAGCTGCTTTTCCCAGAATCAAACATAAATGAGCCACTTGTGTGAAAGTTCATGGCACTCACAGCCAATGGGCATCCGCGCTCTTGAAATCCAGAGAGAGTAGGGCAGAGGCAAATGAAAATTTCCCCCAACAGGAAAGTTGTGCAGTTAGTGTTCAACAGGTAGCTTTTCAGGGATAGCCCTGAGAAACATAAATGACTTGCGCTCAGAAAGAAGAATATCAATGGAAGACAATTATTTGATGTTAAAGATCAGAAATAAAAGAGAAAATGCACCCTTGGCAAAATCAATGGAAGAAAGAAAGAAGTCTGATCCAATGACAAAAGAGCTGGAATATTCCCCCCCCCCCCCACCTTGTCCCTCCATACAAACGGCCTGACATTTCCAACTTTTAGCTATGATCGAACAACAGACTTTGCCAGTAACACAAAATAGAAAGCGCTCCGAATTCCAAGGATTACTCATTTCATCAGAGATACAAGGACCAGGAAAAGGAAATACAACTTTAAAAATGACTTGGAAAAACAAAAGGATTGAAGTACAGATGAATTAACAATGGAATAGAGGAGTGTAAGCATTGGATCTTTGCATTCAATTTGATAAACTGGCACAAGAACATTGCTAAGCCTCAATCAAAAAGCTGCAGATGCTGAAATCTGAAACAAAAATGGAAAGTGCTGGAAGAATCAACATCGCAGACCTTCATTTTGCTCTTGCCTCTCCCTTCCGTTTCTCGGTGACTTGGTTTCAATTCAAAAGTTTCCCCGTTCTGCTGAAAGAGTGCTGAAATTTTGCCCCCCACCTCCTCACGTGCTGCCTGGTCTACAGGGTATTTCCAGCATTTTCTGTTTTATCTCAGCCAGTAGGATTACAGGGCCGTTTTGAACTCTCCGTTTTCAGATGAAGACAAGGATAACGCCAAAGTCATACCAGCGATCAAGGGTTGTAGATATTTTAAGAAACAAACAAATTGAACAAAAAAAACAGAAAGTGTAACAAAAAATTCTGAAAATAAATGAAACAGAACTGGTCAGCCAACATCTGTAGAAAGAAAAATCAGAGCTAATGTTTCAGATGAAAGACCCAGCGTCAGAAGAGAAAAAAATACAGCACCTTCTGACAAAAGGTCTTTCACCGGAAATGTTAACTCAGTTTCTCTTTCCACAGATGCTGCCCGATCTCCTGATTGATCCTAGCACTTTTTGATTTTAATTCAAATTATAAAGATTCCTTAGTGAAATAAATTAATGGACGGAGCACAGCTAAAGTAGAGGGCTGGCTAGAGGAAATCAGGAAAAAAGAAAGGACTTTCAGACCTCAATATCTGTAGGGCGTCCTCCGATGGAATGTGTCAGTGTCTCTCTCTCTCTCTCTTCCCGTGCCTCTCCCCGCCCCTTCTCCCTCTCTCCCCCCTCCCTTTATCTGTATTTCTCTGAGTAGCTGTGTGTGGGTTGCATGTACACACAAGCAAGCCTTTTTCTTAAACCATTCCGCACTTAGTGAGGCTTGGTGGCATTGTTCCTGACTGGAGGTTCCAACACAAACTTAACTAACTTTAAAAGGATCAATAAAACTAGAGGACAGTCAAAAATTCAGCATTATTTTTTAAGACCACATGTCAGATTGAGAGCGACATGCAGCCAGAAAGGTAACTAGAGCAAGGTTTTAAGGTGAGGAAGGACCAATGGGAGCTGCAGAAATTTGACACTTTGGGGGTCTAAATAGCGTCAACACCCTACCTACCATTCATTTGCAACAGGTTAAATATCCTGGGGAAATTTTATGGCACATTTATACACCACATGGACAACACTGAACGATTCCCATGTTTTAATCTTTGAAGTAACTTGTGCTCTATTTTCTACTTTCAATACTTGGAAACCAGTAACAGCAGCACATCTGGAAAAAGGAATTAAAAAGCCATAAACCACTCAGATGGAGCACAGTTGGAGGAATGCACTGGCAATTTAACTTGTGGTGTTCTGAAGATTGGCAAATCAGGAGGACCGGCTGCCCCCTCCCAATCTAAATGTCCAAATTTTCAGCAAGGGGCAGCAAACGTTTCGAGATGGGAAGTTGGGGACTATACTAAAGTTCCCAAAATGTCCTGCATGAACTTTTGTAAGCTAAATCGAGGGCTCCCTTTCAAAATGAGTGACTATAACAACGAGAATAATCCCATCCTGGGCTTGTGGTGGAGGGTGTGGATTATGGAGAGGGCAAGCATTATTCTAACTGCACCTCAGCCCCACCATCTCACCCTAGGGAGAATAAAAAGAAAAGGTTTATTGTGTCTTCGATAAGGGCTTCAGCAGATCTGTACAATATCAGGCCATTAGAATTATACCGAGGACATGCCTGTTGTACTCAATCACCTCGACTGTTATAATTACACTCTTGTCCTGGCTCCTAAGGTGCCCTAATTAAGATCAACGATCAGCAAGAGGAAAATACTGTCTTCTCAACTCTTCTCTTGAAGATGCATAAACTCTGCGACTTTTTAAAACACTGAACTTAAACAAATTACGGTAGATTAAATCACAGCACTACTAAACAAAGTTCAGACTTCCCTTGCCAGACAGACATTGCCATTTTAAGAAACTGGGACATGTTAATTCCACTGCCCACCCCCCCCCCCCACCCCACCCCTGTCCACTTCCAGCCTGGAACTGCACTGATCTCACCCAGAGCCTCCTCTCCAGCAGTGGAACTGCTCACTCCCAAATAAGGAGAACAGCTGTACAATCCAAGCTTGGCCTGTGAGAATGTGGGAGGGGATGGCGGTGGGAGGGAGGGAGCTGAGTTTAACTGCTCATTTAAAGCAACTGCAATACCCCAGTGAATAAAAAGGGTCAACAACTCCCTCTGCCTAGGTTTCTTCTGTCAAGAGAGCAGAACACACTTTCAAAGGAATAAAATGTTTTCTTCCTCATAACCCAGTATCATCTGGTGTTTTGGACTCTGGCCGTGACTGAAAGCTTCAGCAAAACAGTTGTAAAGGCTCAGCCTGAGCTCATTCAGGTTTTTGAAATCAACACCTTCTACCAAAACAAACTGCCTCCTGTGGCCCTGACAAGGAAAGTGGAACCTCAGGGCACACAAAAAAGACTCAATTCACCAGCTCGTCAGAGTCTGGTTAAGGTGGCGGCTAGGGGCAGTGTTGAAGGAGGGTCACAGGCGCCACAACACTGCTCATGAGACATTTGCAGAGCAAACAAAAAACTTTCATTTTGCTCCCAAGGGGTATCGAAGGGTTAAATTATTGCAATGTACTTAAAAGAGGGTGATGCTAACAGAATTTTCTCTTTAAGGTAGAATTTGCATGATTTTACTAGTCTGAAGAGTGTCGGAGATCTCGCCATTGGTTGCTCACACACAAATGACCAAAACTCAAAATCTCCCATCTCCTTACACAAGTTTAGACCGCATTCAAGAAGTGGGGTAATTAAAGAGGCGGGACTTGCAACACACCTCTTCAATACGTGCTATTCATTAGCCCCTGTTAATTTTAGACTGTCGATGTTCCGGGAAATTTACTTGGGGTCTAGGAGGTAAAATATCGGAACGGGAATGGCACCCTCATTCCCATTCCGACCTTTTTACATGGTGTGCGTTCTGAGAAAATGGTAATAATTTCCTGGAACACAGCGGTTAGGTTAAAAAAAAACAAAAGATACAGAAGGAAAGACAAAGCAGACTTGTGAGGGAAAGGAGGGACAACTAGAGCTCTTTTTTAAACAAGGCCAGCATTTTTTGCCAATCACTCATTACAGTTGAAAAGGTGGTGGTGAGCCACCTTACATCAGTTGAAGCAACTCGCACTGCTTCTAGGATGTAGACAAGGAAGGGACTGTGAAACATTTCCAAACTTCAATGATGTTGCAACTTGAAGGAGAACCTATGAACCTTCTGCCCTCATCTCCCTGGGAACCAGAGGTCATGGGTTTGGAAGAACCTCATCCTTCTGAGAAGAGGTAATCAAGGGTTTGGAAGGGCCCTCATCCCTCTGTGAAGAAGAGATCACAAACTTGGAAGAGCCCGCAACCCTCTGGGAAGCAGAGGTCACAAGTTTGGAAGATATATCAGTAACTACTGTGCTTCAGAACATGATACATGATGTGATAATGGTGGAAGGTGGGGAAGGTTTAGCTTAGTGCTGAGGTAGCAATCAGAGGTCCTCCTTTGATGTGGATGCTGTTGAGCTTAAAG
Source organism: Narcine bancroftii (assembly GCF_036971445.1). Taxonomy (NCBI): domain Eukaryota; kingdom Metazoa; phylum Chordata; class Chondrichthyes; order Torpediniformes; family Narcinidae; genus Narcine; species Narcine bancroftii. Next base: position 224,791,000 of record NC_091473.1, on the reverse strand, counting down.
TGCCGATGGAGTTACAGGAGTCATAGAATCTTACAGCATAGACAGAGGTCACTTGGGCAACCATCAAACACCTACTTACACCAAGTACATCTGCAGATGTTGAGGGTCAAGTGCAATACAAAATTGTGCTGGAGAAAGTCAGCTCATGCGGTATCCATAGCCCTGACCAAGGGCCCAAGCCTGAAACCAGGCCTGGTTACCCTTTACTTCCTATTGATGCTACGTGACCTGCTGAGGTTCTCCAGCATGTCTGTGTGTGTGGCACCCATTTATACTGATTCTTTTTTTGGGTTTCTTCCACTTTCTAATCAATTCCCTGCAGATTCTACCACTCCTTTACACACCACACAAAATCTGTGGGGTGAATTGGAACACCTAGAAGAAGCTCGCGCCGCCACAGGGAGAATATGCAAAGTCCACACAGACAGGAGCAGAGATGAGGTTTGAACATGGAAGAGCACGGGAGCAGCTGCACTAGTTTCACCACTGCTTCCTGTGCAGGGTATTGCAACTCTTTTCTTTTCCTTGGAGATGGTACTGGGGAATCACAAGATGATTCATTGTCATCGAATGTTACAGCAAACAGACCCTTTGGCCCAGCTTCTCCATGCCGACACAGTTGTCTACTCAAGCTAGTCCCCATTTGCCTGCGTTTGGCCCATTATTGATCTAAACCCTTCCTATGCAGGCACCTGTCGGAATTTCTTTTGAATGTTGCTACTGTACCTGCCTCAACCAGCTCATTCCACATGCCCACCATCCTATGTAGGAGAAAGATTCCTCTTAGATCCCCTTTTAAATCTTGCACCCCTCTCCTTAAATCTATCCTCTACTCTTGGCTAAAAGATGGTGACAATTTATCTTCTCCACACTCCTCGTCATTTATATATGGCTCTAAGGTCATCCCTCAGCCTCCTCCACCCCTGAAAGTCCCACTCCATCTAGCCTCTTCTCGCAATTTAAACTTGCCAGTTCTGATGGCATTCTCGTGAATCTCTTCTGCACCAACCCTAAAACTGGGCGACCAGCAATGCACGCAATGTCAGCCTCTGATCTCGCACCCAATAATAGATGGCTGTTCCATCCAAGTTTCTGGCCAAACTACAATGGGAGAAGAAAAATAAAGATATCGAGAAACAATGGAAAAGAGCAGAAGATCAACTGTTGCAGATTGTGGGCATGAACCCCACAGTGTGACCCATTCAAACCTGTTAACCCTGGGACAGAGAAGCTCATGGTAGGGTCTAGAAATTGCAACCTATGAAGGAGGAAGAGTAAGAAACAAAGAACCTGGCCGGGTCTCTAAGGTTCTGTAACTGGCTATAAGCTGGGAAGTGATTCTCATCCATTGGATAAAGTGGGTCAAATGGTCTCCTTCGTTGGAGCAATTTCCTTTTGATTTGATGGACACTTTTTCTTAGTTTAAGAACTGGGACAGTCACTGTTGCCCACCACCCCCGCTATACCCTTGGAGGGCTCAACTCAGTAAGTCCAATGTCTCTACGTGTGACCCTCCTGGATATGCACTCCACGGGTAGGAGTGGCAGCTGACAGCCCTTAATACAGCGTTAGAACCAAATCTTCCATCCATCGTGTTGCTCCACTGGATTGACGGCGCCAGGCTGCTGCAGTCTGCAAAGGCAGCTTTCCTACGTTCAGTCACGAGCTCTCACACACAACACATGGTCACTGTTTGCTCATCTTCCCTGCCAAACCTCAGACCCAGGGAGCCCCTTTATTTCAGTGTGTCATGAAGAAATGCAGAAAGAAAACCAGAACTAACGACATTGAAATGACCTTCAACATTATGTAAATGGAAGAAAGATGTTCAGCTTTTACTAGAAACAGTTCATTAATTACCTCACCTTCTGTAGCGTCGTAACATCAAATCACAAGAAATACATAGAATGAGAAACAACATTTCAACCTTTCAGTGCCTTGGACTAGAGATCTAATACAGTCTTGCTTTTCACAGACAACGTGCTTTGAGAGTAATCACTCACTCACTTAACTGCATGAAATTGGTTCATCGAAGAGTGCATTTGGACAATCATGTCTCAGTATTTCTTGGAGAGAACTGTTTTCTTACCAGTCCCACTCATCTTCTCTTAAAAAATGTCCTCAAAATCCTCCTCTTGAACCTACTTCCCTGTGCAATGTTTAACCAATGCATTCAACTTCATAACTAACTGCAAACTTAGTTTTCTTGTTCATGAAACTAATTACCTCAAGCCAGGCTACATCAGATTTATCAAAACCAATCACAATTTGGACACTTCTGCAACATCTCCCATTAACCTTGTTTGTTCCGAAGATAACAATAGCAGCTGCTTTAATATTATCACAGTCTGGCTCACATCATTGTTCACTTTTCAGTCCTCTTCAACACTCTCCTGCTGGAAGACTGCAGAAAATCATGGCCTCCAAATTCATTCAAGTAATGCAGAGGGAAATTCAGGAAGCGAGCATGTGCAAAGAGGAAAGGAATGATCCAATATAGTGAGCATGAGTAGAGGTGATAGAGCGGGTTGGTGAAGGCAGTGCAGTTGATGTAGTCTACAGGCTGATGACAAGATCCCAGATGGAACACTGGCAAAGCTAGTACAACATTATTACAGCACCATCAGTCTGGGTTCGAAACCGGCGTTGCCTGTAAGGAGTCTGTTCACTCTCCCCACAGCCTGCGTGGGTTTTTTCCAGGTGCTACGGTTTCGTCCCACCCTCCAAAATGTACAGGTTTCAATGGCTGGAATCAGCTTCTACTGTGTGGTAAATAAAACTTTAAAAAAAATTTTAAATTAAAAAGTGAGATCCTTTGGGATCCCAAGTAATTTGGCACAGTGAGACCAAATTGGATTGGTGAAGAGAGACTGAGAGTGATGGTTGAGAGCCATTATTGTGACCAGATTCCCGTTAACCAATGGTGTACTCCAGGGGTCAATTTTGTCTTTTATAAGACCAGAAGACATAGAACCAGAAATAGGCTATTCAGCCCATCGAGTCTGCACTGTCATCCAATATCCCACTCAGCCCCACTGCCTGGCATTCTCTCCTTTGATGCCCTGGCTAATCAAGAACCTATCTCTGCCTCAAAAACACCCAATGACAGCCTCCACAACCACCTGTGGCAACAAATTCCACAGAATATCCACCCTCTGGCTAAAGAAATTCGTCCACATCTCTGTTCTAAGTGGATGCCCATCAATCCTGAAGTTGTGCCTTCCTGAGAAAAAGGACACCAGCAGGAGGGGGTCTCAGAGAGGAGCGGGCTGTCACAGAGCAAGCAGCTGAGGGACGCCCTATACCAGGGCTCTCAGCTAGAGGGCAAGGAACAACAGACAAGCAGCACAGGAGGGGAGGACTAGCAACAAAAGACCCAGCAAGAAGAGGCCCGACAAAGAGAAACAAGCAACTCATCAGGAAAAATAGAAGAGACACAGACACAAAGAAGAGAAGAAAACACAAACACAGTAAGAGGAAGAAGACCAAGATCTTCACAGAGAAATAGAAGGTAAAACTGATGGACAAAGAGAAATAAAAGGTAAAACTGATCAACAGAATATGGAATCTTTTTTGAAGAACAAATGAGATCACAAAGAATGGTTATCATTAAAGTTTAACACAATTAAAAGGAAAATGAAAAGGACAGAAGATAAAATGCAAAGGTTAGAACTGGTAATGACAGAAATAGGGAAAAGAGTAGAGAATGTGGAAGAGCAGGAAACGGCTGTAGAAATGGAAGTAAATGACTTAAGAGAAAAATTTGAAGAAAGTGACAAAAAAATTAAAGAGACACAAGAGTTGTTATCTCAGAAAATTGATATGTCGGAAAATTATAGTAGGTGAAACAACATAAAAATAGTGGGCCTGAAGGAGGGTGAAGAAGGCACAGACATAAAGGAATTTATCAAAGGATGGATCCTGAAGGTCCTGGGAATGACAGAAATGCAGGAAGAAATGGAAATGGAAATAGAAAGGGCACACAGACACATCAAAAACCAAGATCCATCTTAGAAAAATTTTTGAGATACACGACAAGAGAAAATATACTGGAACAGGCAAGGAATAAAATTAGAGAAGATAATAAACCATTGGAATACAAGGGTCAAAAAATATCTTTTAACACAGACACAAGTTTTGAACCCTTAAAGAGGAAGAAGGAATTTAATACAGCGAAATCAACTTTATGGAAAAAAGGTTACAAATTCATATTAAGACATCCAGCCGTGCTTAAAATATTTATATCCAGGGAGCAAAACAGGCTGTTCTCAGATCCAGAGAAAGCGCAAGAATTCGCAGAACATTTGCAGGAAAGAGATGAAGAGATGTAACAAGAATGAAGAACAGCAATAAAGTATATAAAAAGATGTAAAAACAACTAAAGAGGGAAAAGAGAAGGGAAGGAAGGGAGTAAGGGGAAATAAAAAGAGAGCTTTGTTACATGTGTTTTAAAAAAAAGTGTTTTCTGGAGAGGGCTGGGTAGAGGGGGAATTACCGTCACTGCAAAATCAGTTGACGCTGCGAATAAGATTGCAATTCAAATGAAAAGGGGAGTTGTGGTTGCCCGGCAAGGGACATGGGACAACTCAGAGAGTGGATGAACTTTTGGGGTTAAGGTATTAGTGGATGTGGGAACTGCGGGGGTACTTTATGTCTTAAATGTGTTGCCATACATTGTGTAATGAGAAAACTAAGAAATGAAAATGGGGAAAAGGAGGATGGAGGTGGCGAAGAGGTGGAAAAGAGGTGTATGAAAGATACAAGATGGCCATGTTGAACTATATGACTATAAACATTAATGGAATTCATATCCAAATTAAAAGGAAGAGGCTACTAAATTTATTGAAGAAGGAAAAAATAGATATAGCATTTGTGCAGGAAACGCATCTAACTGAAGAAGAACATAATAAATTAAAGAGAGACTGGGTAGGACACGTGACAGCAGCATCCTATAATTCCAAAGCTAGAGGTGTAGCCATAATAATTAACAAAAACGTACCAATCAAAATAGAGAAGGAAATAATAGATTCGGCAGGGAGGTATGTAATGATAAAGTGTCAGAAATACTCAGAATTTTGGAATTTGATCAATATATATGCACCTAACAAGGAAGATCGAAAGTTTGTGCAGGATATTTTTTTTAAGATTGCAGACACACAAGGAAATATATTGATAGGAGGGGATTTTAACCTTAATTTGGACCCAATGTTGGATAAAACTGGACAAAAGACAAGTAAAAAGAATTAAATAGCCAAATTTATGGTTAAATCAATGCAGGAAATGAAAATGAATAAATGTATTCCATTGGGAAAAATAACATATAATTTAAAAAATAAAGTCACAATGTTTGAGCAAATTTGGGAACCATACATGGAACATATCAGAGAGAGCTTGCCTACGACCTCCATCCCCCAAAATGAGAATGAAAATATTAAGACAAAACGACTAGATTCGGTGTGTAATAAATAAATGATGCATTTTTCAAGTTTATATTCCTTTGTGTGAAAATATTAATAAAAATATTATTAAAAAAAAGTTGTGCCTTCCTGTCCTGCACCCACCCACCATGGGAAACAACCTTTCTACAGGGCACGTGTACAGGAGCAAACTGAATGTGAGTGTCAGAGTAGCGAGCTTGCAAATAACAAGTTTAGTGGCATTGATGACCATTGAGGAGGACAGAACAATACTGACAAATTAAAAAGATGGCAGGTGGAATTCAATCCGAAAAAAGGGTTGCTGTATTTTTGGAGGACAATTGTGTCTGGGTATACACAATGAAGGGAAGGATGGGTACCCTGCAGAACAGAGGGAATAAAGATTACATATACAAGGTTCAATGAAGGCAATAACATGGCTACAGAGAAAGAATACATGCTCCTCTCTCCACAAACTTTAGAATAACTACAAATGTGCCCCCAGTTCTGGAGATTCAAGAGGGAACGACTGAGGAGTCTTTGTGTCCGGGCTGCAAAATGTACAAGTCGAAGAAATATTTGAGAGGTAAAGAATGATTTGAATTTATGAAATCCCTGAACAAGTCCTGAATGTCAACAGAAGTTACAGCACATCACAAGGTTAGACCACAGGTGGGTTGGTAATCTAGATGAGATCATTTAGATATCACTAATGCGGGTTAATGCAGGAAAGTGGCACTGAGGTAAACGGTCATTAAATGGCATCACAGGCAGGAGGGGCCGACTGGCTTCCTTCGGCTTCCCACTGTGTTCTCACATAATCTACTTTAAAACCTGAAGTTAGCTGAGAGTAAGAACTGGTGGTGAGTACACCAAAGTATATTCCACTGCCTTTTCAGGGATCCCTGGATGCTTCCTATAAAGTGCAATGTATGATGTGTGGCTTATCCCATTGCCAGCTGGAAGCAAAAACTATAATGCCTGATCAGATTTTAGAGTCGGCTTCAGCTCTCTGCAGGAACCGTCAACTTTGCAACACTGCAGAGCACAAAGGCCAAGGTGCTTGACAGAGTAGCCACAGGAGGTTTCTGATAGCTTGAAACCTCTTGTAACGGAGTGTGACACATTGGTGTAACTAATAGAGGGGCTGCCTCACACTTCCAAGGTTCAATCCTGACCCCCGCTGCTGTAGGTGAGTGGGTTTGGAGTTTGCTCTTTCTCCATGACTTCATAGCTTTCCTTTGGGCGCTCCAACTTTCTCCCACATCCTTAAGAGCTACCCGTTGAGGTTGATTGGCCACTTTAAAATTGTCCCTCATGCACAGGTGAATGGAAGAATCTTCATGGTGCTTAAGCCAATACAGTTTTAAAAAAATCAGTTACAGGGGAAATTGGCAGGGATGGGATTGTTCCATGAGCCAGGATAAATCTTATGGGCCGAAAGGGCTTTCTTCTAAATTGTAAGGGAAAATAACTATCAGTTGGCACAAAAAGGGCAGAGAATAACATCTGTGTTAACAAGTAATGAGGTTTTGGAGAGGTGAAAACAGGTTAATGTTGTGACATTTAAGATTGGGATAAAGATATAACGAGGTGAGGGAAGCGAGCTCCATACACAGCACAGAGAGAAACCAAGATGGGAGTCAGCCATTCTCGTACATGTGCTCTCTTTCTTTTCTCTTACAGGTTTGTTAATGAAACTAAACACGGAAAGTGCTCCCTAGACCTAATGCTGTTGTCATAATGTCAAGTCCCTTCCCCACTTGCGTCCCACTAAAACGGCCGTTCATTGTCCCAGGATAGGAATGGGGGTTTGGCCTTTCATACTAGACCACTCCTAATTGGGACACTGAATGCTTTCACACTGGCATTTGACCTACAAGGTTGCTGGAGCTGTGTGAGAATTGAAAACTCCCCAAATCTCCAAAAGATGGACGTTCAAATCAGGTGAGAAACGTGGTCAAGGTGCAGATCAGACGCGAGCCAAGTGATTGACGGAACAAGCAAGAGAGACCAAGTGGTCTTGATTTGCTGCATGTTACTGTGTCTGCTGAGCTGACGTTGGATCATGGAGCCACCCTTCTGGTCAGCCCCCTATCCAAGGGACTCGCCACCATCGCCGCTGTCACAACTGGAGAGGTCCTTCTCGCAAACACACGGGGTGCAGATGTTTCAATTACCTCTCCGATTTTCTGACATGCATTCACAAAGGAAGATAAGGGAGGCAGGGAAACGAGACAAGCCTTGGTCTTGCCTCAATCAGCCTGGGAATTACCAGGAAGCAGTTTCAAACAGGCTGGAATAGCTAAAGATGGAACAGGTTAACCAGCTTCACGCCAGGGTTATTCTTCCCCTTCAAGGTGAGAAGGCTTTTAATTGTGACATGCAGAAATCACAGGACACCTAGCATAGGTAAGAGTCAAGAGGTTGGTGGAACAAACCAATGTTAATGGACCTAATTTACACAGTAGATTTCCCCCATTCAGACACAACCCCACTCCATCAATGGCCTCTAGACTTCAGATGGCACCAACAAACTTTGTGCAGGACTATCAGAAATGAACCTGGGCAAACCTGCCAATATCTTCTGTCTTCCACAAGGAAAGTTGGGTCTGTTGGCAAATGAAACCTGCCCCACTATTTTGTTAGAAGTCTGCCCGACCATCCTGGCTCTGTAAAATTAACAGCCTTGCTGAACAAAAACAAAATCAATTTGTCCTCAAATGGTCAAATGTCCTCAGCAGTACATCAGAATGGAATGTTCCAAATATGTAAAGAAAATACTTTCCTGAAGTCATCCTTGATGAAGCCAGCCTCTTGTATTAAGGTCACATTTGCTTGTCCTCAATTCCTACACTTCAGGGTTAAAAGAAATTCCCTTCATCATCTTCAGAACCAGGGGCCAAGGAGGGTCATTTGGATACCCAGAGCCCGGGTTCACTGCTGGGCTTGACAGGAGGCCGTGCGGCTACGGAGTTTCCAGGAACGGAGGAGGTGGTGGGATCCTTGATATTGATAGGGACGCTGAAATAGTTATGTGCCTTTATGGGCAAACAGAAGTCAACAGATCTGCAAACACGACTCTTGAGCCAGAAGCTAGGGAAGGACTCGCTGACTCCAATCTGCTCTATGTTCAATGAGATTATGTCTTCCCCTAGTCCAATATTTCTCAGCCCGTGGGACTGAAAACTAACAATGGTCTGTGGTTTTGTTCTAATGTGGTCCATCATGATGTGGTCCATCAGGTGATAAAAACATAAATGGGGCTGTAAATTTGATTTAAAAAATGGAAATTCTGCTGAAACTAAAATCCCAATGTTCCAAGAAGAGACTTGAGCTCAACAGCTCCACTCCTCACCAGCACTGGTCTGCAGTAAGTTCAAGAATACGTTTATGTGATCTGTGAGTGAAAAGATTCAGAACCATGATCTAGTCCACATACCACCTCATACCCTGTCCTTCAATTCACCAGCTGTCTGAAAAGCTCATCTCGTCATTTTGAATATACTCAAAGACCATCTCCACAGCAAGTTGCGGGGAGTTAGTGGAAATGGTACCTGCCAGTCAGCATAATATCCATGGGCTATTTGTCTCCATGCTAAATAGAGTCTGGGACAGGGAATTCCAAAATGTACAACCTCCTACATTTAAACAAAAACATTCTCATCTCAGTCCAAGAGTTTAAAACTATTTACTAGGAGAATCTACAGGTGGGTTGAGCTGCATCAGTGGGAGAAAGAGAATGGTCAATGTTATGTCTTGTCCTGAAAAGTTAGCCATCCTTCTTACACCACCCCCCCCCCCCCCCCACCTCAACACAATGACGCTGCTCAACCCGCTGAGTTCCACCAGCAGATTTGGGTTTTTTTTTGCTCCCCATTCCAGCATCTGCAGTCTCCCGCGTGTTCTCACCTCGATCCTTGGCGGCTGACCCTTGATCCCAATGAGAAAGCTTCCTGGTTCTGGACTTTGGGGTCACTGCGAGAAACGGTAGCAGTGCCAGCGTTCGCAGCTTGTTGGGAAATGGCATTTGGAAAGCAGAGAATTTACTTTAAAATTAAAATACAACTCTGCCTCCTGACGCACGCAAGATGGAACTTGTACTCTGAACCCAATCCCTCTGAAATGCATCTCACCCAATCCGTAATATTACTGTTATCATTTTAGATTTGAGACCCTGATCAATGCTACCAGAGATCTCCACAAAATATGCAACAAATGCAGACATTTGAAACTTGAAGTCAGGAGCGGCAAGGATAGAGTTCCCCATAAAGGGAGAGTCTTTGATTTTTTTAAAGTTTGGCAGTTGTAAGCCTCCTTGTTTATACCATTCTGTTAATTTATCTAGTGCTATCCTCGGTTTCCCCCCTCTCCATAAAAATTTCCTTATTATTTTCTTTAACTCCTTGAAGAATTTCTCTGTCAGTTGTATTGGCAATGCCTGAAATAAGTATAATATCCTTGGAAAAATGTTCATTTTAATACAGTTTATCCTTCCTATTAGTGTTAGTGGTAAATCTTTCCAATGCTCTAAATTGTCCTGTAATTTTTTCATTAGTGGATAATAATTGAGTTTATATAGTTGGCCGAGATTTTTGTTTATTTGTACACCTAGGTATCTTATTGCTTGCATTTGCCATCTAAATGGTGATTCCTTCTTAAATTTTGAGAAATCCGCATTATTCATAGGCATTGCTTCACTTTTATTTACATTTATCTTGTAACCTGACACTTCTCCATATTCCTTCAATTTCTTATATAATTCTTTTATTGATAGTTCTGGTTCTGTTAAGTACACTATAACATCATCCGCAAATAAACTGATTTTATATTCCTTGTCTTTTATTTTTATTCCTTTTATATTATTATCTCTTCTTATCAATTCTGCTAGTGGTTCTATAGCTAACGCAAACAATAAAGGTGATAGTGGGCATCCCTGCCGTGTTGACCTGCTTAAGTTAAATTGCTTTGATACATGTCCATTTACTGTCACTTTCACTAATGGTCCCTTATATAATGCTTTAATCCAATTAATATACTTCTCCGGTAAACTGAATTTTTGCAACACTTTGAACAAATAATTCCATTCTACTCTGTCAAAGGCCTTCTCTGCGTCTAAAGCAACTGCTACTGTAGTGCTTTATTCCCTTCTACTGCATGAGTTAAGTTAATAAATTTACAAATATTGTCTGTTGTGCGTCTTTTTTTGATAAATCCAGTTTGGTCTAAATTTACCATTTTCGGCACATACTCTGCTAATCTGTTTGCTAATAGTTTAGCTATTATCTTATAATCTGTGTCAAGTAAAGATATTGGTCTATATGACGCTGGTGAGAGTGGATAAGGGAGAGTCTTTGATTGATGTTAAAGAGACGGTCAAACATTTCTAGATGAGAATGGCCACACAGTCCATGCCCAATCAGAAGTGAACAACACTCTTGGCTTCCAATTAAACGACTCTACAACTATTGCCCTCACTGTGAATATGGAAATCAATTATTTTTATTACGCACCAGGAGGAAGAAATTTTGGCATTAGTTCAACTGATCGTTTCCTTCTTTAGTTCCAATGCTCCTTCTCTCCCTCAAAGATCACAGTCCGCACTGCCTTTACAGCAGTGAAGCCAAATTTTCCTCAAGTCACTTCCTTCAACTCTCCCCCAGCACTGGGACCAGCTCCACGGGCTCCTGCATTTGAATGACGCTCATTTCTTGGCAATCAGAGCCAGAGAGAGTCCTCAAAATGGAGACTAAGCAGAGCTTGTGATTTATATTCTACTGTTTTGGCTGTGGTTCAATAACTCAAAAGGCTCTGCTGATTGTAGCTCTGCACTGGACCAGTCGAATCAACCAAGCCTCTTAGCTCCCCTTCCCGATCCATCTTTAGCTACTTCAAGGTCATTTGCTATTCTTGATTCCTTTTTGTAACATATTTACTTTTTAAAAAGTAACATTATCCAAACCAATGCTCCATAACTTCCTACTCAGGTTACCTACACCCGTCAGAGATTGGGGGAGGGGATGGGCTTCTGATGGGGGCTGCCACACATTGCTCAACACCTCATGCACTGGAACACAAGGGCAGTGTCTGAGTTTGCTGATGGCTTTGCATTGTAATTGGAGCATTTGATTACACAGATATCAACAGAGAAACCTGAATTGTGATGAATAGATTTTGCAGTTGGCAAAACTTTCCCTTTAGACTTATAACTGACAAAACAGAGGGCTTACTAAAGGGCGTGTATGCCGCTCAGGCCCTCAAACCTAACCCACCTTTTAATATAAGCATGGCCAGTCTGCCCAGGCCTCATTCCTCTTCTGTGCCACTATAGTCCTCGATTTCCTGATCTTTCAAACCTCTCATCTACTTCCTCTTTACAGACCCAACAGTGACCACAATCCTACAACCCACTGGGGTGGACAGCTCCAGAGGTTCACCATTCTGCACCTCAGTTTTAAACGAAGCCCCTCATCCCCCCCCCCCTCACCTTTTAACTATGTTCGTTCACTCGAGACTCTCCCACGAGGAGAAAGGCTAGAAACAACAGTGAAGTGATGAAGACATCACTGAAAATTAACCAAATGGCTGAGAGAATTCTGGTTTTGAAATCAAAAGAATTATTTTTGAAAGACATACTGCACGGTATCAGGCCCTTGCCGCCCAATTAACCTACAATCCTGGTACATTTTGGAGGGAACTCACGCAGACCAGGGGAGAACATACAAATTCCTTACAGACAGTGCCGGATTGAAACCTGGGTCGCTGGTGCTGTAACAGCGTTGCGTTAACCACTGCACTAACTGTGATGCCTATTATAATTACTTATTTATTACTTTCGAAGATTATAATCCAACAGCAGAATAATTAATAGAGCAGTATAAATGGTAGAACATAAAAGGCATGTCCCAAAACTGGACAGATCACATCTGGAGTACTCTGGGTGTTTTGTGGCAAGCTAAGTGAAGATTTTACATTGAGGGAAATCGGCTGTGTAGGCAATGGGAAACAATTTCTACAGGTTGCGTTAAAGGACAAGGAATGAGAATCCAACAAAAACTGAGGCCTCACGGGAAGGAAGTTGGGAAACCCTTTTCCACCCAAGGGGCTGGGAGTTTAGAAGTGTCTCACACTAAAGGCAATTGATGCCAAGAGATGGTGGGGCCAATTGCAAGACATAAAGGCGCTGGAAAAACTCAGCAGGACGAAGCCCCGCAACATTGGTTACCTTTTACTTCCTGTGGATGCTGCGTGACCTGCTGACTTTCCCCAGCACGTTTGTGCAAGGCCAGGTGGATCTTTAATTTTACATCTGAGATTGAAAGAATTTTATTCCTACTAAATAGTCGGGACAAATGTTACGTGGGCAAATTTGGAGATCTGCCTCGGACTCAAGGGGTTGAAGAGACCTGTTCCTGTACCTCGCTTCTGGAACTCATTCCATGACTTCTGACTATACCCTTTCAGTTCAAAGGATTCATGCAAGATTAGTGCTGTGGTTAGTTGGGTCAATTGCATGGATCTGTTGGGCCAAGAGCCTATTTCTATGATGTGTCTACGATTCCAGTCACAGTATCACTTGTAACTTGCTCTCCACCTGAGCCACGACTTCCTCAAAGTCAAGAAGATTACAGTCAGGAAAAATGATTCACTTCCTAATCTTCACTGACTGCCACTTGGTGAGTTTACAGTGAAATACTGCTTTCCTTATTCCTTTCAATATTAAAAGTAGTTGTTGCTGGGAGAAACTTTCAGATCACTAATGCCTCACAGATGAGTTTCCTGGCTCCCTCAATATAGGAAAGCAGACAACTTATGAAGAGGAATAGCGCTGATTGACCAAATCTTTTTGTGTACATATACACATTATAAGGTATTGGAGCAGAAATAGGCTATTCAGCCCATCAAGTCTCCCCACCATTTAATTACGAGCTGATCCATTTTCCCACTCAGCCCTACTGCCTGGGCTTTCTCCCCATAACCTTTGATGCCCTGGCTTGTCAATAACCTATCAATCACTGCCTTAAATAAAATGCAATAGCATCACCACATTTAAATCGTTAGGGGGCCAGCATCGCAGGTATTTCAGCTGCCACACCACTCCAGCAGGCCAGGCTCAATCCTGACCTCGAGTGTTGTCTGTGTGAAGTGTGCAGGTTCTCTTGACTGAAAGGGTTTACCCCAGATGCGCTGGTTCCTGCCACATTTCAAGGGTATGCAGGTTGGTGAGTTTATGATGACTGCACCCCTCCCCCTTCCCTTCTCCAACCCCCTCCTCAGTGTACCTGGATGGGAGGAGCATCAAGATGGATTTGACCGGCAGGGAAGAGTCAGGTGCAATTGATGGAATTGCCAGCATGGCCTCTATTGTCTGAATGGCCTTCTTCTAAGGTACAAGAAAATGCATCTAAATTTTTAGTCTAAAACCCTTTAATTCACTGAAAGGTCTCTTTTAGAAAACTACCCCTGTCAGTAAAAGCCTTCTTAAGTAAAAAACACTTTAGGGAATGCTCTGCATCAATGGAATGCACCCTTTTGTTCATCTCCATTTACAGCAGCTCCTAAAAAGATCAGCTTTTAGGGTCTCTTGCAATTCAAGAGCTGCAAGTCATCAGGGTATCTGGACGAGGAAGCCCAAAATACTCTCCTATTGTACTGGGGAGTGCCGAAGACTCTCATTTTACTGGTATGTCCCAGCTGTTACAATAGTGAGAGGGAGGAGAGGCATTCAACCAGACAAAATAAATCTCAGGCATTCTACACCAGTGGGGATTCATTTTCTGTTAAAGACAGGTCAAGAATTTTTTAGCTGTAAATTAGAAATTAGTTTCACCAGTAGAACATTCGTTATAAGGAGAGGTTTGATAAACTTGGAAGCTTGAGGCGGGGAGGGGTGGGGGGTCAACCTGATAGAAGTTCACAAAATTATAAGATGTATGCAGAGGGTAGAGAATCACTATCTCAGAATCAGAAGAAGTCTGAAATTTGGTGTTGCACAGCAGCATCACAGAGCAAACATTCACATTATAACCACCTTACGACATGACTACAAATTAAAAAAAATAGAAAGAGTGCACGAAAAGTAAGGCAGTGTCTTTGTTCGTGATATTGCAGCGGGGAAGAAGCTGTCCTTGTGCCATTGAGTGCTCGTCTTTAGGCTCCTGTACCTTTTTCCTGATGGTAGCAGAGTGAAGAGGGCAAGGCCTGGGTGGTGGGGTTCTTTGAGGATAGAGGCCTCGTGTCGATGTCCTCGATGGAGTGAAGTCTGGTGCCTGTGATGTCACAGGCCAAGATACCAACCCTCTGGAGTTTTCTCTTGTCCTCAGAGTTGGCCATTCGAGCCAGTGATGCCACCAGCCAAAATGCTCTCCACATACACCCACAGAAGTTTTCGGTGACATACCGAATCTCCTCAGACATCTCACAAAGAATAGACACTGGCGAGCCTTCTTTGCGATTGCTTCAACATGGAGGCTCCAGGACAGATCCTATGAGATGTTGACACCCTCAAATTTGAAGTTCTTGATCCTCTCCACTACTGAGCCCTCAATGAGGACTGGGTCACGTTTCTCTGACTTCCTTCTGAAGTCCACAATCATCTTGTTGGTTTGGGTAACCAACTTTTTGCTAATCATCTCCTTTGGTCTTAGTATACATTTACAGTAAAAGGCAGAAGTTTAAAGGAGGTTTGTGAGGCAAGTTTAAAAAAACAAAGCTGGGGCTGCCTACCTCAAAATTCATTACTTTCCAAAGGCCGGTGCATGTGGCACAGAACACAAACCAGGAACAGACCGAGGCTACATTGAAGGCAAGACAAAATGATGTCTTTCTATAGAAAGGACTTCCAGAAAAGCATTGCTTTGTTATTTTCTTCCACTTCCCATTGTTCAAAGACCATCTGCTCCAGAATCCCACCAGGCAGCAGCTGAGGTCAGGCAATTGAAAGCACAAGTCAGGCAGGGGAATCAACCCAGCACCACAAGATGGGAAGATCCCACCACACTCCCTACACTGCACTCCTCAGTGGGCAGTCGATGATTACGTTTGTGCCACATGATTCAAAAAACCCTCCTTCACCCTCACCCCCTCTTTCCCCCTGTCCCCTCTTTCCTCTCTCTAGCACCCCCTCCACCCACCCTCCCCCCTCCCGCCTCAGTGTATCTGTGGCGTCTAATATCAGAGAGGAGAGATCCAGGGCAGAGCAAAGGAATACACATTCCTTGAATTCTCCAGCCAAGGAAGATGGTGACGTTTCAGTCACTGAGCACTTTGAAGGAAACCATTTAGGAATTTCTACATATCAAGAAATGAGGGTATTGAGATCAGTGAGGGAACTGGCACTGACACAGTGGTTACCTCTAAACTTACTGACCAGTGAAGCAGACACAAGGGGGCTGAATGGCTTAGTTGTTTCTTTTATATTCACCATCTGTCAACTGCCATCCAGGTATGTGAGCAAGCCACGAGTTAGCAGATGCTGCTGTCTTCCTTAGAATCCAGCATGGGAACACATTGCAGTTGTCTAAAGAGCGCAACCACTGAGATGGGACAGCAACTTGAATTACAAAACCTATACATGGTAACTCCATATGTTCCACATTGACTGCTCCAAAAAAAATTGCCCATCAATTAGTGACTTGCATCAAAAAATGTTTGTCTTCCACATGCAACTGTTGAATGTGCCACAAGTCATGAAGGGCAAACATAGAGCATGAGAGGGCTGACAAGTAGAAGAAGGGGCATCATGCACAAAAGAACAGTAAACATGCAAGATCTAGGGTGAAACAGTGAGTTTGAAAAAAAATAACAAGCTGGTGAGATTCACAAGAATGTTGCCTGGAACTGGAGGACTTGAATTACAAGGAGAGGTAGGATAAGTTGGGATAGGGCGGCAGGGTTAGCGTAGCAGAGCGTGCAATGCTGTTACAGTGCCAGTGGCTGGGATTCGAGACCCACACTGTCTGTAAGGAATTTGTACTTTCTCCCCATGTCTACATGGGTTTCCTTCCCACTGTTCAAAATTGTACTGGGATTGTAGGTCAATTGAGTGTGATTGGGCACATGAACCAAAAGGGCTTGTTACCATGCTGTATGTCTCAGATTAAATGTAATTTTCAATGAAGTAAAGAGGCTAAAATTATGGAGGTTTATAAAACCACAGCAGGGAAGTCAAAACTAGAGAAGCTTTCACTTAAGAGAGGGGAAAGATTGCAAGGGGATTTCAAAGCCGGTTTTCCCCACACAGAGGGTGTTGGGCACATGGAATGAAAGAGCTGCCACAGGAAGTGGGAAAGGCAGGAACAATTACATTGTTTAAAAAAAACACTTGGACAGAAAGGTTTGGAGGGATTATGGAGTGAATGCAGACAAATGGGACTTCGTCTGGGCAGGTGTCTCGGTCAGTGCGCACACACAAGTTGGGCCAGAGGCTCGTTTCCTTCTTGTATGACCCCTGGAAGCTAAAACACCAACGGAGGCAGGCAGCTCCAACAGGGACAATCTCTGATGTCTCCATATGCTAACGAGATTACCTTGTTGGAGTTAACGAACGTGATGCCATCCTTGAATGGTCAACTCTAAGGCCGAATGTTAACACCTGTGCAGCACTGGAGTCGAAGTGCCATCATTTCAGCTCCAGTGATCACAAGCTCAAAGCTTAACCTGCACTTTACATGGGCCACCTCTTGCGGAATCCAAGTGGGCAAAGTGCGTGCACCTGTGGAAATCCGATACAAACCTGTTCACCTCACAGCTCTCACATTCCTAAGCTTGACAGCTTTCAACTCCAGCTTGCAGGAGTACAGGCAAGCAGGCAAGCCACAGCAAAGGAACAGCAAGCCAACTTCCGTTTGAACCCTCCCGTCTGCAGAATATCCTAAAGCGTGAAACTGTCCAATGAAATCTTTACATTGCAAAATTGTTCATACATTTTGTTCATACATTGAATCCCTGGATTCAAGACTTCATAGCATTCTTTTCCACAGTTTGCACACTATAATATTCAACACCAACGCCAGAAATATTATTTAGCCATAGAGCTAAGCTGTACACTTTGACTCACCACATCTATGCTAACCTTTTTTGCCCATTTCTACTGATCCCATCTGCCCCAATTCAGGCCATATCTTTCTATGTCTTGCCTGTTTAAATATCTGCACAATGGCTTCTTAAATCCGATAACAAGTTTATTGTCATATACATTGTACACATGCACCAAAATTCCTATTTGCTGCAGCCAAATAGATACTTTGTTCAAAAGACTAGAGTGTACATTCTGTGAATCAAAAGCTCACATTCAAAAGACCAATAAATACAAAAGATACAGATCTTAAATATTCACACATATCCTGGTGCAAGAGAAAAAGATGACTTTACAATAAGTCCCTTTGTGGTGTCAGAGGCAGTCCCTGATTAGTGTCACAAGGGGAGGTTCAAAAGCTGTTGGAAACTGTTCTTGAACCTAGACTGGTCTTCTTTGCTTTTGCAGATTACGAGTTGTCTCAGCTTTTGTACTCAATACCCCACCCAATGAAAGCAAGCATGCCCAACTCCTTCTTCACCACCCTGTCCAAGTTGCCATTTTCAGGGAACTATGGACCTGTTCTCCTGTTCTGCACACTCCAGACTTCTAGCATTTACTGTGGAGTCCTTAAAGTAAATTGTGTGCTCAAAGTTGGGAATGGAACTGCAGGGTCTCGAGGGGTACAGTTGACCACAAAAGATGACTCACAGATGACACTAAAATAATAGCTCGGCGTTGCTGCATTGCGCACTAACTTTTGCTCTTCCTTTTCTTGGGGCA
Source organism: Narcine bancroftii (assembly GCF_036971445.1). Taxonomy (NCBI): domain Eukaryota; kingdom Metazoa; phylum Chordata; class Chondrichthyes; order Torpediniformes; family Narcinidae; genus Narcine; species Narcine bancroftii. Next base: position 224,772,784 of record NC_091473.1, on the reverse strand, counting down.
GTATGGTTGTCCAACCACAAGGAGCTTCCTCCTGAGTGTGTCACCCTAATGGCTAATCATCTCCCATGGGATTATCAATGTTTTACTCCATCAGAGGTAGCTCTACTCAAAGAGCTCAGAAACACACATCTCAGACAGTAGTCGAGAACTCCTTAAGAAACGCTGATCAAAAGCAGACTAAAATTCCGAGTATTCAAAAAGCAGAAAACTGCAGATGTCCAAAATTGGAAATAAAAGCAAAATAAAAATTGCTGCAATTACTCACCAGCTCAGGCAGATCTGTGGAGAGAGAAGAAGAGTTAGTGTTTCCAGTTGATGACCTCTTCTCTGTTGAAACCCCAACTCCAGCCCACTCACCTTGACCCCGCCCCACCCCACTCGCCCTGACCCCACCCCACCCCACTCACCCTGACCCAACTCCACTCTCCCTGACCCACTGAGCATGTCCAACCTTTGACATTTTTGTTCCAAGAATTCTAGTTCCTCATTATTGTTATATCAGAAGAAGGATGTTTCCCCACATGCTCCTGCAATAGACAGTTTGCAAAGTTGTCTCTAACTTTCCTCAAAACACTGAAACACTGGAGGAAATCAGCAGATCCCACAGCATTCATAGGAGGTAGAGATATATTAACCACTGTTTTGGGCCTGATCTCTTCTTCAAGGCCTTGATCCCTTCTTCAAGGCCTTGATCCCTTCTTCAAGGCCTTGATCCCTTCTTCAAGGCCTTGATCCCTTCTTCAAGGCCTTGATCCCTTCTTCAAGACCTTGATCCCTTCTTCAAGACCTTGATCCCTTGAAGAAGGGCTCAGCCCAGAAATGTCAGTTACACATCTTTAACCTCCTATGGACACTGCAAGACCTGCTGCGTTCCTCCAGCATTTGTGTTTTTCTGCACTCACAGCATCTGCAGACTTTTGTGTTTCGCTTTATTAGAACAAACTCTTGCAATAGTGAACCAACTCTTCCAATCACTACAACCTTGCTGAAAAGCAAACCACCCACAGTACCTCCCACCCTTTCCCAATTCTCCAAACACACCCAATCCACAAAACCTCCCTCATGCCACTTCACAAAAAAACACAGCTGAACTATATGAAAGTAACACATTGTGTTCAAAGCTGGAACAGTAAATAAGAGGTTCTACATAATATAAACAAGAATATTGCAGAGGAATCTCTCCAGTAGATATCAAGTTACAAATCTCTCCAGGTCAAAACTGATCCAGAACTCTAGACACTTACAACATCATCATGGACAGAATAGCCATTGGGGAAAGCCAAGTGCGTTGACAGCTTTTAACACAAGATCTGTGAGCAGTTTGAACAAGGATCATAGGTTATAGGTCAAAATGACTCCTAATGGAAAACAAAAAGTTTTCAAGTAACTTCGCCAATGTCTGTTCCTGGCAGACAGTCCAAAAGGGTCAAGGTAGAAGAGACCCTGACCAACTATGGGTGGCCATTAGAGATGGGTTATAATTACATGACAGTGTTTAGGAATCCTTTGGTTCAGAGAACAATGCAGCAGATCACTACTGACCAAAATGTCTTCTTATATTTCCCCACTTACAAAAATCTTACAGCAAAGCAGGCCGCTGTTCAGTCAATCATCCCTGTGGTTTCACCATTCCCCTGTAAACTTTTAATTTAAATAAAAGATTTAAAACATTTATCCACTGTCTTTATTCACTTCCCTTCCAAGACTGTTCCTGGCGAGGTGTTCAACAATAAAGCAAGCAGGAATAAATGCTCCTGTTGGTGGCAGACTTTCAATCTGTGAACTCCAATCGTGTGACCACTTGAGACAGTTTTTACTTCATCAAAACTCATCAAGTTTGAATCTGCCCAATATTTTGCCCTTGAAACTACTCGTGAAAGAAATCTGAGCCAACCAATCCTGGAAAATGGAACCATGGGAATCAATGTCAATGAGAAATTGAACAAGGCAATGTTTAAGCAAGGTGTTAAACCCCCTGATCCTCACCCCACCACCCCCACGTATCCAATACTCTTAACTCGCAAGGGTTCCACACATGCAGAGGAATGTCCCTCGAGTGCCTGGATGTCTTTCCTGTAATTTTCAATAGCACAGACCAGCCAGGGGCCAATCAGGCAGTATATAGCTCTCAAGGCACCTGCAAGGCTGTGGACTCAGTTCCACCTATTCCTTACTTCCCCCAATGCCCGGTAGAGCAGGCGTAATTGGCCAGATGGTCTACTCCTGCTTCTAATGTTCAGTATGACTGGAAGGCAGCTCGAGTAAAACAGCAACCACACTGAGAACTCAACTGAAGTCGGAATTTGTCAGCTGTTCTTGCCGTCTTCATCCACCACATCACCCAACCCCATCTGCCTAACCCTCCCACCATTGACTCAGCAAGGAGAGGAGGATGCAGTGGATGGGTGTTGCTCCCATCCAGTGAATTCATTCTTCAGAATTTCTACCAGTGACAAAAATCTTTCATCAAAAGAAGCTGGAAATGCTAACAGAAGCTTGGGGGGGGGGGGGGTGGATTTATTCTGTTAATGATAACCTATTCACCCCAATCCCCACCCAAACCCATCCCTCTGACACCCATTTGATGCTCGATAAGGAGCTGATTCTCACAACACTATCATTCAAATGAGTCATAAACCCCTGAAGGAGAGACACATCCCTATATAATAGAAACCAGGAAGTGCTCTATTTCTCTATCCCTCTACCTTCTTTCCTCCAGCTCCCCCTTCACTTTCCCTCCCCATCACCTCAATATTTCTTTCCTCTTCTACCCTCCCACCTGTCTCCACCTATATCCTCTGACCTGTTAGCCTGTGCTCCTTCAGCCCTTTCCTCCTCTCAGCTCCTCCTTTTCCCCTCACCCCACCTTTTTTATTCAGACACCTGTCTGCTTTCGTTCACACCTGATGCAGGGCTCAGGCCTGAAGCATTGGTTATCCTTTCCTTCCTGTGGATGCTGCATGACCTGCTGAGTTTCTCCAGCACGTTTGCTTATCGTGCTCAACCCCAGCATCTACACACATTCTTGCTTCACTCCTTAGTAACCTGACCAATATTTATACTCGGTCAGTGACAAGTCAGCAAGGGGAAGGCTCAACTGATGATTACATGCACCAGCAAAACCCGGACACTGTTCAACTGAGGCTGCTAAATGGCGAATAGCAATTGACCCACAAAAGTGACAGGCAATGTCCCCCACCCAAAAATTCAATGACATTATCATCAACTAGTTCCTCATTAATCTAATGCCTAGGAGAGTAGAAGACTGTAGAAAGTAGCCCAGTCCATCACAGGCACCGACCTCCCGTCCACTGAAGACATCTCAAGAAGGCAGCAGCCAACACTATAAGGGGTCCCAATCACCCTGGTCACAACTTCTTCTCACAGTTACCCTCAGGCAGAAGGTCTAGAAGTCCAGCACCTCAAGGCTCAAAAATAGAATTTTCCCCAACAGAAGGTTAGTCTCTTCAACCTCCCTGTGCTGCCCCGATCATAAACTACTCTGAGCCCACCGACATATCTTGACATTTTCACCATTTTCTTGCACTGACTGCAACTGTGAATATTCACCCAGCTGTTTATCAGCTATTTTTCTCTCAACTTATCATAGTTATTTAGTTTTTGCAATTGTAGTTAGTAGGTCTCAAACGTGGCGGCAGCAAGAATTTTCAGTGCATCCAATCGCTGTACATGACAATACACATTCATCTCATCAATATCCTTGGAGTCACCACAGACCTCGACTGGACCAGCAACATTGATATTGTGACACAAGGCAGGATTGATATTGTGACACAAGGCAGGATTGATATTGTGACACAAGGCAGGATTGATATTGTGACACAAGGCATTTCCTCCACCTGTAAAGCACGAGTCAGGAGCACGATGGAATATTTTCTACTTGCCCAGATGTGTGGTGCTCCAACCACAGTCAGGAGTCGAGCACTATCCAGAACAAGTTAAACAAGGAAGTCTGCAGACGCTGCGAATGGAGTTAATACACTAAAATTCCGGAGAAACTCAGCAGATCGCGCAGAGTTCTTTATGTAGTGAAGGTACTTAACCAAGCTGCCCTTCTTCAAGGTAGGAGCAAAAAAGAGTCACATGATGGAGTAGTGGCCGGTAGGAGAATACCAGCCCTCTCCAGAAAAGAAGAAATAAAGTGAAGAAAATACAAAGTTCAAGAAACACAAAACATAACAAAGATAGGAGCAAAAAGCAGGCAGGACCCTACATTTTTCCTCATTGCTTGTCGAAAGGGGTCAGGCCCAAAACGTGGGCTCCCAGTATCCAGAATTCAAGCAGGCAAAAAAAAATCGATGAAATTAATAAAAATGTAAATAAAAGTTTAAAATATTAAAAGTAAGTGTTCTCTGAAGCAACACAAAACCCCTTGGTGAAGATGGGAGCAGAGTCAGCCAGCGGAGTGCCCCAGTCGTGCCCCTCCCACAACAGCTGTTTGAATAAAATTGTGTTTGAATAAAATGGCGTCGACCAGGATGAAGAGCCAGCTGATGCTGCTCCCCGCTAGGGTGACTCTCCCAAAATGTTGCCCTATCCCTGCCTCGTAAGAGTTTCCATCAGTATATTATTAAGGCTTTATCTGCAAACTTGGGGCAGAAGGGGTTAATTATTTTGGCAGCATGGTTAACGCAACAGTTAACTCAATGCTGTTACAACACTAGCAACCGGGGTTTGAATTTAAATTTTGTAAATTAAGGGATTAAAGTGAACTTGATTTAATCAGGATTACAAAACTTTTTTTTCTAATTACTTACATTTTGCACTTTTTAACTATTTATTCTTAGATAGGCATTGTAAGGGTGTGTCTCGGGCAACTGGAAAATTCACATATCTGGCATTTGCAATCCCCATAGCTTCCAGATACTGGGAATTTTACTGTATCTTTGTGACATAAAGACCGCTGCGTGACCTGCTGAGGTTCTCCAGTATTTTTGTGTATTAACTCTCCAGAACAAAGCAGTCAGTCTGATTGGCATCTGCTTCCCCATGTTTTCTCTCTCCTCTACCGGCTCAGAAGTTACAATGGCTACCGTCGCCATTACACTTCTAGCAATTCCAGGAGCACCTACTAAACCTGCTACCTCCAGTACCATGTAGGACCAGGGCATGAGATAGATGAGAAGATTCTCCTCCTGATTATGCACCGTGCTGGATCAGAGCCCAGCAGTCCCTGCCCATAGGCACTGACAGAGCTCCAGATGTTCCTGGGGGGTGGGGGGCGAGTGAGAAAGGGCAATGGAAGCTGGTCTTGCTTGCAGCACCTACATCCACAAAATATGAATTTTAAAATAAATGAGCCAATCCTTATCACTTGGTTCATGACAGGATCTTCCCATGCACAAATTGACTGCCACATTTCCTACATTACAATGACGAGGCCTCAAAAGCACTTCATAGGTTATCAGTAACCTTGGAAATCAACATTTGCAAGCCCTCCTTTTCCACACCTACCCCACCTGCTGTGGAGTCCACTCAAGCCTGCTGAAGGAAGGAACGCTCTGGGGTGCCTGGCGCAAGATTTACCCCTCCCCGTCCCAAGGTTGCTAGATGTCCACAGAAATCTGAGGTCACAGGACAAAAGCCTTCAATGTTAACATGACAAAACGCTAACGATATGACAACTCTCATTTAATGCCATTAATCTGATTTTTAATTTCCTTTCAACAGATTAAAGTTGCTGGTTTTTGGACTGGTCATGGACAAATTATCTGTAAAAAGAGAAAGAGCACAGGAATGCTGTCCTTCTAGCTTCAGTTTAAAGACCAGCTGAGCCCATCTCTCCACACACTAACCCACTCAGCAACTGCCCAGCGCTTTAACCCTCCCGCTGTGCGTGACTAGGGCTGTGTTTACGCCGTCCTCCTGGACCAGTGCTATGGCTGTGCTTATATAGAACAGAGGTATACCTGGATAGCCAGAAGAATATGGTGCATCAGTTGGAAACATGGTAGGAAAAAATTATGGGCTTTCAGCATTGGTCAGAATGAGCATAAAGGGTCAAAGGACCTGCCTCTGTCCTGTATAACTCTGACTCCAAGAGCACAGACATTGTGAGGACCCATCACAACATGCTAGTGCTGTCACAATTGGACTAGTATGTCCAGTTCTAAACACTAAGTACCTGCTTTAGGAAAACATAAAGGAAGAGGTTTACCAAAATAATTCAAGTTTCTCTCTTTATTCATTTGATGTGGGCTTCACAGACTGAGTCAGCCCATCCAAGCAACAAGGTAAAGGGGAGCTGCCTTCTTTTTTTTTTTTTTTTTTTTTTTTTTTTTTTTTTTTAATTTTTGGGAGCTGCCTTCTTGAACCACT